>NC_082718.1:13264967-13590967 GCF_030144855.1 Hypanus sabinus | reverse complement strand
GGCATGGCCTTAGAAAGGATGTGTGTGATTGGACTGCAGCCTGACTGGAATGCCTGTGGGCAAAATTAACTGCAATGTTTAGCCAACACTGGCACTTTTTGAGGTCCCTGAATGACAGTTTCACCACGACAATGTGGTCCTTGTTGGTCCTCTTCCCTGCTCTTGCGGTTTCACTCACTTCCTTACCATGGTGGACTGTAACACTGGGTAGCCAGAGTCATCCCACAAGCATTGACAACAGCCACGGATGTGGCTCAGGCTTCCATCAGCAGCTCGGTTGCTCAGTTTGGCTGAGCGGATATTTCCCCTGACTGCAGACCCCAATTCATTTTGGACCTCTGGGCTGTGATGGCCCAGAACTCAGTGTTAGGCTGCATCACACCATGGGGTATCACCCACTGTCCACTGGTATATGGAATCCGTGTTGCAGACTTTGGAGAGGAAGGGAGAATTGAAGACGGATTCACTTGTCGTAAGGATCAAAGATAGGTTCTTGATTAGAGGCATATTGGGGTAGGTTTGAATGAGAAGGGAACCTGACACATGTTTGTCCTGTGGGCATTACCATTCATTTATCAGCACCAAAGACTGATGCATTTATCATGGGGACAAGAAGAAGACATTAGCAACTTCCTGGAAATAAGAATACAAAGCTAACCCTTACTTAGAAGGAAAAGTTTTCAGATGATGTAAATATGAAATTAAAATGCTGCAATTATTGCAAGTTACACAGCATTTGCACAAGGAGACATGAGAAATTATGAATAAATATGTACTGGAACTGTGTAGAATAAGTTTCACACTGGAGAGAAAGTGGTGTGAAGGGCAGAGAAAGTGAGTGAGGCATAGGGGCGATGGGGAGGGCTGAAAGAGGGTAAACAGAGTTGGTAAATTATCAAACATACATAAAGGGGAGGAGAGAATATTAAAATAGAGATATATTTTTTCCATTATAAAGGGGTGTCACACTGAAATCGCCAACAGTTTATCAGGTCCAAAATGTGAATGGTTTAGAGTAGTAGTGTATGGAAAGGATTAAAGGAAAGTTGGCGAATTGTTGATTGGAGAGTAACTGAACAAGTTTGATAAAACAGAGGCAAATGTCAGCTTGTTGAGACAGGAATGATGCAGAATATGTTAGGGTGGAACTCACTTTCTTCCTTGAGCAGGTCCATTGTTCGTTTTTTCTCTGTAACAGCTAAGATCTGTTGTTGATAAAACTTGAAATTCCTCCAAGCTTGTTGCTGGATAATGCCATTGGTGCAAAATTTTAAGAGATCTTTGTGACATCTGAGTGATCTTAATAAACTCTGAATGAAGTCTCAGTGTAACACTGTGGAATATCAGGGAGACTTCCTTGTTTTAGTTCACTAAAGTCTTTACAATATCTGACCAAATTCTTTATAATATCTGACCACCTGCTATTTGACTTCATAATTTCTCATTCTACCGGCTGATTAAATTTCAGCATCAGGTGACCCAGCACACCAGGACCCATCCACTCACCATCATTTACTGGTTCCTCACCGTGTAAAATCTTCTGTTTTGTTCTTTCTCCCATCAAACAGCACAACTTTCCATTTCTCTATGGTACACCCAAGTGTACTGATTCATCTCCAATATAAGATAGTTCAGGAGATTGTCTGTGTCCTAGACAATGATTGTGGGTACAGGTCCATTGGATATATATATAGAAGATTCATTGGATAAGTTTTGAAAAGATAAAATATCTCAACAATGATTGTCAAAGATTCCTTCAAAACTTTGCAAAGTTTCGTGCTGAATATGGTACAGGTTTCTTTTTCTCCACCATGTCCTGTGGGCAAAATTATTATTTTGCAGCATTTCCTCTTTGTGGGTACTTTCCCCCAAACTCACCTCTTATCCCTGACACCACCAACCAAATCTCTCTCCTTCTCTCTCTCTCTTTTGATTTGTGGGAAATTCTCGTTGTCCCATCTTTGGAAAGAATCAGTGATTTATGCTCCCATTGAGCTCCCTCTCCGTAGCAGGCAAAATGCAGAATCGAGGGAATAGAGAAGAAAACCAGCTGCGAGATTACCATTGGTATGTGGTTTTAAATGGGAATGTGATAGCATGCAGTATTCTGAACCGTGCATGGCATTTGGGGGACATATTGTGGGGAGCAGGTGTACTCGAGAGGGGTATTCCATATTAATATTTGTCATACAGAGACAGTGTAGTGAGGGGCCAGAGGGACACTTGTGAGAGATTTGGTGAATGCTAGAAGACACTGGCAAAATGTTCACTCTAGTACCAGGCTAAAGACGGGTGGAGGCAGTTTTTAACCTGACTGCTTTACATCTCAGCACACATAAAATGCTGGAGGAAGCCTCAGAGAAACAGACACATTTCAGCTGCCACTGTCAACTTTGAAGGTCCCTGAGTGACAGTTTGACAATGAAATTGTGGACTTTGTTGGTCCTCTTCCCTCCCCTTGCAACCTCACTGATGCAGCTCGCCAAAAGCATTAGCTGTGTCCGACGAGCATTGAGAACTGCCGCAAATGTGGCTCAGGCTTTCCTCAATAGCTGGGTTGCTCAGTTTGGCTCCCCGTCTGATATCTCCTCTGACTGCAGTCCCCAATTCATTTCAGACCTCTGGGCTGTGATGGTCCAGAAACTCAGCATTAGGCTGCATCACACCATGGCGTATCACCCACAGTCCAGTGGCCTATGCAGGTGATTTCACCGCTCCTTAAAGGCTGCTCTGATGGTGTCCCTGATGGATGAGTGTTGTCATGATCATCTTCTTGGTTCTGCTGGGTCTCAGAACAGTTCCAAAAGAGGTCTTGCAGTTGTCTGCAGCTGAGTTGGTTTATGGGCAGCCATTGCCAGTGCCAGATGATTTCACTCCTGATGCACAACTGCCTGGTTGGTCTCTCAGTAGCATTCCGCCCTCCTCAGTAAATTCAATTCCTTTGCAGTTATTTCTGTGACCCATCATGGCATACAGCTCTCTTGGGTTTCTGCTGACTACAATCCTCTTTGCTTGATTTCATCCACCATGATGCATACCAACATCTCCTTAGGCCCCCTTGTGATGGCCTGTTCTGCACTTTGGAATGGGGAGAAATTTTTTTATCATAGATAAGAGGGATAAACCCAAATGTTTCTCAGTAGTTCGCCTTAAACCGGACCACCAAGATTTGGAGGACTCTGCTACTGTGTTCCTGCCGTTATGACATGACCTTAAGTGTGTCATCACATCTCTGGATGAGCCAGAGTCACCTGCTGTATCTCCACCTGTTGAACAAAGGCCTTGAGCCGGGTGGCTCATCTGAGCTCCAGACAGGCTCCTGGTGCCAGTTTTAGTGAATTCTGGGAGGGGCCTATGTAGTGTAATGTAACTGGTGAAAATTATGTAATTCACAATCACAGACATTGACTTGGGGTTCACATTAAGAAGCTGGTCTGATGTGATGATGTATTGCGTGAAGTTCTGTTACCACACATTTTGTTCTCAGTGTTTGGAGTACAATCAATGAGTTGTTAGGGTTTTTATTTTCCATAAAATGCCTCCCATCATTTTATTTGTGAAAAGCTGCACCTCCCTTGCTGGACATTGTCAAATGACTTTGTAAAAGCCATGTAGAGAACATCTATTGCCTTGTCTTCATCAACTTTCCTGGTAATTTCTTCTAAAATCTCTGTATGTTTTGTTAGACAGGACTGATCATCATGGTGATGAACCTGTGCCTGTAGCACTGCATATTAAATATAAATAAAAGCACGTATGTGGAAGACGGCTTTACTCTGGTGTATTCATACTGCAGTGAGAAAGAGAAATTCACATGTACAGACAACAGATCAATACGCATGCGTAGGCAATAGTCCATGTATAGTGCTAAGTGTTCGTCATTGCTCTGAAAGAAATAGATCCGTACATTATACTTGCTCCCCCTTGAGATTAATGCAAAATAAAACTGTATATGTAAAAAACATTCTAAGTCCCTTTTACAAACCATCTTCAAACAAGCATGCTTTTACAATAACAGTACATAACTAACTTCACTATACTAAAGATTAAGTCTTTTGGGTGGAGGTCTGTTTCTTTCAGTATAACACCCCTGAACCCGTGGGGTCAAGCTGTATTGGCCCTTTCCCTTCCCTTGGACAATATCAGTGGTGTGGAGAGGGGAGACTGACTGCATGGGCAACTGCCAGTCTTCCATACAACTTTGTCCAGGCCAGTGCCCTGGAGAGGACACTCCTGCAAGGCTTTCCAGGTGCAGATCCATGCACGCAAGACTAACGGATGCCACACACACTTTGGATGAGCATCCATAGCAATTGGAAACTTGGAGGCCATGAACGGTCCTGCAAAGTCAAAATGTACTCCTTGCCACGGCGATGATGGCCACTCGCACTGTGTAACAGTGCCTGTGGAAGTAAATTTTCAATTTTTTTGGCATCTCAACAGCTTTGGCGAAGTCTTCAATCTGTTTATCTATTCTCACCACCACACATAGTTCCTAGGGAGACTCTTCATTTTGACTGTGTCTCATTCAGATTCTCTAACACTCTGGTGTGCAGTTTAGCAGGAACCACACACGAGATCCCCACATCAGGGTTCTTTGACATACAGTCAGTTGGTCTCATCTCACCGAGAACTCTGGAATCATAGGGTTACCATGAGCTGGACATCCTTGCATGGTGATGTCATAGACTTTTGACAATTCCTTGTTTCTCTTTGTAGTTCAGAATTTGCTACTGGCAACTAGCCCACCCATCAATGCTCTGTGGAAAACTTCTGCTGGGTCACAGTATGAAGAATTTCATTCTTCAGTTCCCAACTGTGGAAGATCTGACAAGCCATCAGTGTTTTTGTGTTGTTTGGTACCTTTGAGCTCTACATCATAAGAGTGGGGTCCAAGGAAAAGTACCTAACATTGTAATAGGGAAGCAGACATCACTGGAAACTTCATTCTGGGATTGAATATGGACAAACTGGGTTGGTGATCTGTCACTAGCATAATATTTTGTGAGTAGAGGTAGTGGTGGAACGTCTTTATTCCCCATACTAGACTAAAGGCCGCTTCGTCGATCTGTGTAGTTACGTTCTACACTCGTCAGTGATCTTGAAATAAATGCAATTGGGCATTCAGATCCATCTTTAATAGAGTGTGACAAAATGGCACCAATACCATAAGGAGACACATCGCACACCAGTCTGATAGGCAGAAATAGGTCATAATAGATGAGCAGTTCACCTGATGTTATTAATCTCTTTGTTTCCTTGAATGCTTTTTCACATCTTTCTGACCATTCCCACTTGGCCCTTATCTGTAACAGCATGTTCAATGAATGCAATGTTTGGGAGAAACCAGTGGTAGTAGTTTACAAGGCCCGAGTATGACCTGGGTTGTGACATATTTTCAGGTTTGGGTGCCTGTAGCAATGCTTCAATCTTCCTTTCTCACTTGTGTCAGCCATGCGTGTTAGTAACATGTCCACAATATGAGATTTCAATCTGGAAAAATTCACTTTTCTCTCTGCATGCAGACCTGACTCACTCAGCCTGGTAAGCACTTTACCAGGGTTCCAAATGTGTTCTTCATCATTCTTGCCAGTCATAATGATGTCATCAAGGTAACATTATGTTCCTGGGATATCTTGGAGCACTTGGTCCACTGCTCTTTGCTTAGTTTTTGGAGCTGATGCAACACCAATGATGTGGTGATTACATTGGAATAGTCCCTTGAGAGTGTTGATTGGAGGAATTACTTTCTTGACTCCTCAATCTTCATTTGCAGATAGGTTTGAGAAAATTTAATCTTTGAAAATCCTTCCCTGTCTGCTGAAGATGCAAGAAATCCATTCTATTTGCAGCAGGTGACTCCGTACGGTATACAGCACTGGGCAAATGTTCACTTTGAAATCCACACATATGTGAATGTCTTTGGCCGCTCCTTCCTTGATCACCAGGACAATGGGCATGGCCCAGTCACTCCACTCACTTACAGTGAATTTTAGACACCTCCAAGCTCGGAAATTCAGCATTAACTTTGGAAAGTAGTGTGTAGGGCACTTCACATGCTTTATGGAATCTTGGTGATGTTGCTTCATCCAGTTCAGTTCTGGCCTTCATGCCTTTGAGTTTACCAATACTCTTCTCAAATACATTCTCCTTAGCATTAAGCAGCTGTGACTGTCTCTGTCAGTGCTATTGTTTGAGCTGTAGTTGCCTGTTTATGTCACATTGAGAGCTTTGATTGTGTGCCAGTCTGGTTGTATCTTTCTTAACCATTCACACCTGAATAGTGCTGGCCCTCCACTTTTCAACACATACAGTTCTAATTGCTATTTTTGGCTTCTATTGGTCATATTTATTTTCTATTTGCCTTGTGGAGACACTTACTCCCCTATCTATGTCATTCTCCTGATCAGTTCCCCTTTAAATTTAGTTAGGTTGCGATCCGGACCATTGACGACTTGTTCCCTTCTGATTCCGTTTTGCACGTCCCTTGAGCTTGGCAATCAAGGTCATCTACCCTTGACCTGAACCAGCAGCTTATAAGCCCCTGGCTTTAGCCGTTCGGGGCGAGAGTGTTAAGAAGCCTTCGCAGTTCGCTGCCGCCGCTACGACAAGCCAGAGTGATCCAGCCCGCATCGGAGTACCAGCAATTCGCCTTCCGTCACCAGAGTGGGTCCGGGTAAGGTCAATCTACCGGGGGTGAGTTGAAGGCGGAGTCATGACTCGCTGTTCATACCCCTTGTCCATGCTTACCCTTTGAAGAGTCCCGGCTCGGTGCCTGAGCTGAAGGCGGAGTCCTGGCTCGAGGTTCATGCCTTTGTCCATGTCTACCCCTTGAAGAGTCCTGGCTTGGTGCCTGAGTTGAAGGCAGAGTCCTGGCTCGAGGTTCATGACCATTGTCTGTGTCTACCCCATGAAGAAGAGTCCCGGCTCGGTGCCTGAGTTGAAGGTGGAGTTCCAGCTCGATGTCATGCCCAGTGTCTGTGTCTACCCCCTGAAGAACAGTCCCCCGTCTCAGTACCAGAGTTGAAGGTGGTTCTGGCTCGATGTCATGCCCAGTGTCTGTGTCTACCCCCTGAAGAGGGGGTCCCGGCTCAGTGCCCAAGCCATCAGGTTGGAGGCTACCCAGCCGGTATATAAGGTGTTGTTCCTCCAACCTGAGTTTGGATTCATTTTGACAATAGAGGAGGCCATGGATAGACATATCAGAATGGGAATGGGATGTGGAATTCAAATGTGTGGCCACTGGGAGATCCTGCTTTTTCTGGTGGACTGAGCGTAAGTGTTCAGCAAAACCGGCTGGGTAGCCTCCAACCTGATGGCATGAACATTGACTTCTCTAACTTCCGTTAATGCCCCTCCTCCCCTTCTTACCCCATCCCTGACATATTTAGTTTTTGCCTGTTCTCCATCTCCCTCTGGTGCTCCCCCCACCTCCTTTCTTTCTCCTGAAGCCTCCCGTCCCAGGATCCTTTCCCTTCTCCAGCTCTGTATCACTTTCACCAATCACCTTTCCAGCTCTTAGCTTCAATCACCCCCTCCGGTCTTCTCCTATCATTTCACACTTCCCCCTCCCCCCACTACTTTCAAATCTCTTACTATCTTTCCTTTTGGTTAGTTCTGACGAAGGGTCTCGGCCCGAAATGTCGACAGTTCTTCCTCCTATAGTTGCTGCCTGGCCTGCTGTGTTCCACCAGCATTTTGTGTGTGTTGTTTGAATTTCCAGCATCTGTAGATTTCCTCGTGTTTGCGGTATGAAGGTAAGTTAGCCAAGAATATAATGGATAGTAAAAGCTTCTTTAGGTATGTGAAGAGGAAAAAATTAGTTAAGACCAAAGATGGCGCTTGAAGGCAGAAACAGGTGAATTTACTATGGGGAACAAGGAAATGGCAGACGAGTTGAACAGGTACTTTGGATCTTTCTTCACTAGGGAAGACACAGACAATCTCCCAGAAGTAATAGTGGCTAGAGGACCTAGGGTAATTGAGGAATTGAAGGAAATTCACATTAGGCAGAAAATGATGTTAGGAAGACTGATGGGACTGAAGACTCATAAATCCCCAGGGCCTGATGGTCTGTATCCCAGGGTACTTAAGGAGGTGGCTCCAGAAATTGTTGACACATTGGTAATCATTTTCCAATGTTCTATAGATTCAGGATCAGTTCCTGAGGATTGGAGGGTAGCTAATGTTATCCCATTTTTTAAGAAAGGAGGGAGAGAGAAAACAGTGAATTATAGACCAGTTAGCCTGACATCAGTGGTGGGGAAGATGCTGGAGTCAATTATAAAAGATGAAATAACGGCACATTTGGACAGCAGTAACAGGATCGGTCCAAGTCAGCTTGGATTTACGAAGGGGAATCATGCTTGACTAATCTTCTGGAATTTTTTGAGGATATAACTATGAAAATGGAAAAGGGAGAGCCAGTGGATCTAGTGTACCTGGACTTTCAGAAAGCCTTTGTTAAGGGCCCACATAGGAGATAAGTGGGCAAAATTAGAGCACATGGTATTGTGGGTAGGGTACTGACCTGGATAGAAAATTGGTTGGCAGACTGGAAACAAAGAGTAGGGATTAACGGGTCCTCTGCAGAATGGCAGGCAGTGACTAAAGGGGTACTGCAAGGCTTGGTGCTGGGACCGCAGCTATTTACAATATACATTAATGATTTAGAGGAAGGGATTAAAAGTAACATTGGCAAATTTGCAGATGACACACACCTGGGTGGCAGTGTGAAATATGAGGAAGATGTTAGGAGAATGCAGGTTGACTTGGACAGTTTGGGTGAGTGGGAAGACGCAGTTTAATGTGGATAACTGTGAGGTTATCCACTTTGGTGGCAAGAACAAGAAGGCAGATTACTATCTGAATGGTGTCAAGTTAGGAAAAGAGTAAGTACAATGAGATCTAGGTGTCCTTGTTCATCAGTCACTGAAAGCAAGCATGCAGATACAGCAGGTAGTGAAGAAATCTAATGGCATGTTGGCCTTTATAACAAGGTGAGTTTTGTTTCGGAGCAAAGAGGTCCTTCTGTAGTTGTACAGGGCCCTGGTGAGAACACACTGTGGTGAACTATGTGCCTGTCGGGACACGCCCCTGCTGACTGCTCCTGTGGCTCCTCCCACAGGCCCCTGTATAAAGGAGACCTGCGGCCTGACGCTCGGCCTCAGTCTCCAGGACCTTGTATGATAGACACTCACTCCTGGTTCCTTCTTCCAGTCAATAAAAGCCGATATCTCGCCTACGTCTCAGTGTGAGTTATTGATGGTGCATCAATTTTATTGACTGGAAGTTTTAAAACATGGAACCCGTTTTGCGTCCGGACAGGTTGGATTTGGACCCTCAAGACCCTGACGCAGCTCTCGCTTTTGAACACTGGCTTGCATGCTTCCAATCGTACTTGGCGGAGCTTCGTGCGACTGAACCCGCCGTTATGCACAGAATCCTACTCTCGAGGGTCACCCCCAAAGTTTACTCCTTTATCCGGGACCTGCCGACCTACGAAGAGGCACTGGACGCCCTCAAACGACAGTACCTGCGGCCGGTGAACACCGTCTACGCAAGACATCGCTTAGCTACCCGGCAACAGCGGCCTGGCGAATCGTGCGCTGAGTTTCTCCGAGCACTACAGACACTCGTCCGAGCTTGTGACTGCAAGACGCTCACGGCAGAACAGCATGCGGAGCTGCTGGTGCGAGACGCCTTTGTGACGGGACTGAGGTCAGTGTACATGCGCCAGCGGCTGCTGGAGAACTCGGATCTTACCTTAAGCTCGGCGATAGAGATGGCCAACGCTCTAGAAGCTGCGCGGCATAACGCCGACGCTGTCCAGTCGCGCGATTCCCCGCCGGTTTCGTGGACGCCTCAGACCCCGCCACCGCCGGCTCCCGGGAGCGAATTCGCCAACGCCGCCGCCAGTCGCCATTCCACGAGCTCCCCGACCCAGACCACGGCTGTGGCCCGTAAGAAACTCGTGCCTTGTTATTTCTGTGGCCAAAAGAAACATCCTCGACAACGCTGTCCAGCGCGAGAAGCGACCTGCTCCAGCTGCGGAAAGCGGGGCCACTTCGCCAAGGTCTGTAAGTCTCAACCTCGAGCGGAGTGCAGCGCTGCGGGTGAAACGTGGGGGCCGCCATCTTGCATGCCGGGATGTGGGCGGCCATCTTTGTCGACGTCAGCACGCCCCGCCCCCGATCCTCGGATGCTGACCGGGTACCCCGGATGTGAGCGGCCATCTTTGTCGGCGTCAGCATGCCCCGCCCCCGACCCTCCGATGCTGACCGGGTACCCCGACGGCGATCCAACTCTGGCCACTGTGACTCTCGACCAAAGCGCCCCACACCAGCTTGCAAGGTCCATGATGGACATCCAGGTGGAGGGGCATTGGACTGGATGCCTGTTTGACACGGGCAGCACTGGGAGTTTTATTCACCCGGACACAGTGCAACGCTGCGGACTTGCAACGCGGCCGGTCAGTCGGAGGTTCCATTTGGCCTCTGGGTCGCAGTCCGCAGACATCCGGGCGGGTTGTGTAGCGACTTTGGTGGTGCAAGGCACAGTATATCGGGACTTTGAACTGCTGGTCATGCCTAATCTGTGTGCACCTGTGCTATTGGGGCTGGACTTCCAGAGCCATCTCGAAAGTGTGACTATGGTATACGACGGGCCCCTCCCACCACTCACTGTCAAGAATCCTCAGTTTTGTGGGACTTCTTCACATACCCCGCTACTGACCACACACACACACGGACACACACATCCCATCCAGAACCAGGCCAACAGCTGCGCTACCGACACTTGCAGCCTCTCCACTCTCAAGATCCCTTCCCCACCGCTGTTCGCCAACCTGACCCCCGACTGTAAACCTGTGGCAACCAAAAGCAGGAGGTACAGCGCGGGGGACCGGGCCTTCATTCGGTCGGAGGTGCAGCGGCTGCTCAGGGAGGGGATCATTGAGCCGAGCACAAGCCCTTGGAGGGCCCAGGTGGTGGTTGTTCGGACTGGGCAGAAAAATAGGATGGTGGTGGACTATAGTCAAACCATCAATAGGTTTACGCAGCTTGACGCATACCCCCTACCCCGCATCGCGGATATGGTCAACCAGATTGCTCAGTATAAGGTGTACTCGACAATAGATCTGAAATCCGCTTATCACCAGCTCCCCATCTGCCCAGAGGACCGCCCCTACACCGCCTTCGAGGCGGGCGGCCGGCTCTATCACTTCCTGCGCGTCCCTTTCGGTGTCACGAATGGTGTCTCTGTCTTCCAGAGGGAAATGGACCGGATGGTGGACCAGTACCAACTGCAGGCCACATTTCCCTATCTGGATAACATCACCATCTGTGGTCATGACAGGCCAGATCACGACGCCAACCTCCAACGGTTTCTCCAAGTGGCCGCAGCTCTGAACCTTACTTATAACAGGGACAAGTGTGTTTTTGGTACCACCCGCCTTGCTATACTTGGGTATGTCGTGGAAAACGGGGTTATTGGGCCTGATCCCGAACGTATGCGCCCCCTGTTAGAGCTCCCTCTTCCCACCACTCTCAAGGCCCTCAGACGGTGCCTGGGGTTTTTTTCCTATTACGCCCAATGGGTCCCCCATTACGCAGACAAGGCTCGCTCCCTGGTCAAGTCTACCTCGTTTCCCCTCTCTGCTGAGGCCTGCGCGGCCTTCAACTGCATTAAAGCGGACATTGCCAAAGCTACGATGCATGCAGTGGACGAGACCGCTCCCTTCCAAGTGGAGTGTGATGCCTCCGATTTCGCTCTGGCTGCTACCCTTAATCAGGAAGGCAGACCAGTAGCATTCTTTTCTCGCACCCTCCAAGGCTCTGAAATTCGGCACTCCGCGGTGGAGAAAGAAGCCCAGGCCATAGTGGAGGCTGTTAGGCACTGGAGGCACTATCTTGCTGGCAAAAGATTCACTGTGCTGACCGACCAGCGCTCGGTTGCGTTCCTGTTCAGCAACCAACAGCGGGGCAAGATCAAAAATGATAAGATTTTGCGGTGGAGGATAGAACTCTCCACCTACACCTATGATATCCTGTACCGGCCTGGCAGACTCAATGAGCCCCCTGATGCCCTATCCCGGGGAACATGTGCTAGCACACAGCTCGACCAGCTGTACGCCCTTCATGCACAACTTTGCCATCCGGGGGTCACCCGATTTTACCATTTTGTGAAAGCTCGGAACCTGCCGTACTCCCTGGAGGACATCAGGACGATGACCAGGGACTGCCAAATTTGTGCCGAGTGCAAACCGCACTTCTACTGTCCTGACACGGCACAACTTGTCAAGGCCACCCGCCCTTTTGAACGCCTGAGTGTTGACTTTAAGGGCCCCCTTCCCTCCACTGACCGCAATGTCTATTTTCTCAGTGTTATTGACGAGTTCTCACGGTTCCCCTTTGCCATCCCCTGCCCCGACACCACTGCCGCGTCCGTCATAAAAGCCCTGCGCCAGCTCTTCACTCTGTTCGGGTATCCCTGCTATATCCACAGTGATAGAGGGTCCTCCTTTATGAGTGAGGAGCTGCGCCAGTACTTGCTAGCTAGGGGCATTGCTACCAGTCGGACCACGAGTTATAATCCCCGGGGTAATGGCCAGGTAGAGCGGGAGAATGCCACAGTGTGGAAGGCCACACTTTTAGCCCTTAAGTCCAAAGGGTTGCCGGTCTCTCGATGGCAGGAGGTCCTCCCTGAGGCACTGCACTCTATCCGCTCTCTGTTATGTACGTCCACCAATGCCACCCCTCACGAACGCCTATTCTCTTTTCCCAGGAAGTCTGTCACTGGGACCACCCTACCAGTTTGGCTGACGTCCCCGGGGCCAGTGCTGCTCCGGAAACATGTGAGGAGCAATAAATACTCCCCGCTGGTGGAGAGGGTTCACCTTCTCCATGCGAACCCCCAGTATGCTTACGTGGTCTTACCTGATGGGCGGGAGGACACGGTCTCCATCCGCGACCTGGCACCCGCAGGTGCAGCAGACCACTACCCTGAAGGCTCTCCGGTAACTGTGAACCCTGCACCAGAAGTGACACCGTACGCACCAGGCCCTACACAGACTCCTCACGACACTTGTATACCGGGCGTTTCGTACGCGTTTATACCAGGCGCCTCGCACATGCATGAGGGATCACCGGCGCCTAGTGGGCAAGAACACGCGCAACCCCCGTCCCCTGTGCAATCGCCAATGTTGCCGGCACCTATGGGGTCACAGCCGGTGCTACGTAGATCGCAGCGACAGATTCGACCGCCTGATCGGCTTGACTTGTAAGAACCTTCGCTACATGAGGACTTTTTCAAACGAAGGGGGGGTGAATGTGGTGAACTATGTGCCTGTCGGGACACGCCCCTGCTGACTGCTCCTGTGGCTCCTCCCACAGGCCCCTGTATAAAGGAGACCTGCGGCCTGACGCTCGGCCTCAGTCTCCAGGACCTTGTATGATAGACACTCACTCCTGGTTCCTTCTTCCAGTCAATAAAAGCCGATATCTCGCCTACGTCTCAGTGTGAGTTATTGATGGTGCATCACACACCTGGAGTATTGTGTTCAGTTTTGGTCTCCATATTTGAGGAAGGACGTTCTTACTGTTGAGGGAGTGCACAGAACAGCGATCTGAAGGTGATTCAAAGGGACGTGGAGGCTAAAAATTCAGGGTTCTATTCAGTTTTATCTCATTGGAACAAACAGATTCAATTGTTGGAAAATAAACTGGCTAATAAGGAGACAATTTTGAAAGATTAGGAAGGCCTGAGGCTAGAGAATGCTGAATTAAGAATACTTGCAGCTTCCCAAAATGAACAGATGTTTCAATTCAATAAAGAGCTTGAGTGCACTAAATTGGAGATGATGAACTTGTCACTTCTGCAACTGCATCGGAGAGGAAATAAAGAGAGTGAAAGTGGTGTATTCAGCACAGGGAAAATAAACTGCAGTGATGTCTTTAAGATGAGAAAGGAAAATTAAATGAAAGATTCCAAATTAAGTGCTGCCTTCAATGATTCACTTTCTGCAGACCCAAGATTGAAATTAGGAATGAAAGATGGTGAAATTCAGAGGCTGGAATCTCATCTGACCAACAGCAAAGTCTCAAAGCAGCAATATTCTGCTGTTTTTGTCTGAAGTGGAGATTCATTGGATAGAATGAGCCCAGATCTATCCTCGAGCAGAAAAAGGAATGCTGAGAGAAAGACCCTGGAACAGCATTTAGCAGAAGAATGATGTAAACAAAAAGAATTTGAAGAACTGCAGACAAAATTATTAGAGGCAGAATCTACAATCTCAACATTGGAGACTCAGATTACTGAGCAGATAATCAACTGTCAGAACTTTGAAGAGCAACTTTTGGAAAAAGAAAATGGCATGGAGAAGTTGGAACAGGAGCTAAGAAAAACAAAGTCACAGCTTTCTACAGCGGGGAGACAACTGGAGGAGAAAACCATTGCGTACTCGGCCAAAGCCGTGAAAATTGTTGAATATGACCAAAACGTTTGCGGGAAAAAAATAATGAAATTGTCAAATTGGAGAAATTAATTGAAAAGCAACAAGAAGAATATATTGCTGCTAGAGAACAGACCAGGAAGATACAGTCTGAGCAGTGTCATGAAGTGGAAAGGCAGAATGAATTACTCAAAAGAGAACTGGAAGAGGAACAAGTACAGATCATAAAAGAAAAGCAAACAATCTCAACTTTTCAGGAAGACATCTATGCCAAGGAAAGCAGAATTCAATCATTGGAATTCCTACTTGAATAAACCGGGCAGGAATCAAAGCAGTAAAATGTAAGACAAGATGCAGCATTAAAAACTTTGCAAACCCAAGTAGAAGAAGAAATAACATTTAAAAAAAAAGAAGGTGGTCACGAGCTTCATGCAGAAGTGCATTGAGTGTGTTGTCTCCCAAAACATAGTCAGGGTCTATCCAAACCAGAAACCCTGGGTCAACAGTTTCGTGCGTGTTGCACTTACCACTTGAGACAAAGCTAATATTACCAGAAGCCAACAGGAACTCAAGAAGTGCAGCTAGGATCTACACAAAATCAACAAGGCAGTGAAATGACAATAAAGGGACAAGATCCAGACACAACTCTCTACCAACAACACACGCAAGGTCTGCACACCATCTAAGACTTCAAAGCTAAGCGCAGTGGTGTTTTCAACATTGCTGCCTCTCTCCCAAAGGAGCTAAATCCCATTTACTCACGGTTCGATGTTGCCAACACTGAGCCCCCGAGGAGAGCCGCCGAAGCAACCTGCACCTTGGTCATCTCTGCGGCTGAAGTACGCAGGTGTTTCCAACGAGTGGACAGTCACAAGGCTGTGGGATCGAACGGCATCCCAGTGTGTGCACTACAGAAATTTCTGATCTCTCTCTCTCACAGTGTAGAAGCCCTCCTGTTAGAAACATCCACTATTGTTCCTGTACCTTAAAAGACCAAGGTAACATATCTGAAGGACTAGCATCCTGTCACACTCATCTCAATAATAAGCAAATGCGTTGAGAGGCTGGTCAAGGATTACATCTGCAGCATGCTACCACCCACACTGGACCCTCTACAATTCATCTACCAACCAACCGACTGACAGATGATGCAATTGCCACAATTGTATAAGTTCTTTATATCATTATTGACTCTTATACCTAAATATTTTATACCATTTGCCGGCCATCTAAATTGAGTTATTAATCGACATTGACTATAATCTCCTTTAGTAAGAGGTAAAATTTCACTTTTATCCCAATTTATTTTGTAACCTGATATTTTCCCATATTCTTCTAATCTATAAGATAATTTACACAACGTGCAATGGGTTTGTTAAATAAAGCAGAACATCATTAGCAAATAAGTTAATCTTGTATTCTTCCTGATTAACTCTGAAACCCTTAATATCTGGATCCATTCTAATTAATTCAGCTAATGGTTCCATCGCCAACACAAATAAAGCAGGTGATAATAGACAACCTTGCCTAGTTGACCTCGTTAACTGAAATGATGTTGAAATTTGACCATTTGTCACTACTTTAACTTTGGGATTAATAGGTTTTGATCCATTTTATAAAAGATACCCCTAATCCATATTTTTCCAATACCTTAAATAAAAAATCCCATTCCAATCTATCAAATGCTTTTTCTGCATCTAAAGCAACTAGCACACTCATTTCCTCCCTCTTTTGAGCCAAATGAATTATACTAAGTAACCAAGTTACATTTTCTGCCGATTGTCTATTTTTAATAAATCCTGTTTGATCCATATGTATTAATTTTGGTAAGTATTTAGATAGTCTGTTAGATAAGATTTTTGCTATTATTTTATAATCAGTATTTAACAAAGAAATAGGTCTATATGATGTTGGCTTTAAAAGATCGCTATCTTTTTTTGGCAATACTATTAAAATAGCTGTCGAAAAAGATTGGAAGTTTACGCGTTCTTTCCGCTTGATGTATTAACTCCATAAAAGGAGGAATTAATAAATCTTTAAACTTTTTATAAAATTCAGGCGGAAAACCATCTTCTCCTGGAGATTTATTACTTTGAAATGATCCTAAAGCTTCATCAACCTCTTTTAATGTAAAAGGCATATCTAATCTCTTCTGTTCTTCCGTATTTAATTTTGGAAGAGTTATTTGTGATAAAAACCTTTCTATCTTGACATTATCATTTTGTGATTCTGATTTATACAATTCAGAATAAAAATTCTTGAAAGTTTCATATAATTTCTAAAGGTTTATAAGTAATTTTATTTACTCTTGTTCGAATTGCATTTATCGTTTTAGAAGTCTGGTCTGTTTTTAACTGCCATGCAAGGACCTTATGTAATCTTTCACCTAGTTCATAATATCTCTGTTTAGTTCTCATAATTGCTTTTTCTGTTCGATATGTCTGAAGTGTATTATATTGTAACTTTTTATTAATAAGTTGTCTTCATTTTTCTTCTGTCATATATCTTTGAGATTCTTTTTCTAATTTTGTAATCTCTTTTTCCAATTGATCTATTTCTATCATATATTCCTCCTTAACTTTAGAAGTATAACTTATTATCTGACCTCTCAAATATGCCTTCATTGCTTCCCACAATATAAATTTATCATCAACTGAATGTGAATTTGTATCTAAAAAAAAACTGAATCTGCTTTTTCATAAAATCACAAAAATCTTGACGTTTTAGTAACATTGAATTAAATCTCCAACTATAAATTGATTCCTTTTTATCTATCGTTATCATTGTCATTATCAAAGGAGAATGATCTGACAATATTCTTGCTTCATATTCCATGTTTTTCACTCTATCTTGCATATTCGTTGATAATAAGAAAAAAAATCTATCCTTGAATATGTTTTATGTCTATTCGAATAAAATGAATAATCTCTTTCTTTTGGGTTAATTTTTCTCCATATATCAATCAAATTTAAGTCTTTCATCAATGATATTCCATGTTTGGTACAGGAAGGGCATTAGACATTTTGAAGATCTTTTCATTGATAATCGCTTCGCTTCTTTTCAGCAGTTCTCTGTTAAGTTCAATCTGCCCAATGCTCATTTTTTTTCGATATCTCCAAATTAGACACTTTATTGCTCCTTTAATTCCTAACTTTCCTGAAATGCCTGCGAAAAATGCTATGGACTTATTTCTTTCCATTAATCCACTAGGTAAAGGTTTAATATCAATTATTCAAGATAAATTAGCAGCCTTACGATGGGCCCCTGTGGATAAAATTAAAATGGCATGGGAGCAGGATTTAGATACCTCCTTATCTGATGAGAGCTGGGACTCAATTCTCAAATCGGTTAACTCAACCTCTCTTTGTGCACGCCATTGCCTTTTACAGTTTAAGGTTGTTCATAGAGCCCATATGTCTAAATCTAAACTATCTCGATTCTACCCTGACATTAGTCCGCTCTGTGATAAATGCAAGAGGGGCGAGGCCTCTCTCATTCATATGTACTGGTTCTGTCCTAGCTTGGAGAAACGTTATCGTATATTCTGAATCAGCACCTAGAACCAAACCCCTTAATTGCTTTGTTCGGTTCCTGGGGCGAGACAGATTTACGTCTGAGTCCGACCAAATGCAGAATATTATCCTTTGCCTCTCTCCTGGCTAGACGCTTGATCCTCCTTAGATGGAGAGATGTTGCCCCACCCACTCATGCTCAATGGCTTAACGACATCATGGCCTGCTTGGACCTTGAAAAAATTCATTATTCAGTTCTTAATTCGGACCTAAAGTTCCATAAGGTCTGGGGACCTTTTATCGAGTACTTTCATAACCTTCCTCTTGACTAGGGTTTTTTTCTTTTCGGTCCCTTGCTGTCAGCTCCCTTTTTTTTCTGGTAGTAGGCATTATTATCCTCTTTTGCTAAGTGTATTCACAGTCTGGGAGTTTGATTGTCCTGATTTATATTCTCTATATTGTGTTGTGGTTGGTCTGGAGTTTTTTTTTGTGTTGTGGGACTTGGGGAGGACACTAAGTTTACTTGTCTTCAATTTAGGTGCTTTTTTTAAAAATTCTCTTTCTTTGTATCATATTGTCATTGTATGCTTAATTTTGCACTGCATTAATGTTCCTCATTGTGATTTGGGTTTTTTTAATTTGTAAAATGTATAAAAAACTAATAATAATAATAAAAAAATAATAAAAAAGTCTTTCATCAATGATAGAGTTAATTTTGCTACTTTTGATTTTGTGACAACCTTTGTTGATCTATCTAAAACTGGATCTAAACAAAAGTTAAAATCTCCACCTATTAATATTTTGTCATGTGCATTAAAAAGACCTCTTGTATAAATTTTACATCATTTTTGTTTGGTGCATAACTACTCATAAGAGTCCATAATTCTGAAAAAATTTGACAATGTATAATTACATATCTCCCCGCTGAATCAATTAATATGTTTTGTATTTTAATTGGTAAATTTTTATTAACCAAAACTGCAACTCCTCTTGCCTTTGAATTAAATGAAGCTGCAATAACATTTCCAACCCAGTCTCTTTTTAATTTCTGATGATCTATCTCCATTAAGTGTGTTTCTTGTAAAAAAGCTATATCTATTTTCATTTTTTTATGTATGTTAAAATTCTTTTTCTTTTCACCGTTCCATTAAGCCCATTAACATTAAACCTTAAAAAATTCAGTAAATTAGTCATTATTTTCAATTATGTTACTCCAATCTATAATAATACCTAATCTTTCAACTTTCGTGGTATCTTGGGAAATCTTTCTAAAATTCTCCATGTTGCTATGTGTCCCCCCACCGATCATCCAGGCAGAAAAATAGAAGAAAAATAGAGTGTAAAGAAAAAAACAAAATACCCCCCTACTAATGTTGTGAAAAAAAAAAGAACACAACATTACCTCCCTCTATTGTACGGGTCATGGCGATCGTCATGATTACACATGTGAATCCCGTAGTAATCGATCCAAAGATCCCCAGCACCCCCGCAACATAAAAAAGTATATATATATAAGAAGAAAAAAAATACTATTCTCAATTAGTATATCTGAAATTTTGCTTTTCTCCCCTATATCATCTTTAAATGTCCATCACTTCCATTCACTGTCTCTGTCTTCATCTTTAATCCATTACACTTGGAAATCTCTATGTGTAATTAGAGAGTATTTGGAAGTTTTTGTGCGAACTCCTCCGCTTCTCGATAATCGGTAAAAAATCTTCTTTTTCCCTCCTCCAAAAAAATTATCAGTGTTGCTGAGTGACGCATTATAAATTCATAACCCTTTTCCCATAACACTCTTTTCGCTGGATTAAATTCCTTCTTTCTCTTCAAAAGGTTATAACTTATATCAGGATAGGAAAGAACTGCCTTCCCTGCTAACATCAATGGCCTGTTTCTCTTTTTGGCACATTGGGCAGCCGCCTTCAGGATCTTTTCTTTATCTTGGTATCTTAAGCATTTTATCAAAATTGATCGTGGATTTTGGTCAGCTTGAGGTCTTGACCTTAAGGCTCTATGAGCCCTTTCAATTTCAATTAGAGTTTCTCCTTCCATTTCCAATTTTTCAGGAATCCATTTTTGAAAAAGATTTAGTGGATCTTCTCCTATATCTTCTTTGTCCAACAATTTTAATATTATTTTGTCTACTAAAATTTTCAAGCTCATCAACTTTTTCCAACATTTGTTTTCTTGCTGATGTCCAGGCAGTAATATCGTCTTCCATTTTATTCATTCTTTCAACCATGTCTTCCTTTGTAGTTTCCAAATCTATAATTCTCTTTTCCATTTTTTCCTGTCTTTTTGTCATTTTCTCAAACATAATCTCCACATTTATCATTTTTTTGATTACTTTTCATGCGCCAAATTTACGCATTATTTGCATCAAAGTCTTTTCTATATTTCCAGAAGAACTTTTACCTCCATCTTCATCTGATTTTTCCAGAGAATCTGACTCTCCCTCAGATTCACTTTCACTTTCGGTTTCAATCGTAACTGGGATTTGTAGTTCTGGTTGCTCTCGTTTGCGCATGCTCCTTCCTTCATGTTTGCACAGTTCTTGTTGGTCTTTTTCTTTAGAAATGGTCAATGTTGCTGCAGTTTCCAGTTCTGTATCGCCGGTGGTATATTGTACCTGAGCCTGCGGTTCTTTGGCAGAGGTGGGCCTTGATTCTGTTCCAACTTGCGTTGTCTTCACCGTAGTAGTTTTCTTCATCTTCTGTTTATAAGGCATAGTTTGAAACAATCCAGAGTAGTTTATAAGTAACTTTTAGAAAGTATTAACTAACTTTTCTTCACTTAAACATTAATTTACTGATTTTTTTACGGGAGGGCTGGGTTTCAGTGTCTCGATCCTACATCATCACGTGACGTCCCCACTAAAAACATTAGTGAAGCAACGCCGTAAGTTCATGAGATAATCGATATGTTGAATTAAAAATGTTAACGCTGACTCTGTTAAAAGTAATGACGGTTGATAAAGTTTATGTTTTTTGTTATTTAAAGAGTTGTGGATAGTTTGTGTTGAAGTGTTTTTAAAGCAAGTCGATAGCGTACCTACGATTCTGACTGTATGCTGCACTTTAATGTAATATAGTTGTTGTAGTTTTACTTTTGCAAATATTTATGATGTAAATGTGATGTCAAGTAGGAAACAAATACTGTATATATTTTGTATTGTTTTATCAACAGTTTTCACCATATGTTAATGTGGAAGAGTGAACAGTAAACAGTTAATCTTACTGGGACCGCCTCATTGATTGGTTTATGCTTGGTGTTTAGTTCAGAGTTCTTTTACACCTGTGCGAGAACACTACAGTGAAAAGGCGGCATTACCAGGTGTTTCAAGTGCTGCAATGACAACACGATCCAGCATCAAATTGTTGCCATCCAGCGACAGGGGCAGTAGGGCATCAACAAGTAAGGCTGCCCCTGCAAGAGCTAAGGCAGAAGCCGCCAAGGTGCAAGCGTTGTACGCCGAACTAGAAGCAAAATTGAAAAAGGAAGCGGCTGCCAGAGAAGCCGAAAACCAAAAGGAAGCGGTTGCCAGAGAAGCCGAAAACCAGTTGGAAAAGGTAAGGATAGAGTCAGAGTTAGAAGAGCTGACGCTGCACCGAGAAGCAAAAGCTGCCAGGGTGGAAGCAGAAATAATAGAAAGTGCTGAAGAAATGCATGTTCTGGTTGACGTAAAATCTACTTCAGAAAAGATCAGATTGGAACGCGCAAGTGACAATGTCCGATCTCAAATGGACTTGAAGATTCGTTCTTCCTCTCCATACTTATATGCTAACATCGCACCTTACGAGGAGTCTCAGAGAGGCCCAATTGCATCACATCCATCTGAGGAAGACAAATTACCCTTGCAACTCCACGATGAATTCAAGAATGAAAGGGCTGATGACAAATACTTCTCGACACCAAACTTACCAGATTTGGCAAGAGGAGAGGCAAAGGCTGAATTCAGAACAGCAAATTCCATAACAAATGCACACCCTCAGTCACATACCCGCCGACATATTCCCCCAGCCAACATGCCACTAGCAGTTGAACCCATGGTACAGTATTTAGCATGACGAGATCTCGTCACTTCAGGACTGTACCAGTTTGACGATAAACCTGAAAATTACCATGCATGGTACTCCACATTCGCCAACGCTATCCACGGAGTCCAGCTCAGAGCAACCCAAGAGTTGGATCTCATGGTGAAATGGCTGTGAAAAGAATCATGCGAACAGGTGAGATGCATATGTTCAGTGTACATTAACAACCCCAAGCTAGCCTTACGCAAAGCATGGGAGAGACTTCGGGAGTGCTATGCGGCCCCTGAAATTATTGAAATGGCACTATTTCGATGTCCGGAAAATTTTCCTAAGGTATCAGCCAAGGACCACACTAAGTTAAGAGAGCTCGGAGATATACTCATGGAGATTCAAGGCGCCAAAGAAAATGGCTATTTAACTGGTCTATCATACCTAGATATGTCATACGGGATTAGACCAATCATGGACAAACTTCCATTTGGGCTGCAGGAAAGGTGGGTGTCTGTTGGCTCAGAGAACAAGGAAGAGAACAATGGTCGATTTCCTCCCTTTGAGTATTTCACTAGGTTTGTGTGCAAGGAGGCGAAGAAGCGAAACGACCCTAGCTTCATGAGTCCAGGTAGCAATACAATTTACACCAAGCCAGTTAAATCCACTTCGAATAATTTCAACATTAATAACCCTGTCTCAGTGCATAAAACTGAAGTCTTTACAACTAACAATGACCCTAGCAAGAATTGTCCATTGCATAACAAACTCCACCCCCTCAAAAAATGCAGAACGTTTAGGAAAAAACCCCTTGAAGAGAGAATGGCCCTTCTCAAGGAGAAAAAAATATGTTTTAAATGCTGTTCCTCTACCTCTCACCTTGCTAGAGAGTGTATGATCTCCGTGAAGTGCCCGGAATGTAATAGCACGAATCACGATGGGGCCATGCATTCCGGCCCGTTACCGCAAACCGACAAAGCTCCTTCACCCTCACAACAGGACGGTGGGGAGGGAGAGGCTCACTCCAGGACAACTGTTGTCAGCTCGAGTTGCACAGAAGTTTGCAGTCAAGCTCAGTCAAGCCGTTCTTGTTCAAAGATCTACCTCACTAAGGTGTACCCTAAGGGAGCCAAGGACAAGGCCATCAAAGCCTATGTAATTCTGGACAATCAGAGCAATCACTCACTAGTCAGTCCAGAGTTCTTTGACTTGTTCAACATTGAGAGTAATCAGTTCCCATACTATCTTAGAACTTGCTCAGGCAGTGCGGAAACTTATGGAAGGAAGGCAGAAGGCTTCCAGCTCGAGTCCCTGGATGGTAAAGTCGTTATCTGTCCCCCTCCACTCTTAGAGTGCAATGAAATTTTGAATAACTGCACTGAGATCCCGACGCCAAGTGCAGTGCTACACCAGCCACATCTCCACCACATTGCCAAGCACATCCCAGAACTGGATCCAAAAGCAGAAATACTCCTGCTACTAGGAAGAGATGTTCTCCAGGTGCACAAGGTTAGGCAGCAGGTCAATGGACCACATGATGCCCCCTTTGTGCAACGCTTGGATCTGGGCTGGGTGGTGATAGGAGAGGTGTGCCTTGGCAATGTGCACAAACCGACAGTCAACACACTTAAGACCAATGTGCTAGAGAGTGGCCGCCATTCCATTTTTCAACCCTGCACAAGTTTCATGTGTATCAAGGAAGCACGACAAGGCTTTAACAAATGTATAATAATCGATAAGACGCTGGGTCAATCAGTCTTCGCTCAAACTGAGCATGATAATAAACTTGCTCCATCAGCACAAGATGCCATTTTCTTAAAAATAATGGACATCAAGGTCTTCAGAGATGAAGCAAATAATTGGGTTGCCCCACTACCTTTCAGAGAACCATGCCAGCGCTTGCCAAACAACAAAGAGCAGGCAGTCAAGCGGTTCTCGTCCTTGCAAAAAACCCTGAAAAGGAAACCTGAGATGCAGCAACAATACATAGCATTTATGGAGAAGATCTTTGCTAACGGACATGCTGAAGTAGCACCGCCACTGAGAGAAGGTGGGGAGTGCTGGTACCTCCCAACGTTTGGGGTTTACCACCCACAAAAGCCCAATCAGATCAGGGTGGTCTTTGACTCCAGTGCTCAGTGCGCTAGTATCTCCCTTAATGACGTGCTCCTCACAGGCCCCGACCTTAACAATACCCTTCTCGGGGTCCTGATGCACTTCCGGAAGGAGAATGTCGCAATCTTAGCGGACATCCAGCAGATGTTCCATTGCTTCTTAGTACAGGAGGACCATCGCAATTTCCTCTGTTTCTTATGGTACAAGGACAATGACATTACCAAGGAAGTCATTGAGTACCGGATTAAAGTCTACGTTTTCGGCAATAGTCCATTACCAGCCGTGGCCATCTATGGGCTGGGAAGAGCCATCAGAGAGGGCACACAGGAGCACGGCGATGACACCGTTAAGTTTGTAGAAAGGCACTTCTATGTCGACGACAGCTTGATATCACTACAGAAAGAAGACGAAGCAATCAATCTGCTCCGACGTACACAAGACTCACTCACTGAGTCAAACCTCCGCTAGCATAAGTTTGCATCAAACTGTCAGGCAGTAATGGAGGCCTTTCCACATGATGACTGTGCTCCAGCAATCAAAGACCTAGATTTAGATGGAGAAACCATACCCACACAAAGGAGTTTGGGTATCCTTTGGGAGATTTCTGACACATTCACGTTCTCTGTGCCGACCATGATTAAGCCATTCACCTGCCGTGGAGTTCTCTCCACTGTCAACAGTGTTTTCGATCCCTTGGGTCTACTGGCACCAGTTACGATCCAGGGAGGAGTCCTTCTCAGAGAACTTACCTCTGAGCTCTCCAACTGGGATACTCCCCTACCAGAAGACAAGCTAAACAAGTGGGAGGCTTGGAGAGATTCACTTCAAGATCTAAAACAGCTTCATATCCGACGTAGGTACACTGAGACCTCACCCACCGAAGCAGCACACACAGAATTGTGTGTTTTTCTGGATGCATCTACCAAGGCCATCAGTGCTGTGGCTTACTTGAAAGTAGTCGGGAAGGATGGTCAAGTTGAAGTAGGATTTGTAATTGGTAAGGCGAAGCTCACTCCTCAGTCCGAGCCGACAATTCCAAGGCTTGAACTGTGCACAGCTGTCCTGGCTGTGGAAATGGCAGACCTTATCTAGGACGAACTAGACCTAGAGTTGGACAATATCAAGTTCTACACAGATAGCAAAGTAGTGCTTGGTTATATTTCTAATGAATCAAAGTGCTTCTACGTGTACGTTCATAATAGAGTTCAGCGTATCCGCCTGTCATCAAAGCCCGAACAGTGGCATTATGTATGTACCGAGGATAACCCTGCAGACCATGCATCGAGATCCTTACCTGCACCCCGCCTGGCTCAGACATCCTGGTTCACCGGAACCCCCTTTCTGTATCAGCCACCAACAGAAAAAACTCAAATGAGCGAGACATTTGAGCTGATCGAACCTGAAAGAGACTCGGAAATTCGGCTGCAAATACAAACAGGAGTCACCTACCTCGAAGAATCGATACATACTAATGAACGCTTTCATCGGTTCTCCACTTTGAATTCTTTAGTGAGAGGACTTGTGTTCCTCGTTCACATGGCCAGATCACATAAACACTCATCCCAAAATAGTAAATGTAAGGGATGGCACAAACGTAACTTACCTCGCACTGCGGATGAATTGGCCCAGGCAAAGGACGTTATCTTTAAAGCAACTCAAAGAGCAGCTTTTACAAGGGAGTTTTTGGCTCTCCAAGCTAATAAACTGATACCAAAGGACAGCCCTTTGCAGAAATTCAACCCAATCCTGAAGTACGATATCATCTGCATCGGAGGCCGGTTAATACACTCCCAACTTCCAGCTGCAGAAAAGAGCCCAGTAATCCTGCCCAAAGACAGTCATGTGTCCTTACTGCTCACTCGCCATCACCATGAACAGATACCCATCAGGGCCGTCACCTGATGGAAGGAGCAATAAGGGCATCGGGACTGTGGATCTTGGGAGGTAAAACTCTGATCAATTCAGTACTCCATAAATGTGTAACCTGTAGGAAACTGCAAGGGAAGCTGGAAGCTCAACGTATGGCGGACATCCCACCAGAACGCCTCGAAGCCTGCCCTCCTTTTACATATGTGGGGCTCGATGTATTCGGTCCCGGGACTATCACTACTAGACGCACCAGAGGAGGACAAGCAGAGAGCAAATGGTGGGCCATCATGTTTAGCTGCATGAGTTCGAGAGTGGTACACATTGAGGTCATCGAATCTTTGGATACATCCAGCTGTATTAACACTCTCAGGTGCTTCTTTGCGCTAAGAGGCCCTGCAAAATAGTTAAGGTCTGATTGCGGCACGAACTTTGTTGGAGCGTCCAAGGAGCTGGGGGTGGACATGTCAGGAAGGTTGAGTTGAAAACTTCTGACCAAGGTGATGTGAAAATTTACCAAAGGTCAGTTGCAGAAGACATTCGACTTATACCTAAGGACTGATTTAGAGACTGAAGTTTTGTATTATGTTAATTGTGACCTTACGAAGGTCAGGCGGGGAGTGTGTTGCCTTTAAGGCATTTGTTTAGTTTATTATATTTTCGCTTTAGTAATTCGTTTGTTATTGTTTGCTAGTTAAAGTTAAGATTGTTTAAAGTAAATTCGTTGTCTGTGATATATCACGGCATGTGACGACGTCACACCCGGTTTTGCTGCGTCTTGTGGGAAAATACCGGTTTGGAGAAACGGGAAGGAGGGGGCTTATGTGTGCAGGATCAGTGCAAGAAAAGTTTTCTTTCTACGCACTAGAAACATCAGTGAAGCAACGCCGTAAGTTCATGAGATAATCGATAGGTTGAATTTAAAATGTTAACGCTGACTCTGTTAAAAGTAATGACCGTTGATAAAGTTTATTTTTTTTTGTTATTTAAAGAGTTGCAGATAGTTTGTGTTGAAGTGTATTTAAAGCAAGTCGATGGCGTAGGTAGATTCTGGCTGTATGTTGCACTTTAATGTAATATAGTTGTAGTTTTACTTTTGTGAGTATTTATTATGTAAATGTGACGTCAAGAAGGAAACAAATACTGTATATATTTTGTATTGTTTTATCAACAGTTTTCCCATACGTTAATGTGGAAGAGTGAACAGTAAACGGTTAATCTTACTGGGACCACCTCATTGATTGATTTATGCTTGGTATTTAGTTCAGAGTTCTTTTACACCTGTGCGAGAACACTACATTCAATATTTTCTGATGTTTCTAAGATCGAAAAGATTTGGGGGTGCAATTCCATTAGAAACTTTATTGACACAGAGAACTGGGAGAGAGAAAGTAGGAATGGCAGCAGGATATCCCCACCTTCACTGGGAAACTTAACACTAATGATAAATTATTTTCTCGTGGTTCAGGTTCGAGGGAAGAAACACGATGCTGGTGTGGGTTTTGGTGGTGACTGCACTGTTTGTCAGTGATGTGACAAGTAAGCTGCATTGATTCCAGGAGCTTTATAAGTTTATTGCTATCAGGAACTCAGGTCCTATGCTGGGACTGTGAATTTGTTGATATTGGACTAGTCAGGAGGTGGTAGCAATTGTCTTTTTTCTGGGATACTCATCTCCAAACCGTTGATACGGAAGATGAGTCAGAAACTCTCCTGCAGATCAAGAGACAGATTTTTCAACAGTGATGTTTCATAGCAAAATAAAGTTGTAGGTAAATGGATATGTGACTTTCTGTGAGGAACTCTGTGGATATAGAGAAGTAATTTCTCTAGACACTGGGTCCAATGCACAAAGTGCAGTCTATTTGTCACCAGTGAGGTTGAGCGTGAAGGCCTGAGGGAGCATGGCCTGATTGCAAACGACTCACAACTTTTGTTCATCTTTTCTTTTTTTTTCCTGGAGGAAGATTTATTTCATTTCTCAGAGGATGCAACTGAAATTTTGTTTCCCTTTTCTTAAGCAATATCTTGGTTCTTATTTGATGACATTTGTTTTCTTTGTTTTGCTGTTAAAGAGCATTTTTAATTATTCCAAATCTCCAGCTTGCTGCTCTTGTATCACTGATAAAATCCTTTTCCTTTGATCTTTGTCATTGAATGTTACCAATGGTTTGACAGCTCTTTCTACTGTCCTTTGTATCTCTGGTGGATATACGGAATGTTTGTTATAAACTGTGGGTTTCTTCTTTAAATTTTCAATGTTGCTTCTCTGCTATCACACCTGTGAGAGTGGTTTTAAGTCTAACACTGTATTGCTACTGTAAAACAACCAATTTCATCAAATGTACCAGTAAAAGTGAACCTGATTCTGATTCCTTTCGTATATTCTCCATTACCCACCTGACCAAGGCAAAGTCACGCCTCATATCTGCATCTGGCTTATTTTACTTTTAAATTCTGGAGTTGTTGAAAATCTCTTTCAATTTAATATGTTCATTCTTCCCTGAAGGTACATGGACTTCAAGATTTTGAATTAAACTTTTCTCATTGCTGAATTGTTGTTAGATCTTTAATATTGAGACCCAAAATCCATTCTGTATATACTTTGTGAATACTATTAATGTGGATTTCCCAATCTACATGAAGGTCACGGTCCTTTCTGAAATGTGCCTGTAATGTTCTGATGTATTCCACACTTTACACTCCCACCACAGGGGGCCCACAGACAGACCCAATACCTTCTGCCCATTTCCATTTCTCAGCAAATGAAGAAGCAGCAAACTGACGTTACTTCTTCATTTCCTGAACCCAGATTCTTTCTCCCCGTCTTCATCCCATCATTGACTGTCAGGGCCAACCCCTCCTTTATCAATTTCCCTGTCTCTTCAAATCCCATCTGAAAATATTTAATTCCCAACATTAGTTAATTTGTAACCATATCTCCAGAGGAAAAGACAAAAAAATCACACTGATTGAGAAATTTATCAAAGGAGGACAGACTGAGGGAGAGGATCAGGGTAGGACAAGATGGAAGGAGAAGAGGTGAAAACTAAACTATGCAAGATGTTGTATCTGTGATCATGATTAGTAGGTGGTCAGGTTGTGGGTGCATGTCAGACTGTCTATCTATTTGTGTCATGGTCCCTTCTGGCACCTGGCTGTCTTACTTGGGAATTGGGCCTTTAACACCTCGTTTAGTTCCCAATCTATTCCCAGGTTCCAATAATTCGAACACCTGCATTCCATCAACCAGAGTAGTATGAATCCTGTGGCCACTACTAGAAGGTGCCAGTTTGTTGGTTGACTCGTGTACAAGTAACCTCACTCCATGGTGTTTAAGACTATCGGTTCTAAGTCTAGCCTTGTTCCGGAATTAGCTAGCAAGATCAAGACTCTGGGTAAAACTCTCCTTGGAACCCTTCCCATGCTCGCTAAGATGGCAGCATCTCCCTCCTCAGCCTCTGCGCCCGTGTTCAGCCCTTGGGTTCGTTCCACCACCACGTCCTTGCAACAGAACGAACTGGCCACGATGAACCCAGCAGACATGGATCCCGTACAAGAGGCCCTGACCAGCCAGGGCTACCTGTTGGGCACCCATGACCAAATGCTTCGGGAGATCACAGACAACCTTCGGATGCTAACCATGAATGTGTAGAAGGTCAGTGAACTAATGGACCAGGTCTCCGCTTTTGCCTCCCCACTCCCTCCAAGATCCCCAGCTACCCAAACCCCACCGCTTGGGATGGCTTCACCCTTGGAGTCTGCAATTCCATCCCCTCGAGAACCATTTGTGCCTGACGCCGGGGACCTTATGCAGGTACCGGGCCTTCCTGCTACAATGCTCCCTGGTTTTCGAGCCTGAACCTGATGCTGGGGACCTAGTCAGGTGCCGGGCCTTCCTGCTACAATGCTCCCTGGATTTCGAGCCTGAACCTGACGCCGGGGACCTAGGCCGGTGCCAGGCCTTCCTGCTACAATGCTCCCTGGTTTTTGAGCCTGAACCCAACGCTGGGGACCTAGGCCGGTGCTGGGCCTTCCTGCTACAATGCTCCCTGGTTTTCGAGCTGCAGCTACATACCTACACTTCCGACAAATCAAAGATTGCATACATCATGGGGCTGCTACAAGGGGATACCTTGGCTTGGGCAACCCGGTGTGGGATAACCGGCTGGAAGTTTCTTCCTCTTACCCCTCCTTTATCGCAGAAATGAGGAAGGTTTTCGAACAGTCCATTCGCGGCAAGGACGCTGCAAAACGGCTGCTTACTCTTCGTCAGGCTTTGCGAAGTGTGGCCAGGTATTCCATTGAGTTCCGGACATTGGCCGCAGACTCCAAGTGGAATGACGAGGCCCTACGAGAGGTGTTTCGACAGGGCCTCTTGGATCAGATAAAGGATGAGTTGGCCGCGAGGGACGACTCAGACTGTCTGGACTCTCTGACCTCGCTAGCCATTCGATTAGATTATTGACTTCGAGAACATCTGAGAGAGAAGACCGGTTACCCCGTTCCTCGGGCCACCCTACGGACCACCTTACCTTCTCCAACCAGCCCTAAGCTCTCTCCCCGGCGGTCCTTGCAGAGCTTCTGCTCCTACTGTTCTGGTGGGTCCGACGACACTCCCCTCAGCCTCCCAGAGTCGGATGCAGATCCCGGCAACCATGAGTTACCAACAACAGTCCCTATCCCTATCTGCTTTGGTGGTTTTCGGTGCTGAGGGCAACCTGCTGGATGAGGAGATAGCCACCCAGGCTGGAATACCTCCTGAACCGTTAACCACCCCTCTGGAGGCCTGGGCCCTGGACGGAAAACTGCTGGCTTGGGTGACCCACTGTACGCTGCCCTGACCTTGATTCTATCCGGCAACCATCGGGAGAAAGTACGATTCAGCCTCATTCAGTTACCTCAAGCCCTGGTACCCATGGCTGACACAACACAATCCCCGGATTGACTGGTCTACTGGAAGGATAGCTGAATGGAGCCTGTCCTGCCATACCAACTGCCTGCAGTCGGCCCTGACTCCCAGAGAAGCTAATGTGACCCCACCTGTTTTGGAACCCCTTGACCTGTCCCGAGTCCCCAAGAAGTACCATGACTTAGAACAGGTGTTCAGCAAACAGTGGGCCCTTTCCCTGCCCCTGCACCACCCATACGATTGTGCAATCGACCTTCTCCCCGGGGCCCTGCTACCCACCAGTCTCCTATTTAACTTGTCCCAGCCAGAGAAGGAAGCAATGGAAGGTTACATCAGTGAATCTCTCGCGGTGGGCATTATTCGATCCTCATCCTCCCCGGTGGGCACAGGGTTCTTCTTTGTGGGGAACAAGGATGGCTCTCTCCATCCCTGCATCGACTACTGAGGCCTAAATCATATAACCACTAAGAACAAGTACCCACTGCCTCTTATAAGTTCTGTGTTCCAGCCACTTCGTGGAGCCACCATCTTCTCGAAGTTGGACCTCCGAAACGCCTACCACTTGGTCTGGATAAGGGAGGAGGGCAAGTGGAAGACGGCTTTCAATACCCCTTTAGGCCACTTCGAGTACTTAGTCATGCCTTTCGGCCTCACCAATGCCCCCGCTGTCTTTCAAGCCTTGATTAATGATGAACTGATTAATTGCTTTGTGTTTTGTCTACTTGGATGACATCCTGATCTTTTCCAGCAGTCTCCAGCTACACTTGCACCATGTCCATTGTTATGAATGTACCACAGCTCTGAGGGGCTGAAGGGAGCAGGGTAGCCCCCTCCTTTGCGAGAATCGCAAGATCACTATTGATTTGGGTCAGGAGACCCAGGAAATGAGAGAGAGACGTGCAGAATGTCTCGTTCCCCCGGCGATATAAAGCTACGGGAAATGGCCATTGTCTCTTGGAGACGAACTTGTGTATTACAATACTGTGCCACGTGGAAGCCCTCAGGCAAAGTGGGCTGGTTGAGGGAGGGATTGCATCCCCCCAACCTGATTGATATCTGAGACCCTGTGAGTCAGGATAAAAGAGGGTCTGTGGGAACAGCCCCTCAGACGCACCAGAAGAAACGCTAGCGATCCCGTAATAGCGGAGGCTGGTGGGGGAGGAGGCCACATGCGTTCGGTTCCATTTGTCCCGGAACCGGTGGCTTTTACCACGGACGAATGGCTTTTAGCTACCAATGGAGAAACTAACTCCCAATGACTCTCGAAGAATTGACATCATAAAAGGAATGGGCAAGTTAAACCTCCGTCTTTCTCTCCAACCAAAAAGGCTGCATCTTACAGCTTGAACCAACTAAAGTGACTTTTATATTTCCATCAGACAATACATTATCCCCCTAGACAACGATAGAGCTATTTCTTCTTGATTCTTATTATACCCGCGCTTTTAGGTTTAGTATTGATGACGTATATTATCTGTATGTTTGCATTGATATTATTTTTATGTATTTTTATCAATAAATACTGTTAAAAATAGCACCATCAGACTTCAACGGACCTCTCTATCTTTGCTGGTAAGTGACCCAGTTATGGGGTACATAACACCATCAAGTCCTGCAGAGGCTGGGGGATTATAAATTATTGGTAAAGGTGGAGAAATGTGAATTTCATGTCCCCTCGGTCAGCTTCCTCGGGTATATCAACGAGAGGGGACAGGTGAGAGCTGATCCCGAGAAGATCCGGGCTGTGGCGGAGTGGCCCAAACCCACAGACCGCGAGCAACTCCAGCGGTTCCTGGTGTTTGCGAACTTCTATCGCCGGTTCATCAGGAACTACAGTCAGGCGGCACCCCCCCTTACCCGGCTTACCTCGCCTACTGCACCGTTTTGCTGGGACTCCGAAGCTGACTCAGCATTCACCAACCTGAAGAGGCTTTTCACCACCGCTCCCATCCTGGTCAATCCGGACCCATCCCGGCAATTCATCGCGGAGGTGGATGCCTCCGACACTGGGGTAGGAGTGGTCCTATCCCAACGGGCAAGTTCTGACAAAAAGTTTCACCCCTGAGCCTTCTACTCTCGCCGACTGTCCCCCGCTGAGTGGAATTATGATGTGGGGAATCGGGAACTACTGGCGGTCAAACTAGCACTGGAAGAATGGAGGCATTGTTTAGAGGGGGCAGAACACCCATTTGTGGTATGGACGGATCATAAGAACCTGGAGTATATTCAGACCACCAAATGATTCAACTCCTGCCAGGCCCGTTGGGCATCGTTTGTTGGACGGTTCCAGTTCACCCTCACGTACCGTCCAGGAAGCCAGATGCGCTGTTCCGTCAGCATGATTCCAAGGGGGACATCTCCAGCTCCGAGACGATCCTCCCTCCAACCTGTGTGGTGGCCACCCTCTCTTGGGAGATTGAGGCAAAAATAAGAGAAGCCCAGCGGGAAGACCCCGATCCTGGAAGCGGACCCAGCGATCACCTGTACATGCCCACCTCCGTCAGGCCTCAGCCCCTCCAATGGGGACACACATCCCGGTTTGCCTGCCACCCTGGGAGTGATCGGACCCTGGCTCTCCTGAGGAGGTACTTTTGGTGGCCGTCCACGGAGGGGGACACACGCTCTTGTGTCTCGGCTCACCCCATCTGTGTCCCAACCTCTCATCGACCACCGGCGGGTCTACTTCGTCCTCTACCTGTTCCTGGTCGTCCCTGGTCACACATCGCCCTAGACTTCGTCACCGGTCTACCCCTTCCTGCGGAAACACCACTGTCCTCACCGTGGTAGACTGATTCTCCAAGGGTGCACTTTGTGGCCCTCCCGAAACTCCCATCCTCTCAAGGAACTACAGACCTCTTGTCCGCCACGTCTTCCGCCTCCACGGAATCCCCGCGGACATCATCTCCGATTGTGGTCCCCAGTTCATCTCGCAGGTATGGAAGGTCTTCTGTCAAGCTTTAGGTGCAACAGTCAGCCTGTCATCCGGCTTTCACCCCCAGACAAACGGACAGACGGAACGGGTCATCCAAGACCTGGAGGCGATGTTATGTTGTGTAACAGCAAACCACCCGTCAACCTGGAGCGACCATCTCCCGTGGGTTGAGTACGCCCACAACTCCCTGGTGAGTCTGCCATTGAGAGGTCCCCATTCGAGTGCTCCCTTCGGTACCAACCCCCCGCTATTCCCCACACAGGAAGAAGAGATTACGGTACTGTTGGTTTGGGACCATGTTGATCCGTGTGGAAAGATTTGGGAGGAGACTCGCATGGCCCTACTCAGATCAACAGATCGGAATAAGAAAACGGCCGACCAACACCAGACTCCAGCACCGGAGTACCAACTGGCGCAGATGGTGTGGCTTTTCTCCAGGGAAATCCTGCTCAATTGCGAACATAGGAAACTCACCCCCCGCTTTCTGGGACCATTCAAGGTTGAAAGGATTATCAATCCCACAGTGGTCTGCCTCATGCTGCCAAAGTCCATCCGTATTCACCCAACCTTTCATGTGTCTCAGTTAAAAACGGTTTCTGTCAGCTCTTTTTTGTCCCCCAGCTGAGACTCCCCCCCCCCCCCCACCCCCCACCCCCCACCCCCCACCGCCCAGCTCATCGACCGATGACTACCAGATGTGTGCTGTCGGGGCAGGGGCCTCCAATACCTAAAGGACTGGGAAGGGTACTGTCCTGAAGGGCATTCCTGGGTTCCCCGCTCATTTATCCTAGACTCTTCCCTCATGCAGGACTTCCATTGGGACTATCCAGACAGGCCTGGAGGATCTCCGGGAGACTCCCATTGAGGGGAGGGGGGTGTCCTGTCATGGTCCCTTTTGGCACCTGGCTGTCTTAATTGGGAATTAACACCTCATTTAGATCCCAATCTATTCCCAGGTTCCAATAATTACAAACACCTGCATTCCATCAACCAGTAGTATGAGAATCCTGTGACCACTACTAGAAGGTGCCAATTCATTGGCCAACTTGTGTACAAGTAACCTCACTCCATGGTGTTTAGGATTATCAGTTCTAAGTCTAGCCTTGTTCCGGAATTATCGACCAAGACTCTGGGTAAAACCCCCCTTGGATCCCTTCCCACGCTCGCTATGATGGCAGTGTCCCCCTCCTCGGCCTCTGCGCCCGTGTTCAGCACATGAGTTTGTTCCACCGCCACGTCCTTGCAACAGTTTGTCTGTTCAGTAGAGCTTAGTCCCCAATGGAATTGGCCCTCCTTGCCAGCAGACCAGGCACACACTTTGTCTAGAGTAGACAGAGTGGTAGTTGTTGGATAACAGGCACCCCACATTGAAAGAAATCCTGCACCAATACCTTCCACTCCTTTAGAAGGCAAATCCTTCTCGATCCTGATGGACAACCTAAGAAGCGAAAGTGTACAGTTTCCTTTAATATCTCCATGCAATTGTCCTTGATTAGAAGAACCGCTGTAAATGATGATTTGTGCCGTCATTCAGATCATTTCCTGATATCTTGTCTCTTCCCAATGTCAGGCTGATCAGTCTGTGGTTCGTCTGTCTGGCTCTTTCCCCCTTTTACATGAGATGGACTGAGGGAGATCACATTAGGTCTGTATTAAACACTAGAGGGGCCACGGCTACAGCTGGTGCTTCTTCCTCTCCTCGATCCCTAACCTTCTGTGTGTCCATCAAGGTCTGGTGAATCAGCAAAATCTGTGAATGTTGAAGGAAAATGTAAAAAACCTACAGCACAATACAGGCCCTTTGACCCACAATGCCGTGCTGAACATGTACTTAGAAATTATCTGGAGTTACCCTTAGAGCTTAGAAAAATAGAGGGCCATGTATCTATCCAGAAATCACTTAAAAGACCCTATTGTATCTGCCTCTACCACCATTGCTGGCAGCCCTTTCCACACACTCACCACTCACTGCATAAGAAATTTACCCTGACATCTCCTCTGTACCTCCTTCCATGCACCTTAAAACCATGCACTCTCATGTTAGCCATTTCAGCCCTGGGACAAAGCCTCTGACTATCCGCGCGATCATTGCCTCTCATCATCTTATACATCTCTGTCAGGTCACCTCTCATCCTTCACCACTCCAAGGAAAAAAGGCCGAGTTCACTCAACCTATTCTCATAAGGTATGCTCCCCAGTCCAGGCAATATCCTTGTAAATCTCTTCTGCACCCTTTCTACTGTTTCTTCATCTTTCCTGTAGTGAGGTGACCAGAATTGAACACAGCACTCCAAGTGGGGTCTGAACAGGGTCCTATAGTGCTGTAACATTATGCCTTGGCTCTTAAACTCAATCCCATTGTTCATGAAGGCCAATACACCATATGCCTTCTTAACCACAGAGTCAACCTGCACAGCAGCTTTGAGTGTCCTATGGACTCGGACCCCAAGATCCCTCTGATCCTCCACACTGCCAAGAGTCTTTCCATTGATACTATATTCTGCCATCATATTTGACCTACCAAAATGAACCATCTGACACTTACCTGAGTTGAACTCCATCTGCCACTTCTCAGCCTAGTTTTGCATCTAATCAATGTCCCTCTGTTACTTCTGACAGCCCTCCACACTATCCACAACACCCCCATTCTTTGTGTCATCAGCAAATTTACTAACCCATCCCTCCACTTCCTCATCCAGGTCATTTACAAAAATCACGAAGAGAAGGGGTCGCACAACAGATCCCTGAGCCACACCATCCTCCATGCAAAATATGACCCGTATACAACCTTTCTTGGCCTACTGTGGGCAAGCAATTACATAGCAAGGTCCCCTTGGATCCCATGCCTCCTTAATTTCTCAATAAGCCTTGCAAGGCATACCTTATCAAATGCCTTGCTAAAATCCATATACACTACATCTACTGCTCTTCCTACATCAATATGTTTAGTCACATCCTCAAAAAATTCAATCAGGCTCGTAAGGCACGACCTGCCTTTTACAAAGCCATGCTGATTGTTCCTAATCGTATTATGCCCCTCCAAATGTTCATAAATCCTGCCTCACAGGATCTTTTCCATCAACTTACCAACCACTGAAGTCAGACTCACTGGTCTATAATTTCCTGGGCTTTCTCTACTCCCTTTCTTGAATAAGGGAAAAACATCTGCAAACCTCCAATCCTCCAGAACCTGTCCCATCCCCATTGACGATGCAAAGATCACCCCCAGAGGATCACCTCCCACAGTAGCCTGGGGTACATCTCATCTGGTCCCAGTGACTTATCCACCTTGATGCTTTCCAGAAGCACCGGCACATCCTCTTTCTTAATGACTACATGCTCAAGCTTTTTAATCCACTGTAAGTCATCCCCACAAGCACCAAGGTCTTTTTGCGTAGTGAATACTGAAGCAAAGTATTCATTAAGTATGTCTGCTATCTCCTCTGTTTCCATACACGCCTTCCACTGTCACACTTGATTTGTCCTATTCTCTTGCATCTTATCCTCTTGCTCTTCACCTACTTGTAGTATGCCTTGGGGGTCTTCCTCAATCCTGCTCGCCAATGCTTTCTGATGGCTCCTTCTGGCTCTCCTAATTTCACTCTTAAGCTCCTTCCTGCTAGCCTTATTCTCTTTTAGATCTCTATCATCACCTCATTTTTGAACCTTTCATTAGCTTTTCTTCAACAGCATTTGTACACCAAGGTTCCTACTATCCTTTCCCTGTCTCATTGGAATGTACCCATGCAGAATGCCACACTTGTCCCCTCAACGTTTGCCACATTTCTGCCATACATTTCCCTGAGAACATCTCCTCCCAGTTTATGCTTCCAAACTCCTGCCTGATAGCTTCATATTTCCCCTTACTCCAATTAAATACTTTCATAACTTGTCTGTTCCTATCCCTCTCCAACGTTATGGTAAAGGAGATAGAATTGTGATCACTATCTCTAAAATGCTGTCCCACTGAGAGACCTGACACCTGACCAGGTTCATTTCCCAATATCAGATCAAGTACAGCCTCTCCTTTTGTAGGTTTATCTACATATTGTGTCAGGAAACCTTCCTGAACACATCTAACAAACTCCACCCTCTCTAAATTCCTTGCTCTAGGGAGATACTAGTCAATATTTGGAAATTTAAAATCTCCCACCATGATAACACTGTTATTGTTACACCTTTCCAGAATCTGTCTCCCTATCTGCCCCTTGATGTCCCTGTTACTATTGGGTGGTCTATAAAAAACACCCAGTAGAGTAATTGACCCCTTCCTGTTTCTAACTTCCACCCACAGAAACTCAGTAGACAATCCCTTTATGACTTCCTCTTTTTCTGCAGCTGTGACACTATCTCTGATTAGCAGTGCCACTCCCCCCACCTCCTCTGCCTCCCTCCCTGTCTGTTCTGCAACATCTAAAGCCTGGTACTTGAAATAGCCATTCCTGCCCCTGTACCATCCACGTCTCTGTAATGGCCACAATACATTAACTCCAAGTACTGATCCACGCTCCAAGCTCATCTGCTTTGTTCATGATGCTTCTTGCATGAGAATAGACACATCTCAAACCATTGGTCTGAGCGCATCTGTTCTCTATCACCTGCCTATCCTCCCACTCGCACTGTCTCCAAGCTTTCTCTATTTGTGAGCCAACAGCCCTTTCTTCCGTCTCTTCAGTTCAGTTCCCACCCCACAGCAATTCTAATAGCCTTAGCAAATTTCCCTGCCAGGATACTTGTGCCCCTTGGATTCAAGTGCAACCTGCCCTTTTTGTACAAGTCACTCCTGCCCAAAAGAGGTCCCAATGATCCAGAAATCAGAATCCCTGCCCCCTGCTCCAATCCCTCAGCCACGCATTTAGCCTCCACCTCACTATATTCTTTAACTCACTGTTGAGTGGCACAGGCAATAATCCTGAGATTACCACCTTTGAGGTCCTGCTTCTCAGCTTCCTTTCTAACTCCCTGTAGTCTGATTTCAGGACCTCCACCTATATGTACCACAACCTCTGGCTGTTCTGCTTCCCACTTCAAGATATTGTGGATGCAATCAGAAACATCAATGACCCTGTCACCTGGGAAGTAAACTACCATCCGTGTTTCTTTCCTACATCCACAGAATCAGCTGTCTGACCCCCTAACTATAGTGTCCCCTTATTACTGCTGCCTTCTTCCTTTCCCTACCTTTCTGAGCCACAGGGCAAGACTCTGTGCCAGAGCTGTGGCCACTGTTGCTTCCCCCAGGGAGGCTATCAACCCAACAGTACTCAAACAGGAGTATTTATTGTTAAGGGAGACAGCACAGGGGTACTCTCTAGTATCTGCCTCTTGCCCTTCCCTCTCCTGACTGTCACCCACTTATCTGTCTCCCGAGGCCCTGGTGTGACTACTTGCCTAAAGCTCCTCTCTATCACCTCCTCACTTTCCCTGACCAGATGAAGGTCATTGAGCTGCAGCTCCAGTTCCCTAACCCAGTCTCTAAGGAGCTGCAACTTGATGCACCTGGTGCAGATGTGGCCTTTTGGGAGGCTGGGAGTCTCCCGGACTTCCCACGTCTGACACCCAGTACAGAACACCGGCCTCACAGACATACTTCCTGTTTCTATTCTTCACAGGTAACCTACCTGGCCTCAACTCCTGTTGAACCAAAGCCCTCCTACTCTATCACCCGCTTCTCCGACACCCGCTTTGTAAAGCTGTCTCCTTTTAAACTTCACACTGGTCTAACTCACTGACATCCGCGCGCTTGTGCAGTCATCCCTCGTCCTTCGTTTATGACTGGTACTTTGCTAACTGTAGTTGGTTTAAACGCTAATTCTTTGACTGAAGGGACAGAGAATTCCTTGGAACTGGAGAGGACTCAGCATCACCTTGAAAAGCGTGAACTATCCACAGGACCCTGTGATGAAAACTGGTTTTATTTTCGTCCTTTGAACTCCTGTTACAGGTTTTTTTTAAAAAAAAGACATGGGAAAAAGCTCAGGTAAATCCCTGAAACCAGTGATTGCTCTGGGAGGCCTGGTGAATGTTGGTCTCTGCTTGCTCATTCTGCTGAACTCACAGCACAACCTCCAGTTGAGTTGTCCCTGTGTTCCAGGGTGTGTTTCACTCCAGCCATGGGCTCTGGTTTCTATCAGTTGAATCAAAGGGTGAAATATTTGGGTTTTAGGGGAATCTACACATCCAGAAGTGGGTTTGGACACTAATGATTTTGCTGGGGAGGTTCAAGTCACTTTAATAATTTGATTGAGCTTTTTGAGGATGTGGCAAAACTGACTGATGAAGGTACAGCTGTGGATAATGTTTTACATGGATTTTCGTCAGTCATTTGATAAGGTCCTGCATGGGATCCAGTGATCATCCAGCGATGAAAGTGAATGAGATCTGTGGTGACTTGGCCAGTTGATTCAGAATTCACTTGCCTGTCGATGAGAGAGTGTAGTAGTCAATGAGGCGGCGTGGCACGGCAGCAGCGGCCTTTCAGACCTGGTGTTATTTTAATTTAATTTTCTAATCTAAGTATGATGCACAATTTTTGATTACGGCATATGGATAACAGAGCGGCTATCACCATCGCCAGATACTACTACAATACAGAGATCGCCCAAAAACAAACCTTCACAAAGATCTGCTGGTCGAATTACGCGACGTCGGCTTGCTGTGGGGAACGGGCCTACATTCCTCGGACTCGCCTGATGCTGGGAGCCGGAGATGGAGATGTCGTAAGAGATGTGGGAGGAAGCAGAAGCGAGGCAAATGGGCAGGAGTCCGTCCCAGGCAAAAAGCAAACCCTAGCCGGCCGGCTCTCCCGTCCATTCTGCTCTCCAATGTCCACTCCCTGGACAGTAAAACAGACTACATCCGATTCCAACAAAATACTTGGCGGGAGTACGGAGTTTCGTCTGCGTATGTCTTCACAGGGATATTGCTCACTGATAGAATTTTGGACGCTGCCATTCAACTGGATGGACTCGCATTGTTTTGTGTGGACAGGAATGCAGCTCTCTCCGGTAAGACTCGCGGTGGTGGTGTGTGTATTTTCATCAACATTGCTCATCGCTAGTGGAGTTTGTGGCTGTTAGATGCAGACCATTTTATTTGCCACAGGAATTCACCTTTGTTCTTATATTTGGTGTCTACATTCCCCCCAGCGCTAATGCTAAGGAGGCGTTCTGTGAACTGTACGGGGCTATTTGCAAACTGCAGAATGCACACCCTGATGGATTGTTTATTGTCGCTGGTGATTTGAACCACGCGAACCTTAAGTCAGTGCTCCCCAAATTCCATCAGTATGTGGACTTTGCAATGAAGGGGGATAACGCGTTGGACCTCGTTTAGAGAAACATTCCCGACGCCTACCGGGCAGAGCCCTGCCCCACCTCGATTATTCAGACCACATCTGTTATGCTAATCCCAGCATACAGACCGCTTGTCAGGCGCTCCAGACCAGTTCAGAAGCAGGTGAAAACCTGGCCAGTAGGAGCCATCTCTGCTCTTCAAGACTGCTTTTCGCACACTGACTGGCACATGTTCAGGGAGGCTGCAACCTGTAATGTACTATGTGAGTATTTCTAGGTCACAGTGCGTATGACGTCAGATTGGGGTTTAAATAAAATGGAAGTCTGTTGAATAAACGTGGTTGTTCAATCTACAGCGGTGTCCAAGTCACATCAATACTACATGGTGTCAGAAGTGATTGCGGGGGGAAATAAAGGAATAAAAGGTGTCACAGTTACAGCCACTGTCAAGTTTAAGCCTACGAGATAATCTTGCTGAGAACTGGAAAGTATGGATCCAGCAGTTTGAGCTGTTTTGTACTGCTAGCGGCGTAGCTGAAAAGACGGAGAAAGTGCAATGTGCTTCGTTTCTGCATGTGGTGAGGCAGAGGCAATAAAGGTTTGCCACATGTCTTCCAAGATGATGAGCAAGATAAAATTGAAGTGTTGAAGAAAAAATTCAAGATTACTGCGAACCGAGGAAAAAACCTACCGTACGTCCGACACTTATTTTTTACGAGGGCTCAAGGGCCGACAGAATCCGTAGACGTCTACGTAACAGATTTGAAGAACAAGGCAAAAAAACTGAGTTTGGACAACTGCTTGATTCTTTAATACGTGACAGGATTGTACGCGGTATACGAGACGATCATGTGAGAAGCGGGCTATTGGGGGAGGTTGGAGCTTACATTCAAAAAGGTGATTGATGTTTGCCGTGCCAGCGAGATCACGTCAAGTCAGGTTCAAGTGCTTAATGAAGAAGCTGAAGTGCACAAAACAAAAACAGTGAAAACTGACAAGAGTAGGACAAAGCCAGCTCCACAGGATGATCAAAAGGAAGTTAACTGCAACAGATGTGGTTATAAACATAGATAGAGAAAATGTCCAACCCTTGGTAAGACATGCAAATTATGCAGAAACAAAAATCACTTTGCAAAGATGTGCAAATTGCAGGAGCAAGCAAGGAAAATGCATGCTGTGGAACAGAGTGAAAGCAACAGTGACATGTTCACTGGCACAATTGAAGTGGAACAGTAGGTATGCATCAAGAATATTGACAATGCAGAGATGGAGGATGAAGATGATTAGACTCAAGATCTGATGATAAACAGGAGGAATGTGACATTTAAGCTTGACACTGGGGCAAAATGCAATGTAACGTCAGCAGAAACACCTGAGGAAGACTGAGAAAAGGAAGAGGAAGACATCAGAGGAAGACTGAGAAAATCCACCTGCAAGTTTGTTGCATATTTTGGCACAAGAGAGCACCATTGGGAAAGAAAATGCTCACCTGTGTGTACAAAGGACAAAAACACAAGATAGATAGATAGATAGATACTTTATTCGTCCCCAAGGGGAAATTTTTCCAGTGTCCCATACACTTATTGTAGCAAAACTAATTACATGAGTACTTAACTCAATATAAATATGATATGCATCTAAAATCACCCTCCCACAAAGCTTTAATAAATAGCTTTTAAAAGGTTCTTAAATAGTTACTAAAGTGCATTGAGTGGTAACTTAAGCTCAGTCCTAACCCTGGCACTTTAACATGTCTTGCCCCTGGTGGTTGAATTGTAGAGCCGAATGGCGTTGGGGAGTAATGATCTCTTCATTCTGTCTGAGGAGCATCGCATTGACAGCAACCTGCCGCTGAAGCTGCTTCTCTGTCTCTGGATGGTGCTGTGCAGAGGATGTTCAGGGTTTTCCATGATTGACCGTAGCTTACTCAACGCCCTCCGCTCTGTCACCGATGTCATACTCTCCAGTTCTGTGCTCACGACAGAGCCCGCCTTCCTTACCAGCTTATTAAGACGTGAGGCGTCCCTCTTCTTAATGCTGCCTCCCCAGCACGCCACCACAAAGAAGAGTAAGATAGAGTTTGAGATAGTACAGCAACATGTTCCAGCAATACTGGGCAAAGCAACATGCACAAAGCTAGGCCTGGTGAAGCGAACCTATGGTGTTGAGAACGACAATGACATTCTCAAAGACTTTGCTGACTTGTTTTCTGGATTTGGATGTTTACCAGGGAAACACCATATCCAGATTGATCCAACTATTGCACCAGTCGTGCATGCTCCGAGAAAGATTCCAGTAACTCTCAGGGATTGAGTAGTGGAGGAGCTACACAGAATGGAACAGAGAGGAGTCATAATGAGACAAATAGAACCGGCTGACTGGGTGAATAGTATGGTGACAGTGGTCACAGAAAAAAAGATGGGGATTTACATGGATCCACAAGTTCTCTACCGAGGCACCAAAAGAGAGCACTTTCCGCTGCTCACAGTTGAAGAGGTTGTCTCCCGCATGCCTAATACAAAATACTTTTCAGTAGTAGAAGCTGTAACGTTCTCCTTCGGGTGTAACTAATAACGCCGAATTCAACGTAGAGATTCAACGTAGAGCGATTGCTCTGATCGTCCAGAATCACATAGGCTTTGATGGCCTTGTCTTTGGCTCCTTTAGGGTACACCCTAGTGAGGCAGATCTTGGAAAAAGAACGGCTTGACTGAGCTTGACAGCAAACTTCTGTACAGTTCGAGCTGACAATTGTTGTCCTGGAGTGGGCCTCTCCCTCCCCGCTGTCCTGTTGTGGGGGTGAAGGAGCATCGTCGGTTTGCGGTGACAGGTCGGGATGCATGGCCCCAACGTGATCTGGGCTATCACATTCCGGACACTTCACGGCGATCGTACACTCTCTGGCGAGGTGAGAGGTTGAGGAACAGCATCTAAAACATATTCTTTTCTCCTTGAGAAGGGCCGTCCTCTCTGCAAGGGGTTTTTCCCTAAACATTCTGCATCCTTTGAGGGGGTGAAGTTTGTTATGCAATGGACAATACTTGCTAGGATCGTTGTTTAGTTGTAAGGGCTTCGGTCTTGAGCACTGACACGGGTTTATCAATGTTGAAAACATTCAAAGAGGATCCACCTGGCTTGGTGTAAATCGTACTGCTTCCTGGACCCACGAGGCTAGGGTCGTTTTGCCTCTTTGCCTCCTTGCGCACAAACTCAGTGAGGTGTTTAAAAGGAGGAAATCTACCACCGTGGCCTTCCTTGTACTCTGAGGCAACAGTCAGCCACCTGTCCTGCAGCCCAAATGGAAGTTTGTCCATGATTTGTCTAATCCCGGATGGAGTATCTAGGTATACTAGACCAGCTGAGTAGCCATCTTCTTTGGCGCCTTGGATCTCCATGAGTAAATCTCCGAATTCTCTTAACTTAACGTGATCTTTGGCTGACACCTTAGGAAAGTTTTCCAGACGTCGATATAGCGCCGCTTCGATAATTTCGGGGGCCCCATATCTCTCCTGAAGTCTCTCCCTCGCTTCGCTTAAGGCTAGCTCGGGTTTGTTGATGTACACTGAACGTATGCGTCTCACCTGGTCGTGATTCTTTCCCCAGCCATTTCGCCATAAGGCCCAACTTTTGGGTTGCACTGAGCTGGACTCCGTCGATTGCGTTGGTGAATGTGGAGTACCATGCACAGTAATTTTCAGGTTTATCGTCAAACTGGTACAGTCCCGAAGTGACGAGATCCAGTCGTGCTAAATACTGCATCGTGGGATCAGCTGTAAGCGGCATGCGGGCCGGAGAAGTACATTGGTGCCTATATGACTGAGAGCGTACGTTTCTTATGGAATTTGCCGTCCTGGATTCGACCTCTGCATCTCTTCGCACCAAATCTTGTAAGTTTGGTGTCGAGAAGTATTGGATGTCAGCTCTTTCATTCTTGACTTCATCGCGGAGTCGCGAGGGTAAGTTGTCTTCCTTGTATCTTGGGAAGTTATCGAATACATATGGAGAGGAAGGACGAGCCTGCCTGTCTATTTGAGATCGGACGTAGTCGCTTGTGCGTTCCAATCTGGTCCTTTCTAAAGTAGATCTTACTTCGGCCAGATCATGCGTCCCTTCAGCTTCTTCTATGTACTCTGCTTCCACCTTGGCAGCTTCTTCTTCTCTTTCAACTGCAGCACTTGCAACTCTGCCGATATTTTTGCCATTTCCAACTGGGTTTCGACTTCTCTGGCGGCCCTTTCCTTTCCTCTGGCGGCCCTTTCCTTCTGGATTTCGGCTTCACTGGCGGCCTTTTCCTTCTGGATTTTGGCTTCTCTGGTGGCCTGTTCCATTTTCAAAACTGCTTCTTGTCTGGCGTAGCGCAGTCACACCTTGGCGGCTTCTGCCCTGGCTCTTGCCTGGGTGGACTTACTTGATGTCGCTCTACTGCCCTTGTCGCTGGGCGCCATCGACTTGATGCCAGATCGAGCTGACATTGCAGCACTTGAAACACCTGATAACGCCAGGGTGGGCTTACTTGATGTCAGTCTACTGCCCTTGTCGCTGGGCGGCGTCGACTTGATGCTGGATCGAGCTGACATTGCAGCACTTGAAACACCTGATAATGCCGCTTTTTCACTGTAACGTTCTCCTTCGGGTGTAACTAATAGCGCCGAATTCAACGTAGAGATAAACCACAGTCAATGAAACCAGATCGCAGTAAGATTAACCATTTACTGTTCACTCTTCACATTAACATATGGTGAAAACTGTTGATAAAACAATACAAGATTGATACAGTATTTGTTCCTTAATATCACATTTCAATTGCAAATACTTGTAAAGGTGACTATAACTACATTACACTAAGGTGCAGTATACAGGGAGAGTTTACCTGCTCCATTGACTACTTTAAATACACTTCAAAGCAAACTATCTGCAACTCTTTAACTAACGAAAGCATAAACATTATCGACCGTCGTTACTTTTAACAGGATCGGCATTAACATCTTAGTTCAATATATCGATTATCTATTAACTTACAGCTTTGCTCTCACTGTGATTTCTAATGCCTGCAAAACGACTTCTGCTCAGGTGTGCCTCGTGCGAGCCCCCACCCTCGCGTTAATTTCAAACCGGTACTTTCCCACAAGACGCGGCGAAACCGGATGTGACATCATCGCATGCCGATATATTTTACATGCAATGAGTATACTTTAAACACTTCTAATTCTAACTAGAAAATAATATCGAATGAATTACTAAGCGAAAATATTATAAACTAAATAACTGTCGTAAAGACAGCACAGAAGCAAATCAAGGTTTCTGGCAGATCAAACTGGATGAGGAAAGTTCCAAATTATGCACTTTCAACACGTCCATAGGGAGATATTGTTTCCTGCGTCTACCGTTCGGGATTTCTTCTGCATCAGAGGTATTCCAGAGGTCCGTGGCACAAGTGATTGAAGGTCTGGATGGAGTGGTCAACATCATTGATGATTTGCTGGTATGGGGTGACACAACTGAGGAACATGGTCAGAGACTGAGGAAGCTCCTGGAGAGAGCATGTGAGTACAACCTAACACTGAACAAAAATAAATGTAAGATCAGAACTACAGAGATCAAATATGTAGGTCACATACTCAACGCTGATGGGCTAAAACCAGATAATGAAAAGATCAGGGCTGTGGTACAGCTACCACCACCCAAAGATAAGCAAGAACTATTGAGGTTCATGGGCAACATATCAGAGGTCAACACTCCACTTCGAAAGCTACTAGAGAGCAACACTGAATGTCATTGGCAAGATGAACAAAAGAAACACTTTGATACATTGAAGCAGTTCGTTACCAATGCACCAGCACTCAAGTTCTATGCTGTCAATGAACCAGTGAAGATGTCTGCGGATGCCAGTTCAGAAGGAATAGGAGCTGTTATACTGCAGGATGGGAAGCCTGTGGCGTATGGATCATGAGCACTTACAGACTGTCAACACCGATATGCTCAAATCGAGAAGGAATTATTCGCCATAGTTTATGGGTGTGAGAAGTTCCACTAATATGTATATGGCAGAGAAATCCAGGTTGAGAGTGATCACAAACCACTTGAGAGCATCTTCAAAAAGCCACTTCACCAAGCTCCTATGAGGCTGCAAAGGATGCTTCTTAGGCTATAGAGGTATACTCTCACAGTCACCTATAAGCCAGGAAAAGAACTGTACATCGCTGATGCTTTGAGCCATGCTTACCTCAAAGAGCAAAAAGAAGGGTTGCTAGAAAGAGAGCTGGAGGTCAACTGGGTTACATCTCAGCTACCCTTCTCTGAGGAGAAGTTGAACATGTTCAGGAAATCGACTGCAGATGATCCTGAAATGCAAATACTAAGAGACATTACAATGAATGGATGGCCAACAGAAAGAAGAGATGTTCCAAAAGAAATACAGAAATACTGGACATTTAAAGAAGAAATCGGCTGTGTATCAGGACTAATGTTCAAAGCAGCAAAACACATCGTACCAAACCAAATGAGGCAGGAAATGCTCAACAGAATTCATGAGTCACACCTGGGGATAGTGAAATGTAAAGAAAGAGCAAGGGACATTCTCTATTGGCCAGGTATGTCAACTCTGATAGAGGACATTGTGGCTCAGTGTGCTGTCTGTAATGAAAACAAAAACAGCAATCCAAGAGAGCCTTTGCTTCCCCATCCACTACCAGGAAGACCATGGGAGAAGCTTGGCACAGATCTCTTTCGCTACAATAGTGCAAAATATCTGCTTTGTGTGGACTACTATTCAAAATATCCGGAGATCAGCAAGTTAAGTGACACGTCCAGTCAAGGTGTCATTACCGCAATGAAGTCGACATTAGCAAGACATGGCATTCCAGATATTGTTGTTAGTGACAATGGTCCACAATATGCCAGTGGTGAGTTTAGAGGCTTCTTAAAAAGCTGGGAATTTCAACATGTTACTTCCAGTCCAGGGCACGCTCAGTCTAATGGACAAGCAGAGAGAACTGTACAAACTGTCAAGAACATGCTCAAGAAGTCACAAAGTAGCAACGGTGACCTTTACATTGCTCTGCTTGAATACCGCAACACACCGATTGAGGGTGTGGGGTTCTGTCCTGCGCAGCTGTTGATGGGACGTCGTCTGAAGTCCAAGCTGCCAACATCCACAACTCTACTGACTCCTGAAGGTAATCTTCAAGTACATGACAAGCAAAAGTACAAGCAAGTAAAGCAAAAGAGCTACTATAACAGACATACAAGACAGTTGCCAGATCTGCATATAGGTGAAAATGTCAGAATACAATACACTTGGCAACCAGCTGTGGTTGGGAACAGACATCAGCAACCAAGATCCTTCATAGTTGGCATGCTGGATGGAAGAGTCTACAGGAGGAACAGGAAGCATCTGCTGAAGACAGGCGAAAGAGAGTTTCCACGTACAGATGCACAGGACATTTCCACAGATACAGACATGGAAACAAACAACACCAACAGTGAGGGGTGTGACGAAACCGCACGACACAATGAAGGTGATGGTTTGGCGCAGACTGACTGAGGTGGAAATGCAGACCGCAAAGACACAAAGGTCACTCGAGAGACTGACTCTAATGAAGGACAAACACAGTCACAGTTGTATTGCACACGGTCTGGGAGATAAGTCAAGCTACCAACTAGATACAGAGACTAGATCTACCTACAGTCCCACACAGTTTGAGGCAAAGTCACACAGGTTATAATTTCCAGGGTGAGAAATAAAAGGTTTAGTAGTCTATGTTAGTAAAAGAAAATATACTTTTGTTTGTATTGTAAGATATAATGTAGAATACAGTATAAATAGTTAAGATTTTTCTTAGTTTATGTCATGGCTGTTGCAATTGCAATGTAAGAAAGACATTGTTTTGGTAATTCAGTGTTGTAAAAAAAATCTTGAGAAGGGGACGTAATGTACTGTGAGTTTTCATAGGTTAGAGTGTGTATGACATCAGAACGGGGGTTAAAGAAAATGGGGGTCTATTGAATGAACGTGGTTGTTCAATCTACAGCAGTGTCCAAGTCACATCAATACAACACAACCGATAGTGACTCTACCAACTTAGAGGAGTACACAGCATCAGTGACCAGCTACATCAGCAAGTGCACTGATGATGTTACTCTGTCCAAGACCATCACTATACGCGCTAACCAGAAGCCATGGATGATCGCGGAGGTGCGTGCGCTGCTGAGGACCCACAACTCCATCTTCAGAGTAGGCGACAAGGCAGCTGTGACAACAGCAAGGGCCAAACTGTCCTGAGCCATCAGAGGGACAAAGTGTACACATGCCCAGCTAATCCACAGCCACTTCCAGGACAGCGGCGACACACGGTGCATGTGGAAGGACATCCAGGACATCACCAATTACAGGACAACATCACCTGACTAAGCAGGTGATGCCTCCCTCCCAGATGCGCTGAATAATTTCTATGCCCCGTTTGAGGTGGAAAATGATGTGGCGGCGAAGAAGTCCACCCCTCCTACAAATGACCAGGTGCTGTGTCTCATCATGGCCAATGTGAGAAGAACCCTGTGCAGGGTCAACCCACGGAAGGCTGCTGGACCAGACAACATCCCTGGTAGAGTGCTCAGAGGATGTGTAGACCAGCTAGCAGATGTTCTCACTGACATCTTCAACATCTCCCTGAGCAGCGCCACCATTCCAACGTGCTTCAATGCTGCCACAATCTTCCCCGTGCCAAAGAAGTCTTCACTGTCCTGCCTAAATGACTACCATCTCATTGCACTTAAATCCATCATCATGAAGTGTTTCAAGGGGCTCATCATGAGGCATATCAAGACCCTACTGCCCCCTCACTGGACCCACTGCAGTTTGCGTACCATTCCAACTGCTCAACAGACGACGCCATTGCCACCACCCTCCACCTGGCCCTAACCCACCTGGACAAAAAACGACACATAAGCTCAAATGCTGTTCATAGACTTCAGTTCAGCATTCGAAACAATCATCCCTCAGAAACTGATTGGAAAGCTGAGCCTATTGGGCCTGAACACCTCCCTCTGCAACTGGATCCCAGACTTCCTGACTGGGAGACCTCAGTCAGTCCGGATCGGGAGCAGCATCTCCAACGCCATCACGCTGAGCACAGCCCCCCCCCCCCACCCCCGGGCTGTGTGCTCAGTCCACTGCTGTTCATTCTGCTGACCCACGACTGTGCTGCAACACACAGGTCGAACCACATCCTCAAGTTCACTGATGACACAACCGTGGTGGGTCTCAGCAGCAAGAACGATGAGTCAGCTTACAGAGAGGAGGTACAGTGGCTAACAGACTTGTGCAGAGCCAACAAGCTGTCTCCTAATGTGAACAAAACAAAAGAGATGGTTGTTGACTTCAGGAGGGCACGGAGTGACCACTCCCCGCTGAACATCGATGGCTCCTCGGTGGAGATCGTTAAGAGCACGAAATTTCTTGGTGTTCACCTGGTGGAGAATCTCACCTGGTCCCTCAACACCAGCTCCATAGCAAAGAAAGCCCAGCAGTGTCTCTACTTTTTGCGAAGGCTGAGGAAAGTCCATCTCCCACTCCCTATCCTCATCACATTCTACAGGGGTTGTATTGAGAGTATCCTGAGCAACTGCATCACTGCCTGGTTCGGAAATTGCACCATCTCGGATCACAAGATCCTGCAGCAGATAGTGAGGTCAGCTGAGAAGATCATTGGGGTCTCTCTTCCCACCATCACAGACATTTACACTACACGCTGCATCCGCAAAGGAAACAGCATTATGAAGGACCCCATGCACCCTTCATACAATTTCTTCTCCCTCCTGTCGTCTGGGAAAAGGCACTGAAGCATTTGGGCTCTCATGACCAGACTATGTAACAGTTTCTTCCCCCAAACTATCAGACTCCTCAATACCCAGAGACTGGACTGACACCTTGCCCTATTGTCCTGTTTATTATTTATTGTAATGCTTACATTGTTTTTTGTGCACTTTACGCAGTTCTGTGGAGGTCTGTAGTCTAGTGTAACTTTCTCTGTGTTGTTTTTTTACGTAGTTCAGGCTAGTTTTTGTACTGTGTCGTGTATCATCATGGTCCTGAAAACGTCTCATTTTTACTATGTACTGTACCAGCAGTTATGGTCAAGATGACAATAAAAGTGACTTGACTTGTATCTTATTCTGAATGGCAGTCCTTGATTAATGGTGATCAATTGATTGGGAACTGTCCTGGGACAGTTTGTGATAGATATAAGTCACATGAATAAAAATGTGGATGGGTGGGTTTTGTAAGTTCACAAACTATGGAAAGATTGATAGTGTTGTGGAGAGTGTGGAAGATTGCCAAACAATATGGATCATTGTAGATATGGGTGAAGAATGGCAGATGAAGTTTAATCCAGGCTGGTGCTGCACTTTAGGAGATCAAATATGAAGGAACAATATGTGATTACTGTTGGGGTCCTTGACAGCAATGATGAACAGATACTTCTTAAGATGCAAGACTACAGCTCCTTGAAAGTGGTTGCACAAGTTGATGGGAGATGAAGAAGGTGTAAGGCATGCTTGTTCCTATTAGTTGAGGCAATAAGTTCAAGAGACAGGAAGTTATATAGTTATTTTGCAGTGTTATTAAACTCTGGATAGGCCTTGTCTGGAAAATTTTATTCATTCTTGGTCTGCCCATTACAAGAAGGATGTGGAGGCTTTGGAAAGGAGTCAGACAGGTTTATGAAGCTGTTGCCTACATTGGTGGTCCTGTGCTCTAAGGAGAGGTTTGAGAAATTAGGATTTTTATCTCTGGAGTGGTGATGACTAAGGTGAGTATTGACGGAGGTTTATATAAATATGAAATGCCTAGACAGAGTAGATAGCTGGTATCCTGTTCCCATGGTCAATGTGTCTAATACTAGAGGGCGTGTACAGTTTTTAAGTTAAGGGAGAGTAAGTTCAAAGGAGCTATGTGGGGCAAATTTTGACAAGGAGGTGTTGGGTGCCTGGAATGTGCTCTCTGCAGTGGTGGTGGTAGTAGATAGAATTGAGGTGTTTACGAGGCTCTTAGATAATCACATGAATATACAGAGAATGAAGGGATATGGACCAGGTGCATACAGAAGAGATTATGTTAAATTGGCATTTTTGGCTTAAATAACATCACCACATTCTTTTGCCTTCCTCCCTTCTTAAAGAGAAAAGTGACATTTGCCATATTTCCATCCTCTGGGACCATGCCAGAATCAATTGATTCTTGAAAGATCATGACCAATGCATCCGTTATTTCTTCAGCAACCTCTTTCAGGACTCTGGGATATAGTCCATCTAGCCCAGGTGACTTAACCACCAGAAGATCTTTCAGTTTGCCTTGCACTTTTTCTTCTGTAATAGCAATGGCACTCACTCCTGCTCCCTGACACATACAGACCTCTGGGACCCTGCTAATGTTTTCCACAGTGAAGAGTGAGGCAAAGTACCCTTTAAGTTCATCTGCCATTTCTTTGTCCCACATTACTACCTTACCAGCATCATTTTCCACTGGTCCAATATTAACTCACACCTCCCTTCTACTCTTTATATAACTGAAAAAAACTTTTGGTATCCAGCATTATTTATTGCCCTCATGTTTTCTTTCTCTTTTTTTTTATAGCTTTTAAGTTGTCTTTTATTGGATTTTAAAATCTTCCCAATCATCTAACTTCCCACTCACTTTTGCCCCATTATATGCCATTTCCATGGCTTTTATATCATCTTTAATTTCCTTTGTCAGCCACGGTTGCCTACCCCTGCCATTTGAGAACTTCATCCTCTGTGGAACATACCTATTCTGCATCTTGTGAACTATTCCCAGAAACTTCAGCCGTCTCTGTTCTGCCATCATCCCTGCCAGTATCCTTCTCCAATCCACCTGGCCAAGCACCTCTCTCATGCCTCTGTAATTCTCTTATTCCACTGCAATAGTGATACATGCTTCTCCTTCTCAAATTGCATTATGATCACTGCCTCCCAAGGATTCCTTTACATTAAGCTTCTTAATAAGATCTGGATTATTACACAACACCCAATCTAAGATAACCTTTCTGAGTAGGCTCGAGCACAAGCAGCTCTATAGAGCCATCTCAAAGGCATTCAACAAGTTTCCTCTCTTGCGATCCTACACCAACCTGATTTTCCCAATGCCCTTGCGTATTGCATATCCCTGCTGCACCTGACAACCCTGTGATCTCTGTCTCAGAGGCCGATGTTAGACTGCCTTTAAAGAGAGTGAATCCTCGCAAGGCAGAAGGTCCCAATGGAGTACCTGGTAAGGCTCTGAAAACCTGTTCCAACCAACTAGCGGGAGTATTCAAGGACATTTTCAACCTTTCAGTGCTCTGGGCAGAAGTTCCCACTTGCTTCAAAAAAAGCAACAATTATACCAGTGCCTAAGAAGAATAATGTGGGCTGCCTTAATGACTATCACCCCATAGCACTCACATCGACAGTGATGAATTGCTTTGAGAGGATGGTCATGACTAGACTGAACTCTTGCCTCAGCAAGGACCTGGACCCATTGCAATTTGCCTATTGTCACAATAGGTCAATGGCTGACACAATCTCCATGAGTAGTTGTCCTCTTGAATTCGAACTTGTAATTGTAACCTCCAATATACAGAGCGCATTTCTGCTTTGATGGTGTTGCTGTTAGTAAAACACCCTTCTATGGATTGAATATGGAGACTGGTGAGTGATGATCGTTAACAAGGAAAAGCTCTCTCCCATACAAGTACTGTTAGAAAGGTTTTACACCCCGGACCAGATTCAATAACTTTCTGGCAATCTGAGTATAATTTTTCTCTGCAGCAGTAAGAGAGTGCAATGCTAAGGTTATGGGGCATTCGCTTCCATCACGCATGTGACATAACTGTACCTCTATCATAAGGCATCACAAGCGAGCTTCACTGAATGATGTGGATCATGAAGTGTGAGTACACTGGCTGACATCACCATTTCCCTTATCCTTTGCAAAGTCACCTCACACTGCTATGTCCATTGACATTTTTTCCCAGTCTATAGCAATGAGTTCAAGTGCTGGCACACAGTAGCCAGGTTTGGCAGGAACCTGTTATAGTAATTGACAAATTGTAAAAAGGACTGCAGCTGTGATACTTCCTTTGGCCTTTGGGCATCCACCATTAATTGAATTTGTGTCTAAATATTGTGCATCAATGGTGTGACCAAAGTGAGTTATGGTTGGTTTAAAGAATTATTCACACTTGAGTCATTCTCTGAGCCCATAATCTTCTAATCTCTTTAACACTGTCTTGAATTTTTGCAGATGTTTTTGTCATCTTTACTGGTAACAATGATGTCATCTGGGTAACACTGAGTGTATGGACAGTCTTGCAGCACCTGATTCACAGTTTTCTGTCAGAGTGCAGCTAAAGATGCTGCTTCAAAAACAAGCCTATTACCATGGTAAAGCCCTTTGTGAGTGATTATGGTGAGAAATACTTTGGGATCTTCTTCTACCTCGATTTGTACATAGGCCTCAGCCAAGTCCACTTTGCTGAAGTGTTTTCCTCCAGAAAGGCTTTCAAATATATCCTCCATCCTGGAAAATGGCTGTTGACTTTCTTGTCTATTTGACTATTGATTGACTGATTTGATGGTGAACTTAAAATCATAGATTTTAGATACTGACAGACCCATTTTCCTTGGCTACTGGGTGCATTGACATTGCCTGTGGGCTCCATTCAACTTTGGAAAGTATTCCTTTAGCCTCCATGCAATCCAGTTCATGGCTACTTTATCACAAATGGTATAAAGATCTGGACGGGCTTTCTAAAACTTTGGTGTGGCTTTTTCACTTAACACTATTTTACCCTTGATATATTTGTGTTTTCCATAACCATCCTTGAACACTGCTGTGACTTCATCAAATACCAGCTTTAATTGTCTTTCAATTGATTCTATTCTAGTGGATATAGCATACAAATGATGGATGGATCTCTAACAAGTTACAATGATCTCAGCCGCTCACAGCTTCACAATGATAGCCCTCTTGTTTTTACTACATACTGTACAAGCCCAATGTAGCTTGTTTGTTGCACTTGACCGTTACAATTGTCATTCCCACAGGAGTTCTCATTTCTCCAAGATAGGTTCTTGGTTGGATATCTGCAGGCTTTACTTCAGTCTCTTTGTAATGCCATTCAAAATCATTTTGTGAAATGACTGAAACAGCTGATCCAGAGTCCATTTCCATTTAAATTAATTTGCTGTTCACTTCTGGTGTAAGTCATGTTGGTTCCCTCTTGTTAGTTTTCACATTATTAATCTCAAAACTATCCATTCCTGTGTAAATCAGATCATTATCAGATTTTTCATCACACCTTGCAGATTAGTACTCTTCTTGAGGCTGTATCTTGCCTTTCTAACTTTTTCTCTTCTCTGTGCAGTCCATTTATTTTTGTCTGCCGGATATGCTCTTTGTATGAGTCCTACTTTGTTGCATTTTCTACAAGATTCACCTTTAAACTTGCATAGGTCTGGTGTATGTGAGCCCTGGCACAACAGTAGCACAATTTGCTCGGCCAGGTAAGTTCCTATTTAGATGCTACAGTTTTGTTCATTCCCGACTGCCACTCAGTTGTGCCTCTGTCTGCTGTTTCCATTGATACAGCTATTTCATCTGCTCTTTTAAATGTAAGTTGTGCTTTAGTTAGGAGCCACGTTTGAATGCTTTCTTTTACAGACAGACAGACAGACATACTTTATTGATCCCGAGGGGAAATTGGGTTTCGTTACAGTCACACCAACCAAGAATAGTGTAGAAATATAGCAATATAAAAACCATAAATAATTAAATAATACTAAATAAATTATGTCAAGTGGAAATTAGCCAGGACCAGCCTATTGGCTCAGGGTGTCTGACAGTCTGAAGGAGGAGTTGTAAAGTTTGATGGCCACAGGCAGGAATGATTTCCTATGAAGCTCAGTGTTGTATCTTGGTGGAATGAGTCTCTGGTTGAATGTACTCCTGTGCCTAACCAATACATTATGGAGTGGATGGGAGACCTTGTCCAAGATGGCATGCAACTTGGACAGCATCCTCTTTTCAAACACCACTGTCAGAGAGTCCAGTTCCACCCCCACAGCATCACTGGCCTTACGAATGAGTTTGTTGATTCTGTTGGTGTCTGATACCCTCAGCCTGCTGCCCCAGCACACAACAGCAAACATGATAGCACTGGCCACCACAGACTCGTAGAACATCCTCAGCATCGTCTGGCAGATGTTAAAGGACCTCAGTCTCTTCAGGAAATAGAGACGGCTCTGACCCTTCTTGTAGACAGCCTCAGTGTTCTTTGACCATTCCAGTTTATTGTCAATTCGTAACCCCAGGTATTTGTAATCCTCCACCATGTCCACACTGACCCCTTGGATGGAAACAGGGGTCACTGGTGTCTAAGCCCCCTCAGGTCCACCACCAGCTCCTTAGTCTTTTTCACATTAAGCTGCAGATGATTCTGCTCACACCATGTGACAAAGTTTCCCACCGTAGCCATGTGTAGCACCATAGCACTCAGCCTGATCTCCCTTGCTGCATCCAACTATGGCAGAGTCATCAGAAAACTTCTGAAGATGGCAAGACTCTGTGTTGTAGTTGAAGTCTGAAGTGTAGTTGGTGAAGAGAAAGGGAGACAGGACAGTCCTCTGTGGAGCCCCAGTGCTACTGACCACTCTGTCTGACACACAGTGTTGCAAGCGTACGTACTGTGGTCTGCCAGTCAGGTAATCAATAATCCATGACACCAGGGAAGCACCCACCTGCATCACTGTCAGCTTCTCACCCAGCAGAGCAGGGCGGATGGTTTTGAATGCACTGGAGAAGTCAAAAAACATGACCCTCACAATGCTCGCTGGCTTGTCCAGGTAGGCGTAGACATGGTTCAGCAAGTAGACGATGGCATCCTCAACTCCTAGTCGGGGCTGGTAGGTGAACTGGAGGGGGTCTAAGTGTGGCCTAACCATAGGCCAGAGCTGCTCTAGAACAAGTCTCTCCGGGGTCTTCATGATGTGGGAGGTCAATGCCACTGGTCTGTTGTCATTGGAGCCACTGGGGCGCGGCATCACGAGGCAGGACGTCTTCCATAGCACAGGAACCCTCTGGAGACTTGGGCTGAGGTTAAAGACATGGTGAAGTACTCTACATAGCTGGGGGGCACAGACTTTGAGCACACTGGGGCTGACACCATCCAGGCCAGCAGCCTTGCTTGGGTGGAGACGTTTCAGCTGTTTTCAGTTTTTTCAGCTGTGAAGCCCACCATGGTGGTTTCATTTGGGAGAGGGGTGTAGTCATAGGAGCAGGTTGGGGGCTGTGAGAAGGGGTAGGAGGGGAGAGTGGAGTATGTTTTGGTTGGGGGTTGACAACAGATGAATCATGTGGGGGATGGGCAGGGTCCACAGTGTCAAATCTGTTGCAGAACAGGTTAAGTTCATTGGCCCTGTCCACACTTCCTTCAGCTCCTTCGTTGCTAGTTTGTCAGAACCCAGTGGTGGTCCTCATCCCACTCCAGACCTCTTTCATGTTGTTTTATTGGAGTTTCCACTCAAACTTCCTCCTATACCTGTCTTTAGCCTCCCTGATCTTGGCTTTCAGGTTCTTCTGTATTGTCCTCAGCTCCTCCCTATTTCCATCTGTAAACGCCTTGTTTTTAGCATTCAGGATGTCCTTATTGTCCTTTGTTACCCATGGCTTGTTATTTGAATAACAAAGGACGGTTCCTGCCTGAACATTGCAGTCCACACAGAAGTTGATGTAACCAGTGATGCACTCTGTGAGCCCATCGATGTCCTCTCCATGTGGCTCACAGAGGGTCTGCCAGTCTGTCACTTCATAACAACCCTGGAGTGTCTCATAAGCCTCCCCCGACCATTTCCTCACTGTCCTCGAGGTTGCAGGTTTACTCTTCACCAGAGGCACGTAGCAGGGTTTGAGATGCACCAGGTTGTGATCTGACCTTCCCAGTGGGAGGAGGGGAGAGCAGCTGTATGCATCCTTAACGTTAGCATACATCAAGTCCAGGGCCCTCTCCCCTCTGGTTGTACAGCTCACATACTGCGTGAAGTTGGGCAGTGTTCTAGCCATGGTAACATGGTTTAAGATTCCATAAATGAAACTATCTCTCAGTGCGTCATTAAACCCATATGAAACTGGCAATGCTCAGGTGAACTCTTCAATTCAGCCGCATATAAGGCCGTAAGATATAGAAGCAGAATTAGGCCATTTGGCCCATCGAATATGCTCCATCATTTCATGATAGCTGATCCAATTTTCCTTTCATCACCAATATCCTTGCTTCTCTCTGTATCTCTTTATGCCCTGACCAATCAAGATTCTATGAACCTCTGCCTTAAATATACATAGATACTTGGCCTCTCCAGCTGACCATGGCAAAGAATTTCACAGATTCACTGCTCTCTAGCTAAAGAAATTCCTTCTCATCTTCATTCCAAAAGGATGCCCCTCTATTGGGAGGCTTTGTCCTCTGGTTTTAGACTCTCACCACAGGAAACATCAACTCCAGCAAAACATTTCACAATTCGATAGATTTCAATGAGGTCACTCCTCTTTCTTCTGAATTCCAGCAAATACAGACCGACAGCCATCAAACACTCTTCATATGACAGACTATTCAATCCTGGAATCATTTTCGTGAACCTCCTTTGAACCCTCTCGAATTTCAGCACATCCTTTCTAAGATAAGGGGCCCAAACCTGCTCTCAATATGCCAAGTGTGGCCTCACCATTGCTTTATAAAGTCTCAACATTACATCCTTGCTTTTATAATTAGTCCTCCTGAAATGAAAACTGACATCGCATTTGCCTTCCTCACCACAGAGTAACCAGCAAATTAAGCTTCAGGAAATCTTGCATAAGGACTACCAAGTCCTTCTGCATCTCAGATTTTTGTATTTTCTCTCCATTTAGAAAATGGACAATCCTTTCCTTTCTTTTACCAAAGTTCATGACCATACACTTCCTGACACTGTATTCCATCTGCCATTTCTTTGTCCATACAACTAATCTGAGTCCTTCTACAGCCTCTCTACTTCCTCAGAACTACCCATCTACTTTCATATTGTCTGAAAACATTGCAATAGAGTCATGGACTCCATCATCCAAATTGTTGACAAATAACATTAAAAAATGGTCCCAACACAGAATCCTTGGAACTCCATTAGTCAGCCAACCAGAAAATGCTCCCTTTATTCCCACTCTTTGCCACCTGCCAATCAGCCACTGTTTTATTCATGGTAGAATCTTTCCTGTAATACCAAGGGTTCATAGCTACATGTGTGGCACCTTGTCAAAGGCATTCTGGAAATCCAACATCAACCAATTAACTTTTGTCTATTTTGCTTGTTATTTAGACCATAAGATAAGACCATAAGAATTAGGCCATTTGGTCCATTTAGTCCACTGTAACACTGATACATCTGACTTTAGCTTCTCCTCAAATTTCAGGGTGAATTTGATCATATTAAGATCACCTACACCTTATGGTTTCCTTACCTTAAGCTATCTCATCATTTTTGGTTCATTGGACAACACCCAATCCAGAATAGCTAATCTTCTAGTGGGCTCAACCATGAACCGCCCTAATAAACATCTCATAGGCATCCTAGAAATTGTCCCTCCTGTAATCCACCACCATCCTGATTTTCCCAATCTGCCTGCATATTGAATTTCCCCATGACTATTGTAACATTGCCCTCAGGTGTGTGTACTTAGCCCACTGCTCTACTCTCTGTATACACAAGTCTGTGTGGCTAGGCATAGCTCAAATACCGTCTTCAAATTTATTGATGATACAACCATTGTTGGTAGGGTCTCAGGTGGTGACGAGAGGGTGTACAGGAGTGAGATATGCCAATTAGTGTATGGTGCTGCAGCAACAACCTGACACTCAACCTCAGTAAGATGAAAGAGCTGATTGTGGACTTCAGGAAGGGTAAGAAAGGATCAGAGGGATAGAGGGATCAGAAGTGGAGAGATTGAGCAGCTTCAAGTTCCTGGCTGTCAAGATCTCTGAGGAGCTACCTGGTCTCCAACATATTGACGTAGTCATAAAGAAGGCAAGACATCGGCTATACTTTAATAGGAGTTTCAAGCGATTTGGCATGTCAACAAATATGCTCAAAAACTTCTATAGTTATACTGTGGAGAGCATTCTGACAGGTTGCATCACTGTGTGGTATGGAGGGTCTACTACACAGGACTGAAAGAAGCTGCAGAAGGTTGTAAATCTAGTCAGCTCCAACTTGGGCACTAGCCTACGTAGTACCCAGGACATCTTTAGGAAGCGGTGTCACAGAAAGGCAACGTCCATTATTAAAGTCCTCCAGCACCTAGGGAAAGCACTTTTCCCATTGTTACCATCAGGTAGGAGATACAGAAGCCTGAAGGCACACACTCAGCAATTCAGGAACAGCTTCTTCCCCTCTGCCGTCTGATTCCTAAATGGATTTGAAGCTTTGGATACTACCTCACATTATTTTAATATACAGTATTTCTGTTTTTGCACATTTTTGATAATCAATTGAACATACATAATTGATTTATTTGTTTATTTATTATTATGTTTTATTTATTATTTTTTCTTTCTCTCTGCTAGATTATGTATTGCATTGAACTGCTGCAACAAATTTTAACAAACTGTTAACAAATTTCATGTCACGTGCTGGTGATAATAAACCTGATTCTGATTCTGGTATGCCTTTTCTATCTCCCTTTGGAATTTGTGGAGCACATTCTTCCTACTGTTTGGGTGTCTATATACAACTTCTATCAGGGCCTTTTTACTATTGCATTTCCTTAGCTCTATCTACTGATTCAACACCTTCTGACCCTATGTCACTCTTTCTAATGATTTAATTTCAGTTTTTACCAACAAGCAACACCATCCCCACTACCTTCCTGCCTTTCCGTTTGATACAATGTGTATACTTGGACTTTAAGTTCCCAGCTATAATCTTTCAACCATGATACCATGATGCCTACAACATCATACCTGCCAATCTGCAAGTGTGCGACACATTCATCTACCTTATTCTGTATACTACATGGAGGGCTTGGGACTTTAGGGGATATGAGCCAAACACAGGTAATTGAGATCAGATGGTTAGCAGCTATGTCAGCATGAATTTGTTGGGCCAAAGGGCCTTTACCATGCTATATTGCTCTATCGCTCTGTGATGCTCTGTAACTCCATTCCTTCATCCAAGTCAGAAACATCAATGATAAATTCTTGAGGTTCATCACTGACTCCTGCAGCTTTCCGTAATGACTGATTTCGATCAGAGATCAATTTATTTATCTTAGTTTGTTATTTTCTTTTTGTTCTCTTGGATACAGAGACTTGAGCTACAGTCAGCTGCCAATGACAGTTGACCCTTATCATCTGCATATCTGATACCAGACTCCCAAAACAATAATGATCACTGAGACACAGTAGCCAATGAGCTCTATGTCAGGTGTGAGGTGTTGATCTGCATTGTATAATTCCAGTGTTGCACATATTACTGTTTAGAAGTGTAAAGGTGTCTTTGTGAATTGCATGTACCATGTGGCATAACCCTGATAGATTGTTGAACCAGACACTGTTGTTTAGTTCAGAGTTACGGCCTTCAGTGATGGGTGTTCTGTTAATAGCTCTGCTGGTGCTTCCTCCATCACAAGGAGGCCATTGAAAATACAGGGAGGAATTAATGTAACTTTGAGTTTTGGATCAACAGTAACCCCCAGACTAGAGCAAGTGGAATCTGTCAAGTTAACTGTTCTTGAAATAATTGGGCATGCAATCAAAAAAACATTCAGAAATTTTAGCAACTTTGCAAGAGAAAGAGGGAGACAAATTTTTACTTTCCAATTAAATAGAACGATTTCAACAAATGCTGCTGATTCAGTCAGTACAGAGAACTTTGACCTTCAGGCCAGTGAGTTGAATATCTCACAGCAGATGAGATTTTCCTGCTGCAATGTGTTGATGTAATTTGGGGACAGTTAAACAGGAAATTAATTTTATGGGTAAAGGAAAATCCTGTTGAAAGGTCAGGAGTGGAATACTACAAATGATATTAACACTCCCAAAACTCTTTGCAAGTTCAGTCAATTTTCAAACAGACAGACAATATTTGGTTGCAGTTGTGCAAAGGAGTTTCCAGGCCCATTTTATCTTTCATCAGCCCATTCAGTGTTGTAAAATGTGTAATCAACCCAGTAAATCCCTCTGAGTCCTTTCATCAGCCTTTGTCTCACCTCTATGTGTGGTGAACAGGACCCAACACTCCAGGTGTGGCCAAAGGGAAAGAGTTAATTTTGCAAATTCAGTGTCACCTTCTCCTGAGTGCAGAGGTGGGGAGGGAGCAACAGTGGGACAGGAAGGCTGCTGGAAACGGGACTCTCACGACAACAAACACACAGCTCAGGATGCAATTCTCTTTATTATTGGCTGGGAAACTAAATGAGTACAATCACCACAGACAGTGAGAGTGGCTACAAAGAAATTAAGGTACAGAATCCACAGCTGGAAATGATGAGTGGATGAATCAGGAGTCTTCCAAATTCAGTGATATTTGTAGGCACAGACATAGTACAGACGGTTATTGCAATTATAATCATGCCAACCATGGGAACCTAAAAACAGAGAAAATGAATCCAACATTTACTAAGTTGTAGCAAATTATTATCAATTTTGGAAATCTGAAGGAGATGCAGGAAATACTCAGTAGGTCAGGCAGCAGGTGTAGAGAGAACAACAGGAAGGTCATTAACAGAAACATTATCTCTATTTCACTCTTCACAGATGCTGCCTCACCTGAGTGTTTCCAGCATTTTCTGTTGAATCTAAATGTTTCATCATTTTGAGTCAGTGTCTGTGGGCTGTGAATTTTCCCTGATCTTGATCCATGAGTTTGATGTGTAAATAAAGGGAGTCACTTGTGATCCATGTGCACTTTGAGTTTGTGTTGCTGAAATTTGTCACCTCACAACATTCACTGGGAATTTGAGCTGTTCCAGGCCAACGTGGCTGGCTCACCCTGGGCTGGAACTCACTGTGTGAACCTGACACTGTTACTGTCCCATCAGTGATAAACTGGACCCTCGCTCTTTCATGGACTTTGAAATGGAAGCAGAGTCCGGAATCTCGAGAGATGGAATTTCTGTGACAGATCACTTGGGGAGTAATTCTGCAGTGGATTGGTCAGTTCGGAATACCACATGGAGTTATGCAGAAGATAAACAATATGTTTCTGCTTTCATACCCTATTCAGACAGAACTTTTGTTTCACTTCTATGATCTTCTTTAACTGCAGTGTTACACTGTGGGTTCCTCAGAACGTAATGTTACAACCCTTGTGTGGTCCTCCATCTGCAAGCTTACACTCAGCTGATCCTGACTAAAGGTATTCAATGTGAAAAATTAACTCTGTTGCTCTCTCCATAGATGCTGCCTGACCTGCTGAGTGCTTTATGAAAATACTGTTTTTATCTCAGATTTCCAACACTGTTGGGTTTTTTTTGTCATCCTCATACACTGACTGCTCCCCTGACCCCTTCATTATATCCCATTTACCCTCCTCTAACTGCTGGGCAATGAGTTTAGTTCTGCCAAGCACTGTACTCATGGGGTTTATTCAGTTCCTCTGAGTAAAGACCAGTATATTTTGACAATGTCCTGTTGAATGCCTTGTCAAAAATCAAAAAAACTAAGGTATACTTACCGGTGTTAACGTACGTACAGTGATGGGCATTGTTACGCTCTCGAGGATTTACAACTGCCCAGTTCATGAATCTGACGGAAGATTCATCACTCCACAAGAAATTCCCATTCTGTGGGGTATAAATCAGTGATTATTGCTGTGGGAATACTGAGTAACCTGGCATTTATTGGTACAGGGAGGAGCTGGACATGATCCGGAGTGAGACCAAAATACGAGCAACCGGGTCAAACCAGGCAGTGAATGAGATTTTAAATGATTGACTGTCAGGGTGAAGGAAATCTCACAGAAGTAACAGAATCCTTGGAATGAAAGAAATCAGATCTAAGAGTGAAGGTCAGGGAAGTGGAATAATGACAACTCAGACAATGAGGGAAAAGATGGCCATTGAATATTAACACAAACAAGATGGTGCCTGGCCTGTTGAATTCCTCCAGCATTTTGTGTGTGAACATAAACACAAAATCTGATCTCTCAAAGATTGAGAAAGGACTCAGTGACACTGATCAGACCAGCATTTATTGTCCTTCCCTGAACATCCTGACCATTTCAGAGGGCAGGTAAGAGGCAACACATTGATGGATTCTGGAGTCACAGTGAAGGCAGACTGGGGAAGGATGGCAGATTCCTCACCCTATAGAATCTGATGAGTTTTTACAACAGTCTGGTGGTTTCATTGTCACCATTTTCCTCCAGATTTACTGTATTTTGTTTACTTGAATCCAGAATTCCATTGCTGCTGGGATGGGATTCAAAATTGTGTCCCTGGATCACTAGGATACACTCAGAAACAACCATTTCACTGTCTCCCCCCTGTTACTCTGCAGGACATCAGGTAAAATTCTAACTGTGGTGGCAATGTAATGTCATTGCTAGTTTACCTTGCAGAAGTCCTTGAAGCCAATCCAAACTGATTGTGCACCTCCGGTCACCCGTTTCACCACCCTGGAAATGAACTCGTTGTGCTCACATGAGATCACAGAAGCCAGCTGTCCATAATGATCCTGTATGTTGCAGAAAAGCTGTAAACAAAATATATAATTGATGGGTTGATGAGAATCAGCATTTGTCATATTTCCACAGGGCCCTCAGTAAATTGTCTGACCTGATGTTGGAAATTCTGCAACTTTGTTCCTGAGATACAGTGTTCATCTTCTTCAGGCTCTTTGGTGTCAAAACCAAATGGATGTGGAGTTTCCCCCTTTATTGCTCTCAACTTTTTATCAATTATCTTGATGTGAATGTGCAAGGGATGATTAGTTAGTTTACGGCTAGTGCTAAAATAGAAACATAGAAAATAGGTGCAGGAGTAGGCCAATCGGCCCTTCGAGCCTGCACCACTATTCAGTATGATCATGGCTGATCATCCAACTCAGAACCCTGTACCTGCTTTCTCTCCATACCCCCGCTCCCGTTAGCCACAAGGGCCATATCTAACTTCCTCTTAAATATAGCCAATGAACTGGCCTCAACTGTTTCCTGTGGCAGTGAATTCCACAGATTCACCATTCTCTGTGTGAAGAAGTTTTTCCTCATCTCGGTCCTAAAAGGCTTCCCCTTTATCCTTAAACTGTGACCCCTCGTTCTGGACTTCCCCAACATCAGAAACAATCTTCCTGCATCTAGCCTATCCAATCCCTTTAGAATATTATATGTTTCAATAAGATCTCCCCTCAATCTTCTAAATTCCAGTGAGTATAAGCCTAGTCGATTCAATCTTTCTTCATATGAAAGTCCTGCCATCCCAGGAATCAATCTGGTGAACTATACTCCCTCTATGGCAAGAATGTCTTTACTCAGATTAGGGGACCAAAACTGCACACAATATTCTAGGTGCAGTCTCACCAAGGCCTTGAAGGTGAAAAGTAAAAGTGGCAGGCAGGCAAATCCGGGGCAAAAAACAAAAAGGGCCATTTTTCAACATAATTGTACAAGGGCTAAGAGTGTTGTAAAAACAAGCCTGAAGGCTTTCTGTGTCAATGCGAGGAGCATTCTTAACAAGGTGGATGAATTGAATGTGCAGATAGTTATTAATGAATATGATATAGTTGGGATCACAGAGACATGGCTACAGGGTGACCAAGGATGGGAGCTCAACATCCAGGGATATTCAATATTCACGAGGGATAGACAGGAAAGAAGTGGAGTAGCATTGCTGGTTAGAGAGGAGATTAACACAATAGAAAGGAAGGACATTCGCCTGGAGGATGTGGAACCAATATGGGTAGAGCTGCATAACACTAAGGGGCAGAAAACGTTGGTGGGGTTGTGTCCAGGCCACCTAACAGTAGTAGTGAGGTTGGGGATGGCATTAAACAGGAAATTAGAAATGCATGCAATAAAGGAACAGTAGTTATAATGGGTGACTTCAATCTACATATAGATTGGGTGAACCAGATTGGTAAGGGTGCTGAGGAAGAGGATTTCTTGGAATGTATGCGGGATGGTTTTCTGAACCAACATGTCGAGGAATCAACTGGAGAGTAGGCCATTCTAGATTGGGTATTGAGCAATGAGGAAGGGTTAGTTAGCAATCTTGTCGTGCAAGGCCCCTTGGGTAAGAGTGACCATAATATGGTGGAATTCTTCATTAAGATGGAGAGTGGCATAGTTAATTCAGAAACAAAGGTTCTGAACTTAAAGAAGGATAACTTTGAAGGTATGAGATGTGAATTAGCTAAGATAGACTGGCAAATGATACTTAAAGGGTTGACGGTGGATATGCAATGGCAAGCATTTAAAGATCGCATGGATGAAATACAATTGTTCATCCCAGTTTGGCAAAAGAATAAACCAGGGAAGGTAGTGCACCCATGGCTGACAAGGGAAATTAGGGATAGTATCAAGTCCAAAGAAGAAACATATAAATTAGCAAAAAATAGCGGCACATCTGAGGACTGGGAGAAATTCAGAGACCAGCGGAGGAGGACAAAGGGCTTAATTAGGAAAGGGAAAAAAGATTATGAGAGAAAGCTGGCAGGGAACATAAAAACTGACTGAAAAGCTTTTATAGATACGTGAAAAGAAAAGATTGGTCAAGACAAATGTAGGTCCTTTACGGTCAGAAACAGGTGAATTGATTATAGGGAACAAAGACATGGCAGACCAATTGAATAACTACTTTGGTTCTGTCTTCACCAAGGAGGACATAAATAATCTTCTGGAAATAGTAAGGGACCGAGGGTCAAGTGAGATGGACAAACTGAGGGAGATGCATGTTAGTAGGGAAGTGGTGTTAGGTAAATTGAAGGGATTAAAGGCAGATAAATCCCCAGGGCTAGATGGTCTGCATCCCAGAGTGCTTAAGGAAGTAGCCCAAGAAATAGTGGATGCATTAGTGATAATTTTTCAAAACTCCTTAGATTCTGGATTAGTTCCTGAGGATTGGAGGGTGGCTAATGTAACCACACTTTTTAAAAAAAGGAGGGAGAGAGAAACTGGGGAATTATAGACCGGTTAGTCTGACATCGGTGGTGGGGAAAATGCTAGAGTCGTGATAACAGATGTGATAACAGCACATTTGGAAAGACTTGAAATCATGGGACAAAGTCAGCATGGATTTGTGAAAGGAAAATCATGTCTGATGAATCTTATAGAATTTTTTGAAGATGTAGCTAGTAGAGTGGATGGGGAGAGCCAGTGGAAGAGGGATATTTAGATTTTCAAAAGGCTTTTGACCAGGTCCCACACAGGAGATTAGTGTGCAAACTTAAAGCACACGGTATTGGGGGTATGGTATTGATGTGGATAGAGAATTGGTTGGCAGACAGGAAGCAAAGAGTGGGAGTAAACGGGACCTTTTCAGAATGGTAGGCAGTGGCTAGTGGGGTACTGCAAGGCTCAGTGCTGGGACCCCAGCAGTTTACAATATATATTAATGATTTAGACAAGGGAATTAAATGCAGCATCTCCAAGTTCGCAGATGACATGAAGCTGGTCGGCAGTGTTAGTTGTGAGGAGGATGCTAAGAGGATGCAGGGTGACTTGGATAGGTTAGGTGAGTGGGCAAATTCATGGCAGATGCAATTTAATGTGGATAAATGTGAGGTTATCCACTTCGGTTGCAAGAACAGGAAAACAGATTATTATCTGAACGGTGGCCGATTAGATAAAGGGGAGGTGCAATGAGACCTGGATGTCATTGTACACCAGTCATTGAAGGTGGGCATGCAGGTACAGCAGGCGGTGAAAAAGGCCAATGCTATGTTGACATTCATAGCAAAAGGATTTGAGTACAGGAGCAGGGAGGTTCTGGAATAGGGAATGTTAAGAACCTGCAAGGCACAATTTGCCGAAAGTTGCATCGCAAGTAGAAGGGATGGTGAAGAAAGAGTTTGGCATGGCAGACTTCATCACACAGGCCACTGAGTACAGGCATTGGGAAGTTATGCTGCAGTCAAACAAGGCATTGGTGAGGCTGCCCTTGAAGTATTGTGTACAGTTTTGGTTGCCATGTTATAGGAAAGAAGTTATTAAACTGGAAAGTGAAATCACATGGTCTTTCTCTCAGGGAGGAGGCACTAAAAACAAGGGGGCATCATTTTAAGATCAGAAGAAATAGAGTTAAAGGGCATATATCAGGGGCAGCTTCTTCACACAAAGTGTTCTGTATTTGGATTGGAATGAGCTTTAGAAATAGTGTTTGAGGGAGGAACATTAGCAGCATTCAAAAGCTGTCTAGATAAGTACATGGCTTAGAGGGCTGTTGGTCAAAGGTGGGCAGATGGAACTGGCTCATTGGGCAGTAATGTCAGTCTAGATGAGTTGGGGTGAAGTGTCCATTTCCATGTGATATGACCTATGACTCTAAAATCTACAAAATTTCATCCATTGATCTGATTGTTAGAAACTGGAGCCTACAGATTCAGTGAAACACACCCTGGATCACAGGGAGTCACCACAGACACTTCATCTAGAGGTTATCTAGTGCTTTATAGAAATGAACTAGCTGAGACCAATAGTCATCAGATCTCCAAGATCAGTCACTGGTTTCTGGGACTTACCTCAGCATCTTTCCATGTTTTCGGGTTTGCGAAATACCGGTAACAGGATCTTGTAGGCTGATATACAAACCAGCCATTCTCACAAGGTCCTCTGGTTAATTCTTCAATGGCCCGCAAAGTCTCCTCCACTTCCGAGGAATTGACCGTCCCTTTAATTTAAAATGGAATTATGAGTTAAGCCAAGTTAAATAATTGGAGCACCATTTTTAGATAGACTCAACACCAGAAACTTAAGGGATCTGTAGAAGTTGTCCGATGGTCTTTGCCCACAGCATGGTGCCAGAGAGCTGAGGGATTTCTGTTGACACCCTTGTCCTTGTTTACAATGGGGACAGGCACTAAACCTGGCAACTACAGGTCACAGTAAGACATTGGTAGTGGGGAAATGGTTTCAATGGATGGAAAGAAATAGCATTTAGAGTTTGTGGGTTATTCAAGGATAGCACAGTTTGTTAACACTTAATTATATCTGATGAACAACTAACATTATGGGGACTTTAATCAAAGTGTCAGGATCAAATGTTAGTTTTAGAAAATAAAGATTTTAACAAAATCTTTAGTGTGATTGAGAAACCATTGCAGCAGGAAGAAAAGGAGCTAAAGGCTCCCGAGATAATTGGCAGGGACAAATAAAAGGAGGGGTAACTGAAGAGGAGTGGCCAGTGGGGTGAGTGGCTCAGGGTAGGAGTGGAGCTTTGAGGCTTTGGCGAGCAGAAGCTGAAGACGAACTTGCTCCAAATGAGGTAAAGCCAGGTAAGTTCCTTTAATAAATTTAATTAACTTAGGAGTAGGTAATGGAGTCAGCAGTTAGGGCAGTCAAGTGCTCTGTATGCAGGATGTGGGAAGTCAGGGACAGCACAATTGTCCCTGATGACTACAAAGGTGCATCCAGCTGCAGCTCCTGACAAACCGAGTTAGGGAACTGGAGCTGGAGCTGGATGAACTTTGGATCCTTCTTGAGGCAGAGGCAGAAATAAGCAGGAGTTTCAGGACACAGTCACCCCTAAAAGTCAGGAGGCAGGTAGGTGGGTGACTGTCAGGAGAAGGAAGGGGAATAGACAGGAAGAACAGAGCACCCCTGTGGCCATTCCCATCAACAATAAGTATACCATTTTGGATACTGTTGGTGGGGATGACTTACCAGGGATAAGTTGCAGTGGTCGCATCTCTGGCACCGAAACTGGAGCCTCAGCTCAGAAAGGAAGGAAGGAAAAGAGGAGAACAGTAGTGATAGGGAATTCGATAGTTAGGAGACAGATAAGAGGTTCTATGGGAGAGATCAAGAATCTTGGATGGTCTGTTGCCTCCCTGGTGCCAGGATCCACCATATCTCGGATTAAGTTCTCAGTATTCTCAAGAGGGAGGGTGAGCAGGCAGATATTGTGGTCCATGTATGGACCAATGATGTGGATAGGAAGAAGGAGGAGGTCCTGCAAAGAGAGTTTAAGGAGTTGGGTGCAAAGTTGAAGGACAGGACCTCCAGAGTTGCAATTTCAGGATTGCTCCCCACGCCACGTGTTAGTGAGGCTAGAAATAGGAAGAAAATGCAGCTAAATATGTGGCTAAGTAGTTGGTGCAGGAGGGAGGGCTTCATGTTTCTAGACAATTAGGCTTTGTTCCAGGGAAGGCGGGATTTGTTCCAATGGGATGGTTTGCACCTGAACTGGAAGGAGACTAATATCCTTGTGGGTAGGTTAGCTAGTGTTGCTCCAGGGGATCTTTAAACTAGATTTGGAGGGGGAGGGGAACCAGAGTGTTAGAACAGATGGTGAGGTGGAGGAGGATTAAGGGCATGTGAGAACTGCTTGTATGGACAGAAATCAAAAGTTTGTATGTGATAGAAATGTTCTCAGGTGCCAAACTGAAGGGACTGGGGAAGAGGTGTCTGGCTCTCAAATAGAGAAAGATAGAAGCGTGTGAAGAAGGATAGGCAGGTGATAGAGAAGGGATGCGCTCAGACTGAAGGTTTGAGATGTATCTATATTAACACAATGAATGTTGTGAACAAAGCAGATCAGCTGAGAGCGTGGATCATTACTTGGGAATATGATGTGGTGGCCATTACAGAGACTTGGATAGCTCAGGGACAGGAATGGTTACTTCGAGTGCCGGGGTTTAGATGTTTCATGAAGGACAGGGAGGGAGGCAAAAGAGGTGGGGGCGTGGTCCTGTTGATCAAAGATAGTGTCACAGCTGCAGAAATGGTGGACATCATGGAGGGATAATCTATGGAGTTTCTGTGGGTGGAGATTAGGAACAGGAAGGGGTCAATAAATTTACTGGGTGTTTTTTATAGGCTTCCCAAAAGTAACAGGGATATCGAGAAGCAGGTAGGGAAACAGATCCTGTAAAGGTGTAACAATAACAGAGTTGTCGTGATGGGAGATTTAAATTTCTCAAATATAGATTGGCATCTCCCTAGAGCAAGAGGTTCAGATGGGGTGGAGTTTGTCAGGTGTGTTCAGGAAGGTTTCTTGACAAAATACGTTGATAAGCCTACAAGAGGAGAGGCTATACTTGATTTGGTATTAGGAAATGAAGATGGTCAGATGTCAAATCTCTCAGTGGGAGAGCATTTTGGAGATAGGGATCATAATTCTATTTCCTTTACCATAGCATTGGACAGAGATAGGAACAGACAAGTTAGAAAAGTGTTTAATTGGAGTAGGGGGAATTATGTAGGAAATTGGAAGCTTAAATTGGAAACAGATGTTCTCAAGGAAAAGTACAGATGAAATGTGGCAAATGTTCAGGGAATATTTGTGTGAAGTTCTGAATAGGTACATTCCAATGAGACAGAGAAGTTATGGTAGGGTGCAGGAACCATGGTGTACAAAGGCTGTAATCAATCTGGTCAAGAAGAAAAGGAAAGCTTACAAAAGATTCAGAGAGATAGGTAATGTTAGAGGTCTAGAAGATTATAAGGCTAACAGGAAGGAGTTTAAGAAGGAAATTAGGAGAGTCAGAAGGGGCGATAAGAAGGCCTTGGCAGGCAGGATTAAGAAAAACCCCAAGGCATTCTACAAATATGTGAAGAGCAGGAGGATAAGACGTGGAAGAATAGGACATGTGAAATGTGACAGTGGGAAAGTGTGTATGGAACCGGAGGAAATAGCAGAGGTACTTAATAAATACTTTACTTCAGTATTCACTATGGAAAAGGCTGTCGGTGATAACAGTGACGACTTGCAACAGATTGAAAAGCTTGAGCATGTAGATATCAAGAAAGAGGATGTGCTGGAACTTTTGGAAAGCATCAAGTTAGATAAGTCACTGGGACAGGATGAGTTGTACCCGTGGGAGGTGACGGAGGAGATTGCTGAGCCTCTGGCAATGATCTTTGCATCATCAATAGGGATGGGAGAGTTCCGGAGGATTGGAGGGTTGTGAATATTGTTCCTTTTTTCAAAAAAGGGAGTAGAGATAGATCAGGAAATTATAGACCAGTCTTACTTCAGTGGTTGGTAAGCTGATGGAGAAGATCCTGAGAGGTAGGATTTATGAACATTTGGAAAGGTATAATATGATTAGGAATAATCAACATGGCTTTGTCAAGGGCAGGTCATGCCTTACGAGCCTGATTGAATTTTTTGAGGATGTGACTAAACATATTGATGAAGGAAGACTAATACATGTAGTGTATAAGGATTTCAGCAAAGCATTTGATAAAGTACCCCATGCAAGGCTTATTGAGAAAGTAAGGAGGCATGGGATCCAACGGGACATTGCTTTCTGGATCCAGAACTAGCTTGCCCACAGAAGGCGAAGAGTGGTTGTAGATGGGGTCATATTCTGCATGCAGGTTGGTAACCAGTGGAGTGTCTGAGGGATCTGTTCTGGGACACTTACTCTTCGTGATTTTTATAAATGACCTGGATGCGGAAGTGGAGGGATAGGTTCGTAAGTTTGCTGTTGACACTAAGTTTGCAGGTGTTGTGGATAATGTGGATAATGTGGAGGGCTGTCAGATAGGATGCAAAACTGGGCTGAGAAGTGACAGATGGAGTTCAACCCAGATGAGTGTGAAGTGGTTCATTTTGGTAGGTCAAATATGATGGCAAAATAAGTATTAATGGTAAGACTCTTGGCAGTGTGGAGGATCAGAAGGATCTTGGGGTCTGAGTCCATAGGACGCTCAAAGCAGCTGCACAGGTTGACTCAGTGGTTAAGAAGGCATATGGTGTGTTGGCCTTCATCAATCATGGAAGTGAATTTAGGAACCAAGAGGTAATTTGCAGCTATATAGGACCCTGGTCAGACCCCACTTGGGGAACTGTGATCAGTTCTGGTCGCTTCACTACAGGAAGGATGTGGAAGCCATAGGAAGGATGCAGAGGAGAATTTCAAGGATGTTGCCTGGATTGGGGAGCATGTCTTATGAGGATAGGTTGAGTGAACTTGGCGTTTTCTCCTTGGAGCAATGAAGGATGAGAGGTGCCCTGATAGAGTTGTATAAGATGTGGAGAGGCATTGCTCGTGTGGATAGTCAGAGGCAGCTTCAGTAGAAGAGTAAATGTTGTTAGATACTTGAGAAACAACTTTATACAACTGTGATTTTATTTAACTAAGAAGGTGATGGGTGTGGGGAACTGTCTTCCTGATTGGATATAGAGACAGAAACCCTCATCACATTAAACAGAACTTCAACATTGAGATGTATTATTGAGGGACTGTGACCAGCTGTGCTATGGACACGGTGGTGTGAGATGGGTTATGCTGACTTTCCCCTGACAACAACACAATGAAACAAGGGGTTTCCTTCTCAGTCATAAATTTCCTCCGACTCTGTGAGACTGGATTGATGGTGCACTGTCTCCAGGGTGAGTGTGTCCTTCCTCAGGTACAGAAACAAAAATACACACTCTGAATGGGTCTCACTCAAAACAATTAAAGTATCAGCCAACCTACTCCAACTTTCCTGCAATTATAGCCACTTATCCCTTGGCTTCCTTATTGTTCACTCTCTCTGTATGAAACTCTCCACACTTCAGGATCCCCACACTGAGATCCCTCTTCATAACAGCATTTCCTGTTTTCCTACCATGTAAACAAACTTTTTCACTGAGCAAAGTTCATAATCTCACTGTTTCCTATGATATTCTCCATCTGCCTCATTCTTGCCTTTTTGTAGAAGAATTTATTTTATTTGGAGAGAGAGTGCAAAATAAACCCTTCTAACCCTTCAAGCTGCACTGCTTAGCGATGCTCACAACCCCTGATATAACACTAACCCAGTCACGGGACAATTTACAATGGCCTATTAACCTACCAGCCAATGCATCTTTGGACCGTTGGAGGAAACCGGAGCACCCAGAGAAACCCACACATTCCATGGGGAGGATGTACTAACTCCTGACAAAGGACAACAGGATTGAACTCCAATCTCTGACACCCTGAGTCATAACAGTGTTGAGCTAACTGCTCTGCTATTCTTATTGAAATAAAGAGAACATTTGAGAGCAACTTTTACAAGTATAACATAGTTCATAAAGGTAAGTTAAGAGAACCAACATTTTGAGAACAATCACGTGGGACAGACAAACTATTTTATTATTCCTCACCCTCATGGATATCAAGTTCACAACATCCAGAGCACTGGACCAGTACCTGTAGGACCTTCTACTCTGCATCTCCTGTATTCCTCACATATAGTCACATAGTCTCTGACTCAGCTTCCATCTCAATAGCTCAGAGATGAATATAGGACAGTACAGCACATGAGCAGGCTCCTTGGCCACAAAGGTTATGCCAAATCAGCTTAAAAGTAAATCAAAACCACCCAGAAACTAATCCCTCCTAACTGCACAATGTCCTTGTCGCTCAAACTTCCTCACATTCATGTTCCTATCTAAACGTCTCTTCAAAGCATCTGATTAACTTGTCTCTGCCACCATACCAGGCTGCTTATTCCAGGCACCCACCACTCTCTGAGTAAAAAACTGACTCCTCACATCCCTTCCAAACTTATCCCCTCTTGCCTTCAATGCATGTCATGAGAGGCTGGACAAACTTGGGTTGTTTTCTTAGGAATGGTGGAGACTTAGGGGAGATGTTGGGTAACAGGTACTCCCTGTCTAATCAGTCTACGCATTTCATAATCTTATCAGATCTCCTATCAGCTTCCACCACTCCAAAGAGAACAACCCAATTTGTTCAACCTCTCATGATAGCACATGCCCTCTAAACCAGGAGGCATCCTGATAAACCTCTTCTGCACCCTCTGTGAAGCCTCAACATCCTTCCTACTGTGAGGTGACCATAACTGTATGCTATACTCAAGATGTGGCCAACACAGAGTTTTATAAAGTTTCAACATAACCTCTTGATTGTTGAATTCCCTCCTTGTCGTTGCCTTATCAAGTGCAACACCTTATGTGTATCTGGGTTAAAATCCATCTGCCATTTCTCTGCCCATATCTACAAAGGATCTATATCACATTTTATTCTTTTCTAGCCTTCTGCACTATCCCCAACTCCATTAATCTTGGTATTGTTAACAAACTTATTAACCGAACCATCTACATTTTCATCCAGGCCGTTTATGGACATCACAAACAGCAGAGGTCCCAACACAGATCCCTGCAGAACTCCACAAGTTACAGGCCTGCAGCTTGAATAACTTCCTTCAACTATGACCCTCTGTCTTTTATGTGCAAGCCAGTTCTGAATCGTAACAGCCAATTTGCCACATCCCTATGCATTTTAAGTATCCCAGATAGGAAAAATTTCCTATCACATCCTACCCAGCCCCAATGCCCACAAATTCCCATGTCCCACAGTCCCAACATAGTACCTATGCATTCATTCTTCACAGCAATATATTTATAAAGCTCCTGGAATCAATTGTCCTTACCTGCCACATCACTGACAAGCAGTGCGGTCATGAGCAAGATCCCCACCAGCATCGTGTTTCTTCCCTCAAACCTGAAACACAAGAAAATAATTCATCATTAGTGTCAGGTTTCCCAGTGAAAGTGGGGATAACTTGCTGCCATTCCCACCTCTCTCTCTCTTCAAGATGCCTGTGTTGATTAGATTTCCACTCCTGATACACCCCTATATATATGTGTAGATCTGAGATCTTGGAGGCTTTGAGAACAATTGAAATCAAACCCAAATGGCTGGACACACCTACAGGAAGTTTTTTGCCAACCAATCATTGATTGACAGATTTGATCAAGATTAAGAGGAAACCAGAGAACTGATTTGAGAACTCCAAGCGTGACTGTGGAATGTTACTCTGTAACAGAACACTAAAAAATAGAAGATGCAGAATGCATTTATCATCGCATGAAGTATTTGTGATATTAGAGCACAATGAATAGTATCTAAATATTATCTACACTAACAATTAGGATGTAATATTCAGTTGAATCCTGAAAAAAACAGCAGAGTATTTACGCATATCACCTCACTCACTCATATACTTGCTCTGGTCTGTTTTCCCTCCATCTCCCATTATGGGGAATTTTCCTCTGTCACTGTCCCTGGGAAGACTGTAATCTACTTGTGAGGAATGGGTTCAATTCAGAATCATATTCTCTGTCCAACAAGGAGCTGGAATGAAGTCTGCTCAGAAGGAGCAGGGAGGATGTGGAGATAGTGAACTGCTTCATACTTGACACTTTTCCAGAGACAGTTCATGGAGATCCCAGAACTAACATGATGTGGAAAGGAATCCATGGATATCCAGTAGAGTAGGACTGATGGACCAAATGGATCTTTTTTCCCTGGATTTCCTCTTCTTCCTCAATCACTTTTTATCGGTGGATTTCAGATCACGACAAATTCCTAATCAAAATTGATTCCTTCTCTCACCTCTGATCTACTTGCAAATTATCGGCGAGGGGTGATTGATAAGTTCATGGCCTAAGGTAGAAGGAGTCAATTTTAGAAAACCTAGCACATTTATTTTTCAACATAGTCCCTTCCTGTATTTACACACTTAGTCCAGCAGTCATGGAGCATACGGATCTTGGACCTCCAGAAAGTGTCCACAGAAAGGGTGATTGATAAGTTCATGGCCTAATGTAGGAGATGAGTTGTACAGCTCTCTTTCCATGCACATGCAGTTCAACTCTTTGAGTGATGATGCAGAAAGCTTAATGTTAATAGCTCATCTCATGCTACCTTAGGCCACAAACTTATCAATCACCCCGATGCGTTATTAACATCAAACATTCTGCTAAAGGATTTAGTTCAATAATTCCTAACAAAATAGGAGACCATTCATCCCATTTAATGCATGTCAGCTCCCAGACCAATCCCACTCTCCCACTCAATGTCTATTTTCTCTCATATGTCGTCGACTTCACCCCATTCCTCTTATTTCCTACCTCAACCAGAGGTAATTAACAGTAAACATTTCAACTTGTGATGTATCTTTGGGATGCAGATGCCCACATAGTCACAAAGCAATCAGGCAAACTCCATACAGATAACAATGGATGTGAGGATTAGACCCGAGAAAGAATGGTAACACTCAAAAATGTCACACTGGCCTTTGATAAGGTACTATGCATTTGATAAGGTACCCGATGCAGCATTTGATAAGATACCCCATGCAAGGCTTACCGAGAAAGTAAGGAGGCATGGGATCCGAGGGGCATTGTTTTCCAGATCTAGACCTGGCTTGCCCACAGAAGGCAAAGGGTGGTTGTAGACGGGTCATATTCTGCATGGAGGTCTGTCACCAGTGGAGTGCTTCAGACATCTGTTCTGGGAACCTTACTCTTTGTGATTTTTATAAATGACCTGGATGAGGAAGTGAAGGGATGGGTTAGTAAGTTTGCTGATGACACAAAGGTTGGAGGTATTGTGGGTAGTGTGGAAGGCTGTCAGAGGTTACAGCAGGACATTGATAGGATGCAAAACTGGGCTGTGAAGTGGCAGATGGAGTTCAACCCAGATAAGTGTGAAGTGGTTCATTTTGGAATATAGTATTAATGGTAAGACTCTTGGCAGTGTGGAAGATCAGTTGGATCTTGGCGTCCGAGTCCATAGGACACTCAAAGCAGCTGTGCAGGGTGACTCTGTGGTTGAGAAGGCATGCAGTGTATTGGCCTTCATCAGTCATGGAATTGCATTTAGGAGCTGAGAGGTAATGTTGCAGCTATATAGGACCCTGGTCAGACCCCACTCGGAGTACTGTGCTCAGTTCCGGTCGCCTCGCTACCGGAAGGATGTGGAAGCCATAGAAATGGTGCAGAACAGATTTACAAGGATATTGCCTGAATTGGGGAGCATGCCTTATGAGAATAGGTTGAGTGAACTTGGCGTTTCCTCCTTGGAATGACGGAGTATCGGAGGTGACATGATAGAGGTCTACAAGATGACGAGAGGCATTACTTGTATGGATAGTCAGAGGCTTTTTCCCAGGGCTGAAATGGTTGCCACAAGAGGACAGAGGTTTAATGTGCTGAGGAGTAGGTGCAGAGGGGATGTCAGGGGTATGTTTTTTACTCGGAGAGTGGTGAGAGTGTGAAATGGGCTGCCGGCAACAGCTGTGGAAGTGGATACAAAAGGATCTTTTAGGTAGGTATATGGAGCTTAGTAAAATAGAGGGCTATATGGAGGTCTAGTAATTTCTAAGGTAGGGACATGTTCGGCACAACATTGTGGGCTGAAGGGCCTGTATTTTGCCGTAGGTTTTCTATGATTCTATGTTGATATGCTAAATGGATCTTCCTTTCCCTGGATTTTCTCTTGTTTCCCAATCATATTCTATCAGTAGATTTCAGATCATGACAACTTCCTGATCAGAAATGTTTCCTTCTTTCACCTTTGATCACCGATTGCTAATTATCTAATATCTCTAACCTTTAGTTAGTTGTACTACTGCCTGGCAGAGGGCTGTAGCTGATGATGGTTGTGTCTGACACACTGAACTAAGCAATTCCTGCAGTGATGATCTAGGCTGGAATACTCTGCCACAGTCAACTTATTTTTAGTGAGAAATGAATCCAACCATTGAAATATTCTCTCCACGATGAGCCTTGTCTCAGAATGACCAGGCCTCCTCAATGCTGCATTCAGTCAGATGCTGCCTTGTTTTAAAGAGTGACACTGTGACTTCACCAGTGGAAACCAGATGTCTGATCTCCATTTGGACCAAGGCTGTGATATGGTTGCTTCTCATGAAACTGACGCTGAGTGTGATCGAGTAGAATAGATTATAGGAAGGGGGGTGATATCAGATTTGACAGAGTCACTCCCCAACTCAAGTGCAGGCATCCCAGAGACTTCAGAATTTCAAACAAAGCAGAAGATTTATTCCAGAAATTAACCAGCAAAAGTTAAAAAAAAAAGCTCAGGCAAACTATACAGAACCGAGAAGGACTAAAATCACTCATGATACCCAGAGCTCGGACAGAGTTTCACCAGAAAAGGATAAACAATAACTAAGCAAAGAGGAGTTGGCAAGACTCCCTGGAATACCCCCTGGAACATGAAGGTATTCAGAACAAATCAGACAATCCTGGTATCCAAATGAAGCAATAACCCCCAAAGACACCAACTGCAATGCAAGTCATTGAAAATCCCATGCAAATTCAATGGTGCCAATTTGAAAAGAGTGATAAATACAAAGGGAGTTTAACAATGCTCATGATCCCAAATAAGGCGCCTACAACATAAAGTGAAAATCCAGTGTGATTCCAGAGAGAAACAATTAGATATGGTAAAGAATCCAAGAAACAACACGTACCAACAAGGTGAGACTAAGAAAATAAAATCCACACACAAACTGAAAATAAATGTTTTCTTTTTTAAAATGTAACAATCCATGCTTATGACAGGACTGCTCTGTGGACAACTCTTTCTATCAAATTTGTTAATGTTTGAGAAGGACTGCCCAGTATTTAGCTGCACTGGACATGTCTTGCACTATTGGAATCTGCTTTACAGGCCAATCCATGTTGGAGAGGAAGGGAAAATTGAAGATAGATTCACTGATAGTAAGGATCAAAGATAGGTTCTTGCTTGGAGGCATGATGGTGTAGATTTGAAAGGAACCTGACCCATGGTTGTCCTGTGGGCATTACCATTTGTTTATCAGCACCAAAGACTGATGCATTTATCATGGGGACAAGAAGAAGACATGAGCAACTTCCTGGGAAAAAGAACACAAAGCGAACCCTCATTCAGAAGGGTAAAAATTTTCAGATGCTTTAACTGCTGTGCAAGCACTTGATTATGATATTGTGAAACAGCATATTGAAAGCATACAGATTGGACCCAGAAGTGTAGAGAAAGATTCAGAGGTTTGAAGAAGTCTGTGGAAAATACATGTGGAATTTGCCTATGATAAAGCTGTGTGTTCTGAGAGATGGGTTTCCTTTAAAAATGTAAATGGGGGCTATAATACATTGAAAGAGCTGATTTTAATGGAGGAATTTAAAAGAAGCATCCCTGATGAAGTAAGGACCTACTTAAATGAGAGGGATACTGATAAATTGCAGGACTGTGCTAGATTAGCTGATGAGTATGTTTTAATCCATAAGAATAAATTTCCTCAGGACAGAATTTTTAAGAGGAAAAATAACACAGAGACTCAAGGTAAATCAGAAATTAAATCAGAAGTTAATGAGAAATGTAAGGAGGAAGGAAAACCTGTGAAGGAAAGTCAGTTTGGTCCTATTTGTAACTATTGTAAGATACCTGGCCATGTAATAGCTAACTGTTTCCGATTGAAAAAGAAAGAGAAGAAAGCAGTCCCAGATGCTTGTGTGCAACATACTGAAGGACCTGTAAAATTACAGGATTCGATAAACACAAATGAGGTTTTGTTAGAGTCTGACCAAGTTAAAAAGGTATATGATCATTTTATAACTGAAGGGTTTGTATCCTTGAGGGAAGGATCTACTCCAGTGGCAATAAAAATCCTTAGGGATACTGGAGCTTCTCAATCACTGATGTTAGACAGTGTATTGAAGTTTAATGAAGAGTCTGATACTGGTGAGATAAATTATATACGAGGTGTTGGGAGTGCTTTAATGCCTGTACATTTGCATAAAGTAAATTTAAAGTCAGGGTTAATTACAGGATTACAGGATTATAGCCTAGCTTACCTGTGAAGGATATTTCTTTATTGTTAGGTAATGACTTGGCAGGTGGACAAGCTTTTCCTGAAGTGCATTTGACAATGGAGTCAGAAGAACCAGAGATGAATTCTAACACAGATTCTTCCTGTGTTGTGACTAGAGCTATGGCTAAAAAGATTGATGCGCAGAATGAGGTTGTTACTCATGACTGTTCAACTCAGGTTTCAAGTTTTGAGGATGTGTCAGAGACTTTCTTATCTTCGTTGTTTGAACAAGATTCTTGGAGAAAGTCTGACAATGAAGATTTATCTCTGTCTCGGATGAAGATGATAGCAGAGCAGAATAGAGACCCTGAGATTATAAAATTAAGAGAACAAGCTCTACCAGATAGTGAAATTGAGAAGGTGCCAGTAGGATATTACATGGAAAAAGGAGTGTTGATGAGGAAGTGGAGATCACCTACAATTCCTGCAAGTGATGAATGGAATATTGTTTAATATAAAGTTTATCGAAATTAGATTTTGACTTTAGCTCATAGTGTGCCTTTAGATGGACATCAAGGGGTAAGGAAGACTGTAGACAAGATTTTAAAACATTTTTACTGACCTGGTCTAAGAAAAGATGTGGCGATGTTTTGTAAAACATGCCATACTTGTCAAATTGTGGGTAAACCAAATCAAGTTACACCAGTGGCTCCATTACAACCTATTCCAGCATCTGGTGAACCATTTTCTAAAGTTATTATAGATTGTGTCGGTCCATTACCAAAAACAAAAGCTGGTTATCAGTACTTGTTGACTATCATGTGTACTTCATTTCGGTTCCCAGAGGTAGTACCACTTAGGAATATAACAGCTAAAACTGTGACAAAGGCTCTTATAAAGTTCTTTACTTATTTTGGATTACCTAAGGAAATACAGACTGATCAAGGCAGTAATTTTATGTCTGGATTGTTTCAACAGATAGTTTATAAATTGGGAGCTAAGCAAATCACTTCATCTGCATACCATCCAGAATTGCAAGGTGCCTTGGAGAGGTTTCATTCTACCCTCAAGAATAAGATTAGGACATATTGTGTGGAAAATGAAAGTGATTGGGATGAGGGTATAAACTTATTTTTATTTGCAGTAAAGGAATTGGTACAAGAATCTTTAGGTTTCAGTCCATTTGAACTTGTATTTGGGCATGGAGTTAGAGGACCTTTAGCTTTATTAAAAGAACAGTGGGTTAGTAAGGAAGTACACACTAATTTGTTGGACTATGTTTTGAAATTTAAGGACGGGTTACATAAAGCTTGTAGCTTAGCCAAGGAAAATTTAAAATTGGCTCAGGAGAAAATGAAAATTTGGTACGATAAAGAAGCTAGGATGAGGATGTTTAAGCCTGGAGATAAGGTGCTGGTTCTTTTCCCAGTGCAAACAAATCCTTTACAAGCTAGATTTCATGGTCCTTATGAAATTGTGTCTAAAATCAATGATGTTGATTACGTGATAAAAACTCCAGATTGTAGAAGGCCAACACAACTTTGCCATATAAATATGATAAAGCCATATTATGAGAAACAATCTGATACTGTGACTGTTGTAGTTAACGATAATTAATTTGATTTCACTAGGAACATGATAGATGATTCATCTGAATTTCATTCTAATTCCAACATTGTTTCTGTCAGGTTACCAAATTCAACCATTCTGGAAAATATTGATGAGAAACTAGGACATTTACAGCCAGAGCAGATAAAACAGATGAAGAAATTAATTTTTAAATATAACTATTTGTTTCCAGACGTTCCGAGAAGGACTACTATAGCTTCACATGATGTAGATGTTGGAGATGCCAAACCTATTAAACAACACCCATATAGGATGAACATAGAAAAATGTGAACTTGTTGAGAAAGAAATTAAATATATGTTAGAGAATAATATTATTAGACCTTCTAACTTGAATTGGAGTTCACCCTGTGTTATGGTGCCAAAACCAGTTGGTAGTATTAGGTTTTGTACAGACTATAGGAAGGTGAATGCTGTAATGAAAACAGATGCATATCCAATTCCTAGAGTAGATAAAGTGGGAAAAGCAAAGTTCCTTACAAAGATTGATTTATTGAAAGGGTTTTGGTGTGTTCCACTAATGGACAGAGGTAGAGAGATTTCTGCATTTGTAACTCCATCTGGGTTATATGAGTATAATGTTCTTCCATTTGGGATGAAGAATGCCCCAGGTACTTTCCAGAGGATGATTAACTCTGCGATTCAGGGATTGAAAGATACAGATGCTTATATTGATGATTTAGTGACAGGAAATTATACTTGGGAAGCACACATTATTGCGGTGGAGAAATAGTTTGAAAGGCTTTCAAAAGCTAAGTTAACTATTAATTTAGCTAAGAGTGAATTCAGACATGCCACTGTGACTTACCTTGGTTATGTTGTGGGTCAAGGTAAGGTAGCTCCTGTTCAGGCAAAAGTTCAAGCAATTTTAGAGATTCCCACTCCAACGGGGGAAAAAAACTCTCAGGAGATTCTTGGGAATGGTAGGATATTATCGAAAATTTTGTAAGAATTTTGCAAATGTTGCCCTTCTATTAACTAACCTTTTGCAGAAGAATGTGAAGTTTGTTTGGACAGTGCCTTGTCAAAAAGCATTTGAGAAATTAAAAACAATGATATGTCAACAACCTGTGCTCAAGGCACCTGACTTTGAAAATCCTTTTTCATTAGCTGTAGATGCTAGTGATGAGGCTGCAGGAGTAGTATTAATGCAAAGGAATAAGGGTGATGAGGTTGATCATCCAGTAGCTTACTTTTCTAAGAAATTTAATAAGCATCAAAGAAACTATTCGACAATAGAGAAGGAATTGTTATCTCTTGTTTTAGCATTAGATCATTTTGACCTATATGTTGGTATAACCCAAAAACCACTTATTGTTTACACTGATCATAATCTGTTAGTGTTTCTGAGTAAGATGAAAAGCAAAAACAGAAGGTTATTAAATTAGAATTTGATGTTACAAGAGTATAATATTGTGATAACTCATATTAAAGGTAAAGATAATGTGGTTGCTGATTGTCTATCTCGATGTTGAATGTACAATGTAATTTTTTTTGGAGTGGTTTTTTCCAATTGTAACACTCCTACTGTATCGTAAGTTGTAAGATGTTATACGATGATACTATCTATACTGTGTATGTTATAAAATTTATTCATTTGTTTTTTTCCTTGTAAATAATTGTTAAAATTTTGTTCTTGGCAGACCAATTTTTTTTTTTGGAAGGGGGTGTTACGTACCTGTGGGTATCTTGTACTTGTCACGTGACAGTGGTGTTGAAGCTCTACTGGACATCTTGTGATGGTGGAGTGATGTCATTTTCCCACCAGTAGAAGTCATGTGACAGTTTTTTTTTACAGGGGATAAAAGGAATACCCCTCCCTGTGAGGAGGAGGAGTTCGTGGCTGGATTTGCCATTTTGACTCCATGCCACTGCGTGGTCCAATATTATGATGCAGTTTGGTTGAAAGATGGAGTTTAATTTAATGCCTAAATTTTAAAAGGTCATTGCCGGCAGTTTCTTTATATTACTGCGAGTTAAAAATCAGTGGAGAATGAAGATCGGAGTTTGTGAGCTAAAAGATCGAGGAAAGTCGATTTCGACGGTGCAACAGGTTTGACCTTGTTTGATCATCATTCGGAAGGAATTTGTTGGCTGTCCCAGTGGTAACCCCTGCAAATAATAGCAGAAAGGGTTGGGTACAGTTTTGTAAAAGAAAGGTCAGTGCCTTTAAGCTATTTCATTTTCATCTTCATAAATTCTCCGGGGAAAAGTATAGTTTGACTGGGAACCGCAACAACACGACGTGAAAGAGAATTTAAATCGTCTGAAAGGTCTCTCCTTTAATGGACTGTAAGCATTTTGAACTTTTGCAGTACTACTTTTGAAGAACTGTTTTTGCAACATCGCTTTAGAACTGTTTTTGCCTTATTGCTTTAAGAACTGTTTAAGCTACCGCACAGCAGCTGATTTCTGGTTACATTCGTTGTTTGTTTACTTTTGGAGGTTTGTTTTTCAGTGTTTAATAAATGTTCTATTTGTTATAAAAAAACCCCTGCCTCACTTATATATTTATTGTTGCTGAATCCGTAACAAGTGTAACAACCAGAACTGAGCACAGTACTCCAAGTGGGGTCTGACCAGGGTTCTATATAACTGCAACATTACCTCTTGGCTCCTAATTTCAATTCCGTGATTGAAGAAAGCTAATACACCGTATGCCTTCTTAACCACAGATTCAACCTGTGCAGCTGTTTTGAGCATCCTATGGACTCGGACCTCAAGATCCCTCTGATACTCCATGCTGCCTAAAGTCTTATTAATACTATATTCTGCCATAATATTTGACCTACCAAAATGAATCACTTCACACTTACCTGGGTTGAACTCCATCTGCCACTTCTCAGCCCAGTTTTGCATCTTGCACAGGTCCCGCTGTAACCTCTTACAGTCCTCCACACTATCCACAACACCCACAACCTTTGTGTCATCAGCAAACTTACTAACCCATCCCTCCACTTCCTCATCCAGGTCATTTATAAAAATCATGAAGAGTAAATGTCCCAGAACAGATCCCTGAGGCACACCGCTGGTCACTGACCTCCATGCAGGATATGAACTGTCTACAAACACTCTTTGCCTTCTGTGGGCAAGCGTGTTCTGGATCCACAAAGCAATGTCCCCTTGGATTCCATTCCTCCTTACTTTCTCAATAAGCCTTGCATGGGTTAATCAAATATCTTGCTGAAATCCATGTCCACTACATCTATTGCTCTAGTTTCATCAATGTATTTAATTTTGAGCTCTCTCTCCATAGCAAGCAAAATGCAGAATCGAAAGAATAAAGAAGAAATCCAGCTGTGGGATTATCAATGGTATGTAGTTTCACATGGGGAATGTGACTGCATGTGGTACTCTGAACACAGCAGGATGTTCGGGGGATATCCTATGGGGAGTGGGTGTACTCGAGAGGGGGATTCCACATCAATATTCATCATGCAGGGACAGTGTAGTGAGGGTCCAGAGGGACACTTGTGGGAGATTTGGTGAGTATTAGAAGATACTGGCAAAAACTCCCACAAGTACAGGCTAAAGACAGGTGTAGGTAGTTTTCAACCTGATTGCTTTTTGAGTCAGCACACACAAAACGCTGGAGGAACTCAGCAGGCCAGCTGCATCCACGGTAAAGAGTAACAGCCAATGTATTGGGCTGAGTGAATCATGACACCCAAAACCATGATAAAGTGCAGTGCTGCCTGGATGTTTTCTAGAGTCGGAGGGAATGTGTCTATCTGTAAGCAATCCACATGCCTATGCAATCAAGTCATATGAGTCCAGGAGAGGAGTGGAGCTGACACAGTGTTACCAAAGGGGGAATCTCTGGGCTTGTCTAGACAAGATTGTATGAAGAACCCTGCCTGAATATGGTTTTTCTACATATGACAACTGTTTCCTGATCATATTACCTGTTAGAAACAAAAACTTCCTCTCATTTATTTGGTGAACAACACCTCCAACATCACAACATCAGAAAGAGCTTATCAAGGGACAGATGCAATGCAATCTGACTAGCAACTGAAATGTAGCAACTGGATTAATAATTACAGAGCAGAGTTCCCTCAGCTAAACATGGAAGGTTTCTGCACCGGACTGTTTCGAACAGTGACCCAGAGAAAGGATTGCACAAGTATGTAGCCACTGGACTCACACCTATTCCACACTTAACTGCTGATTGGGAAAACAGCATCAGGAAGGATCAGGAAGTCATGAGCAACTGTTGAAAAGGGTGAAGGGCCATGAGAATAACACCAAAAATGGCTCTTGAGAATCCCTGTTTTTGGAACAGTATTCAGAATTGGGGATTGAATGTACTCCTTCATTCCTGCATTTGACTCATCTCTCAAATGCTCATTATTGTACAGCTGATTGTTATCATGCTAATGAATATATTAGTTTGCAGGTAAATGTTACTTTATGGGCATGGACATGTAATAGAATAAACAACAGTGGTGCAAGGAATCTAAACCTTAATGTCTTGTTGGTAATTGTAGGGCAAGGGCCAAGAGGGAGATCTGTGGCAGAGGAAAGATTAATCAATACCACCAGTTAGTAAAGAGGGATGTGGATTGTGCTAATGTGGTGATGGAATAACAAAGAATGTCTAGAAGTAGACAACATCTAACTTGCAGGAATTTCATTAATAATGAAACAAAACACAAGAGGCTGCAGAGGGTGGAAATCCAGGGTAACATACTTTAAATGCTGAAGGACCTCAGTAAGGCAGTCAGAATCAACATGTACCTATAGTTACAATAAAAATTGAATTTAATTATGAGACTTGTGGATAATCTTTTTTTTGTAATGAATACTTAATCTGTCACTTAATTAAGTCTTCCTGTAACCTCAACTCTGTTATGTAAATGTAGTTTTACAGGTAAAGCCATCATCTGAGAATGTAAAGCTGTTCCAAATTCACGCTTTGGTAGATCAGCTTAGACAGGTCTTGTGCTGTGCACAATGTTACTTCAAACACCAAAATTAGGTTGTTTCCACACACAGTAACAATGAATGCAGAATGCAAAAGCTACACGTGAAGAATTCTGTGGGAAAGTGGGATGTTGTACGTTTTGATGAGTGAAATAGCAAAATGGAATGTTTTCCATGGTGAGGGACCTGTAACTGTTGGTTTGTGGAGACGTCCTGATGTGCTGGTTCTCCAGATACAGAAAATTAGTAGATGTTGTCTGATACTGTAAGAGCTTTGGAGAACAAAAGTAAGTCCAAACTTGGATTGGAGGAGTACCTCATATTCTGTCTGGGTAGCCTCTGAGCGAAGACCGTGAGCATCATTTTCTCTAATTTCTATTATTTCTTCCCCTCCCCCTTTCTCTCTTTTTTCCATTCCTCATTCTGCTTACCCTCTCATCCATCTTTACCCCTCACCTTCCTATCACCTCTTTGTGACTCTTTTTCTTCTTCCCTTTCTTCCATGTTCCACTATTCTGTCCTATTAGATTCCTTCTTCTTCAGCCCTTTACCTCACGCACCCAACATCTCCCAGCTTCTTAATTCCCATCACCCAACAAGCTTCCCCTCACCTGTTCACCTATCACCTGCCAACTTGTACTCTTTCCCCATATCCTACCTTCTTAATCTGGCTACGGCCCCCTTCCTATCCAGTCCTGATGAAGGGTCTCTGCTCAAAAATTAATTGTTTACTCCCTTCCATAGATGCTGCCTGACTTGCTGAGTCTCTCCAGCATTTTGTCCGTTTTGCTTAAGGAAGTATGACTGACAATCTAAGTGTGACTGAGAAGCATGTTTTGGAGTTCATGTGTTGATTTGTTCTGCGTCCCTAAGACAGGAAATATTTGCCTGGAATAAGTGCAACATTGATTAACAGATGGATATTTGGAGTGAGGGAATTGTCCACTGAAGACAGATTAATCAGAATTGGTCAAAATTCATTGGGATAAAAAACGCCAGTGATCTGATTGAGAGTTCCAGGATTCTGAGAGGAACTGTGGGGGCATAATGAGAGTCTGTTTCTTAATTCTAGTACTAGGGTGGTGTCAATATTTCAGGATGCCAATATCCTTGTGGAGAGAGTTGGTATTCTTTTGAATGTTTTTCATTGGAGGCCTGTGGTCCCACAGAATGTACATATTGTCAGTATTATTCTGCAAAGGCATTTCAGTAAACGGTGCAGCCAGTCTTTAGTATGAGCCTAACTCGTCATTGAAACCCCTTAGAATAGGATCTTGATGGTTATCACCACCCTGTTCTCTATGTGACACCTGCCCTCATCAAAGTGCCCCCTTTTCATTACATATCATCAGAGGATTACCGGACATCCCCGTGATAGATTAAAATCTGCACCAAAAGCATCTCCAAGCCAATGGGTTTTGCAAGTGCATTCCAGTGTTATCAACAATCTCACTTCACAAAATCCAGGTAAAATACGTCAGGTATTACAGAGAAAGACAACAGATACACTTTCCAAAGAATATGAATTGTACATAAACATGTTGGTTGTGGCAGATAGATTCTGTACCTGAGAGATATCAAAGGTCTTTATTCAACACAGCAGATTTGGAGAATTTATTTCTCTTTAGTCCACACTTTGTGTTTAGGTCTGTTTTAAATTCCAAGCAAACAATAAATAACTAACTAAAGGTTTAAAGGCCATTATTGCACACATTATGATTTGAACGGATGTATTTTTTTGTGAAATATAAAGAGAGGCATTTACAATCAGCAGAATTGATTTGAAAATTCAAATACCGGCAGCTAGTCTGAGACCTTCTGAACACAAACTCCAGACACCCAAAATCAGGCCATAAGACCATCAGATAACTTATTGCACAATTCGAACATTTGCCCAGCACTTGGGCTGAAAAATGCTGTACAGACCTTCCAACGACTGATGGACTGTATTAAAAGACTTAGACATTCTTTTTGTTTCCCTTGATGACATAATTGTCACTAGTGCATCCAAATCTGAACATTTATCTCAATTCCACAAACATTTTGAGTGCTTGTAGCAACACGGGTTGATTAATCAGATTCAGATTCAGTTTATTGCCATTTAGAAACCACAAATGCAATGCAGTTAAAAAATGAGACAATGTTCCTCCAGAATGATATCACAAAAGCATATGACAGAACAGACTACACCAGAAAATCCACGTAACGTTTGGCAATCCCCAATCCAGAGTCTGAAGAGTCAGCTGCCTGTTAATATTGCGCTACAATCTGGCGCGTTCCCCAGAAAGGAGCTCCAAATCCACCAGACAAAAACAAGACCAAAAACTAAAGCTACAAGACCTGCACAAAACCACATAATTACAACATATAGTTACAACAGTGCAAACAATAGCATAATTGATAAAAAAAACAGACTATAGGCACAGTAAAAATAGTCCAAGGACTGTAAGTTCAAAAGAAAATATCAGACCCTTGGTCAGCCTTGGCAGTCATGCCACCTGGCCTACATACTAAAGTTCCCAACTGATATACTACGTATCAAGAGGAAAAATAACCTCCTGGCAGATTGCCTCTCACAGCCAGCTGTTGAGGCCATACACACAGGGGTTGACTGTGCTGGCATGGCAGCTGATCATGCTACTGTCCCAAAGGTCCAGGCTTACCAAACAGCAATCATGGAGCTGCGATTGACTGACATTAATTTTGGGTAAGCTGGTGTGTCTCTGCTGTGTGATGTCTCAATAGGTCGCCTTCTCCCCATTCTGGCTCCAAGCTGAAGGGGAACTGTTCTCAATTCCTTTCATGGTCTTTCACATCTGGGCAGGAAGGCCTCACAGAAACTGGCTGTACTGAAGTTTGTGAGGCATGGCCTTAGAAAGGATGTGTGTGATTGGACTGCAGCCTGTCTGGAATGCCTGTGGGCAAAATTAACTGCAATGTTTAGCCAACACTGGCACTTTTTGAGATCCCTGAATGACAGTTTCACCATGACAATGTGGTCCTTGTTGGTCCTCTTCCCTGCTCTTGCGGTTTCACCTTACCATGGTGGACTGTAACACTGGGTAGCCAGAGTCATCCCACAAGCATTGACAACAGCCACGGATGTGGCTCAGGCTTCCATCAGCAGCTGGGTTGCTCTGTTTGGTTCCCCATCGGATATTTCCCCTGACTGCAGTCCCCAAATCATTTCGGACCTCTGGGCTGTGATGATCCAGAACTCAGTGTTAGGCTGCATCACACCATGGGGTATCACCCACTGTCCACTGGTATATGGAATCCGTGTTGCAGACTTTGGAGAGGAAGGGAGAATTGAAGATGGGTTCACTTATCGTAAGGATCAAAGATAGGTTCTTGATTAGAGGCATATTGGGGTAGGTTTGAATGAGACGGGGACCTGACACATGTTTGTGCTGTGGGCATTACCATTCATTTATCAGCACCAAAGACATACATTTATCATGGGGACAAGAAGAAGACATTAGCAACTTCCTGGAAATAAGAATACAAAGCTAACCCTTACTTAGAAGGAAAAGTTTTCAGATGATGTAAATATGAAATTAAAATGCTGCAATTATTGCAAGTTACACAGCACTTGCAAAAGGAGACATGAGAAAGTATGAATAAATATGCACTGGAACTGTGTAGAATAAGTTTCACTCTGGAGAGAAAGTGGGGTGAAGGGCAGAGAAAGTGAGTGAGGCTTGAGGGTGATGCGGAGGGCTGAAAGAGAGTGAACAGGGTTGGTGAATTATCAAATGTACATAAAAGGGAGGAGAGAATACTAAAATAGACATATATTTTTTTCCATTATCAATGGGTGTCCCACTGAAATCGCCAACAGTTTATCAGGTCTAAAATATGAATGGTTTAGAGTAGTAGTGTGTGGAAAGGGTTAAAGGAAAGTTGGTGAATTGTTGATTGGAGAGTAACTGAACAAGTTTGATAAAACAGAGGCAAATGTCAGATTGTTGAGACAGGAATGATGCAGAATATTTTAGGGTTGAACTCGCTTTCTTCCTTAAGCAGATCCATTGTTCGTTTTTTCTCCGTAACAGCTGAGATGTCTGTGGTGAACTACATATACCTGTCTGGACATGCCCCCTGCTGACTGCTCCTGTGGCTCCTCCCACAGACCCCTGTATAAAGGCGATCAAGGCCTGAGCCCGGCCTCTCTGTCTCCAGGATGTAGATTGAGGTCTGAGCCTGGCCTCTCTGTCTCCAGGATGTAGTATGGTGGTCACTCACTTCTTGTTCCTTCTTCCAGTCAATAAAAGCCGATATCTCGTCTTTACGACTCAGAGAGAGTTATAGATGGTGCATCAATGTCTTGTTGATAAAACTGGAAATTCTTCTTCAAGCTTGTTGCTGGAAAGTTCCAGTGATGCAAAACTTTAAGATATTGTATTAATTTTGATGACATCTGAGTAAATTTAATGAACTCCAAATGAGGTCTCAGTGTAACACTGTAGAATATCAGGGATACTTCCTTGTTTTTGTTCACCAAAGTCTTTACAATATCTGACCACCTGCTCTTTGACTTCATAATTTCTTATTCTACCGGCAGATTAAATTTCAGCAACAGGTAACCCAGCTCACCAGGACCCACCCACTCACCATCATTTACTGGTTCCTTACCATGTAAAATCTTCTGTTTTGCTCTTTCTCCCATCAACTTTCCATTTCCCTATTGTACACTCCAAGTGTAGCATTTACCCACTCATCACCAATATAAGATGCTTCAGGAGATTTTCTGTGCCCCAGACAATGATTGTGGGTACAGGTCCATTGGATATAAATATAGATTTATTGAAGAAGTTTTGAAAAGATAAAATATCACAAAAATGACGGTCATAGACTTCTTCGAAACCTTCCAAAGTTACGTGCTCATTATGGTACAGGTTTCTTTTTCCCTACCATGTCCTGTTGACTGCAACATTTCCTCTTTGTGGGTACTTTCCCCCAAACTCACCTCTCATCCCTGGCACCACCAACCAAATCTCTCTCCTTCTCTCTCTCTTTTGATTTGTGGGAAATTCTCGTTGACCCATCTTTGGAAAGATGCAGTGATTTATGCTCCCATTGAGCTCCCTCTCCATAGCAAGCAAAATGCAGAATCGAGAGAGTACAGAAGAAAACCAGCCATGAGATTACCATTGGTATGTGGTTTTAAATGGGAATGTGATAGCATGCAGTGTTCTGGACAGAGCATGGCATTTGGGGGACATCCTGTGGGGAGCAGGTGTACTCGAGAGGGGTATTCCATATTAATATTTGTCATACAGAGACAGTGTAGTGAGGGGCCAGAGGGACACTCACTGAAGTGCTGAAGGCAGACCGTTTTCATCTCCATTCCTGGCCTTTCACATCTGGGCAGGAAGGCCGCACAGAAACTGGCTGCACTGAAGTTTGTGAGGCATGGCCTTAGAAAGGATGTGTGTGTGATTGGACTGCAGTCTGTCTGGAATGCCTGTGGGCAAAATTAACTGCAATGTTTAGCCAACACTGGCACTTTTTGAGGTCCCTGAATGACAGTTTCACCACGACAATGTGGTCCTTGTTGGTCCTCTTCCCTGCTCTTGCGGTTTCACTCACTTCCTTACCATGGTGGACTGTAACACTGGGTAGCCAGAGTCATCCCACAAGCATTGACAACAGCCACGGATGTGGCTCAGGCTTCCATCAGCAGCTGGGTTGCTCTGTTTGGTTCCCCATCGGATATTTCCCCTGACTGCAGTCCCCAAATCATTTCGGACCTCTGGGCTGTGATGATCCAGAACTCAGTGTTAGGCTGCATCACACCATGGGGTATCACCCACTGTCCACTGGTATATGGAATCCACATTGCAGACTTTGGAGAGGAAGGGAGAATTGAAGACGGGTTCACTTATCGTAAGGATCAAAGATAGGTTCTTGATTAGAGGCATATTGGGGTAGGTTTGAATGAGACGGGGACCTGACACATGTTTGTACTGTGGGCATTACCATTCATTTATCAGCACCAAAGACATACATTTATCATGGGGACAAGAAGAAGACATTAGCAACTTTCTGGAAATAAGAATACAAAGCTAACCCTTACTTAGAAGGAAAAGTTTTCAGATGTTGTAAATATGAAATTAAAATGCTGCAATTATTGCAAGTTACACAGCATTTGCACAAAGAGACATGAGAAATTATGAATAAATATGTACTGGAACTGTGTAGAATAAGTTTCACACTGGAGAGAAAGTGGTGTGAAGGGCAGAGAAAGTGAGTGAGGCATAGGGGCGATGGGGAGGGTTGAAAGAGGGTGAACAGAGTTGGTAAATTATCAAACATACATAAAGGGGAGGAGAGAATACTAAAATAGAGATATATTTTTTCCATTATAAAGGGGTGTCACACTGAAATCGCCAACAGTTTATCAGGTCCAAAATGTGAATGGTTTGGAGTAGTAGTGTATGGAAAGGGTTAAAGGAAAGTTGGGGAATTGTTGATTGGAGAGTAACTGAACAAGTTTGATAAAACAGAAGTACATGTCAGGTTTTTGAGACAAGAATGATGCAGAACATGTTTGTGTGGAACTCACATTCTTCCTTGAGCAGGTCCATTATTTGGTTTTCTCTGTAACAGCTAAGATGTGTTGTAGATAAAACTAGAAATTCTTCTTCAAACTTGTTATTGGAATGTGCGATTGATGCAAAACTTTAAGATATCATTGTATTAATTTTGATGACATGTGAGTGATCTTAATAAACTCCGAATCAGGTCTCAGTGCAACACTGTAGCATATCTGTGAGATATTGTCGTAAACAAACCCCTTGTGCACGTGATGGCCAAAAGTATCAGACCATTGGCCTGCCTTGGCAGCCACACAACCTGGCCTCCGTACAAACAAAACAACAAGGGGGGAAATAACCTCTTGGCAGATTGCCTCTCAGCCAGCTGTTGAGGCCATACACACAGGGGTTGACTGGACCAGGCTTACCAAACAGCAATCATGGGCCTGCGACTGGCTGGCATTAATTTTGGGTAAGCTGGTGTGTCTCTGCTGTGTGACGTCTCAATAAGTTGCCTTCTCCCCATAGTGCCTGCAAGCTGAAGGCAGACCGTTTTCATCTCCATTCATGGCCTTTCACATCTGGGCAGGAAGGCCGCACAGAAACTGGCTGCACTGAAGTCTGTGAGGCATGGCCTTAGAAAGGATGTGTGTGATTGGACTGCAGCCTGTCTGGAATGCCTGTGGGCAAAATTAACTGCAATGTTTAGCCAACACTGGCACTTTTTGAGGTCCCTGAATGACAGTTTCACCACGACAATGTGGTCCTTGTTGGTCCTCTTCCCTGCTCTTGCGGTTTCACTAACTTCCTTACCATGGTGGACTGTAACACTGGGTAGCCAGAGTCATCCCACAAGCATTGACAACAGCCACGGATGTGGCTCAGGCTTCCATCAGCAGCTGGGTTGCTCTGTTTGGCTGAGCGGATATTTCCCCCGACTGCAGTCTCCAAATCATTTCGGACCTCTGGGCTGTGATGATCCAGAACTCAATGTTAGGCTGCATCACACCATGGGGTATCACCCACTGTCCACTGGTATATGGAATCTGTGTTGCAGACTTTGGAGAGGAAGGGAGAATTGAAGATGGGTTCACATCGTAAGGATCAAAGATAGGTTCTTGATTAGATGCATATTGGGGTAGGTTTGAATGAGACGGGGACCTGACACATGTTTGTGCTGTGGGCATTACCATTCATTTATCAGCACCAAAGACTGATACATTTATCATGGGGACAAGAAGAAGATATTAGCAACTTCCTGGAAATGAGAATACAAAGCTAACCCTTACTTTGAAGGAAAAGTTTTCAGATGATGTAAATATGAAATTAAAATGCTGCAATTATTGCAAGTTACACAGCATTTGCAAAAGGAGACTTGCGAAAGTATGAATAAATATGCACTGGAACTGTGTAGAATAAGTTTCACTCTGGAGAGAAAGTGGAGTGAAGGGCAGAGAAAGTGAGTGAGGCTTGAGGGTGATGGGGAGGGCTGAAAGAGAGTGAACAGGGTTGGTGAATTATCAAATGTACATAAAAGGGAGGAGAGAATACTAAAATAGACATATATTTTTTTCCATTATCAATGGGTGTCCCACTGAAATCGCCGACAGTTTATCAGGTCTAAAATGTGAATGGTTTAGAGTAGTAGCGTGTGGAAAGGGTTAAAGGAATTGTTGATTGGAGAGTAATTGCACAAGTTTAAAAAAAACTGACGGATATGTAATATTGTTGAGACAGGAATGATGCAGAGCACGTTAGGGTGGAACTCAGTTTCTTCCTTAAGCAGGTCCATTGTTTGTTTTTTCTGTGTAACAGTTGAGATCTGTTGTTGATAAAACTAGAAATTCCTCCAAGCTTGTTGCTGGATAATGCCATTGATGCAAAATTTTAAGGTATCTTTGTGACATCTGAGTGATCTTAATAAACTCCGAATGAGGTCTCAGTGGAACACTGTAGAATATCAGGGAGACTTCCTTGTTTTAGTTCACTAAAGTCTTTACAATATCTGACCACCTGCTATTTGACTTCCTAATTTCTCATTCTACCGACTGATTAAATTTCAGCATCAGGTAACCCAGCACACCAGGACCCATCCACTCACCATCATTTACTGGTTCCTCACCGTGTACAATCTTCTGTTTTGCTCTTTCTCCCATCAAGCAGCAGAACATTCCATTTCTCTATGGTACACTTCAAGTTTACCGATTCATCTCCAATTTAAGACAGTTCAGGAGATTGTCTGTGCCCTAGACAATGATTGTGGATACAGGTCCATTGGATATATATAGAAGATTCATTGGATAAGATTTGAAAAGATAAAATATCTCAAAAATGATTGTCAAAGTTTTCTTGAAAACTTTGCAAAGTCACGTGCTCAATATGATACAGGTTTCGTTTTCTCCACCATGTCCTGCTGACTGCAGCATTTCCTCTTTGTGGGTACTTTCCCCCAAACTCACCTCTCATCCCTGACACCACCAACCAAATCTCTCTCCTTCTCTCTTTCTTTTGATTTGTGGGAAATTCTCGTTGTCCCACCTTTGGAAAGATGCAGTGATTTATGCTCCCATTGAGTTCCCTCTCCGTAGCAGGCAAAATGCAGAATTGAGGGAATAGAGAAGAAAACCAGCTGTGAGATTACCATTGGTATGTGGTTTTAAATGGGAATGTGATAGTATGCAGTGTTCTGAACAGTGCATGGCATTTGGGCGACATCCTGTGGGGAGCAGGTGTACTCGAGAGGGGTATTCCATATTAATATTCATCATGCAGGGACAGTGTAGTGAGGGGCCAGAGGGACACTCACTGAAGTGCTGAAGGCAGACCGTTTTCATCTCCATTCATGGCCTTTCACATCTGGGCAGGAAGGCCGCACAGAAACTGGCTGTACTGAAGTTTGTGAGGCATGGCCTTAGAAAGGATGTGTGTGTGATTGGACTGCAGTCTGTCTGGAATGCCTGTGGGCAAAATTAACTGCAATGTTTAGCCAACACTGGCACTTTTTGAGGTCCCTGAATGACAGTTTCACCACGACAATGTGGTCCTTGTTGGTCCTCTTCCCTGCTCTTGCGGTTTCACTCACTTCCTTACCATGGTGGACTGTAACACTGGGTAGCCAGAGTCATCCCACAAGCATTGACAACAGCCACGGATGTGGCTCAGGCTTCCATCAGCAGCTGGGTTGCTCTGTTTGGTTCCCCATCGGATATTTCCCCTGACTGCAGTCCCCAAATCATTTCGGACCTCTGGGCTGTGATGATCCAGAACTCAGTGTTAGGCTGCATCACACCATGGGGTATCATCCACTGTCCACTGGTATATGGAATCCACATTGCAGACTTTGGAGAGGAAGGGAGAATTGAAGACGGGTTCACTTATCGTAAGGATCAAAGATAGGTTCTTGATTAGAGGCATATTGGGGTAGGTTTGAATGAGACGGGGACCTGACACATGTTTGTACTGTGGGCATTACCATTCATTTATCAGCACCAAAGACATACATTTATCATGGGGACAAGAAGAAGACATTAGCAACTTTCTGGAAATAAGAATACAAAGCTAACCCTTACTTAGAAGGAAAAGTTTTCAGATGTTGTAAATATGAAATTAAAATGCTGCAATTATTGCAAGTTACACAGCATTTGCACAAAGAGACATGAGAAATTATGAATAAATATGTACTGGAACTGTGTAGAATAAGTTTCACACTGGAGAGAAAGTGGTGTGAAGGGCAGAGAAAGTGAGTGAGGCATAGGGGCGATGGGGAGGGTTGAAAGAGGGTGAACAGAGTTGGTAAATTATCAAACATACATAAAGGGGAGGAGAGAATACTAAAATAGAGATATATTTTTTCCATTATAAAGGGGTGTCACACTGAAATCGCCAACAGTTTATCAGGTCCAAAATGTGAATGGTTTGGAGTAGTAGTGTATGGAAAGGGTTAAAGGAAAGTTGGGGAATTGTTGATTGGAGAGTAACTGAACAAGTTTGATAAAACAGAAGTACATGTCAGGTTTTTGAGACAAGAATGATGCAGAACATGTTTGTGTGGAACTCACATTCTTCCTTGAGCAGGTCCATTATTTGGTTTTCTCTGTAACAGCTAAGATGTGTTGTAGATAAAACTAGAAATTCTTCTTCAAACTTGTTATTGGAATGTGCGATTGATGCAAAACTTTAAGATATCATTGTATTAATTTTGATGACATGTGAGTGATCTTAATAAACTCCGAATCAGGTCTCAGTGCAACACTGTAGCATATCTGTGAGATATTGTCGTAAACAAACCCCTTGTGCACGTGATGGCCAAAAGTATCAGACCATTGGCCTGCCTTGGCAGCCACACAACCTGGCCTCCGTACAAACAAAACAACAAGGGGGGAAATAACCTCTTGGCAGATTGCCTCTCAGCCAGCTGTTGAGGCCATACACACAGGGGTTGACTGGACCAGGCTTACCAAACAGCAATCATGGGCCTGCGACTGGCTGGCATTAATTTTGGGTAAGCAGGTGTGTCTCTGCTGTGTGATGTCTCAATAAGTTGCCTTCTCCCCATAGTGCCTGCAAGCTGAAGGCAGACCGTTTTCATCTCCATTCATGGCCTTTCACATCTGGGCAGGAAGGCTGCACAGAAACTGGCTGCACTGAAGTCTGTGAGGCATGGCCTTAGAAAGGATGTGTGTGATTGGACTGCAGCCTGTCTGGAATGCCTGTGGGCAAAATTAACTGCAATGTTTAGCCAACACTGGCACTTTTTGAGGTCCCTGAATGACAGTTTCACCACGACAATGTGGTCCTTGTTGGTCCTCTTCCCTGCTCTTGCGGTTTCACTCACTTCCTTACCATGGTGGACTGTAACACTGGGTAGCCAGAGTCATCCCACAAGCATTGACAACAGCCACGGATGTGGCTCAGGCTTCCATCAGCAGCTGGGTTGCTCTGTTTGGTTCCCCATCGGATATTTCCCCTGACTGCAGTCCCCAAATCATTTCGGACCTCTGGGCTGTGATGATCCAGAACTCAGTGTTAGGCTGCATCACACCATGGGGTATCATCCACTGTCCACTGGTATATGGAATCCACATTGCAGACTTTGGAGAGGAAGGGAGAATTGAAGACGGGTTCACTTATCGTAAGGATCAAAGATAGGTTCTTGATTAGAGGCATATTGGGGTAGGTTTGAATGAGACGGGGACCTGACACATGTTTGTACTGTGGGCATTACCATTCATTTATCAGCACCAAAGACATACATTTATCATGGGGACAAGAAGAAGACATTAGCAACTTTCTGGAAATAAGAATACAAAGCTAACCCTTACTTAGAAGGAAAAGTTTTCAGATGTTGTAAATATGAAATTAAAATGCTGCAATTATTGCAAGTTACACAGCATTTGCACAAAGAGACATGAGAAATTATGAATAAATATGTACTGGAACTGTGTAGAATAAGTTTCACACTGGAGAGAAAGTGGTGTGAAGGGCAGAGAAAGTGAGTGAGGCATAGGGGCGATGGGGAGGGTTGAAAGAGGGTGAACAGAGTTGGTAAATTATCAAACATACATAAAGGGGAGGAGAGAATACTAAAATAGAGATATATTTTTTCCATTATAAAGGGGTGTCACACTGAAATCGCCAACAGTTTATCAGGTCCAAAATGTGAATGGTTTGGAGTAGTAGTGTATGGAAAGGGTTAAAGGAAAGTTGGGGAATTGTTGATTGGAGAGTAACTGAACAAGTTTGATAAAACAGAAGTACATGTCAGGTTTTTGAGACAAGAATGATGCAGAACATGTTTGTGTGGAACTCACATTCTTCCTTGAGCAGGTCCATTATTTGGTTTTCTCTGTAACAGCTAAGATGTGTTGTAGATAAAACTAGAAATTCTTCTTCAAACTTGTTATTGGAATGTGCGATTGATGCAAAACTTTAAGATATCATTGTATTAATTTTGATGACATGTGAGTGATCTTAATAAACTCCGAATCAGGTCTCAGTGCAACACTGTAGCATATCTGTGAGATATTGTCGTAAACAAACCCCTTGTGCACGTGATGGCCAAAAGTATCAGACCATTGGCCTGCCTTGGCAGCCACACAACCTGGCCTCCGTACAAACAAAACAACAAGGGGGGAAATAACCTCTTGGCAGATTGCCTCTCAGCCAGCTGTTGAGGCCATACACACAGGGGTTGACTGGACCAGGCTTACCAAACAGCAATCATGGGCCTGCGACTGGCTGGCATTAATTTTGGGTAAGCAGGTGTGTCTCTGCTGTGTGATGTCTCAATAAGTTGCCTTCTCCCCATAGTGCCTGCAAGCTGAAGGCAGACCGTTTTCATCTCCATTCATGGCCTTTCACATCTGGGCAGGAAGGCTGCACAGAAACTGGCTGCACTGAAGTCTGTGAGGCATGGCCTTAGAAAGGATGTGTGTGATTGGACTGCAGCCTGTCTGGAATGCCTGTGGGCAAAATTAACTGCAATGTTTAGCCAACACTGGCACTTTTTGAGGTCCCTGAATGACAGTTTCACCACGACAATGTGGTCCTTGTTGGTCCTCTTCCCTGCTCTTGCGGTTTCACTCACTTCCTTACCATGGTGGACTGTAACACTGGGTAGCCAGAGTCATCCCACAAGCATTGACAACAGCCACGGATGTGGCTCAGGCTTCCATCAGCAGCTGGGTTGCTCTGTTTGGTTCCCCATCGGATATTTCCCCTGACTGCAGTCCCCAAATCATTTCGGACCTCTGGGCTGTGATGATCCAGAACTCAGTGTTGGGCTGCATCACACCATGGGGTATCACCCACTGTCCACTGGTATATGGAATCCGTGTTGCAGACTTTGGAGAGGAAGGGAGAATTGAAGATGGGTTCACTTATCGTAAGGATCAAAGATAGGTTCTTGATTAGAGGCATATTGGGGTAGGTTTGAATGAGACGGGGACCTGACACATGTTTGTGCTGTGGGCATTACCATTCATTTATCAGCACCAAAGACTGATACATTTATCATGGGGACAAGAAGAAGACATTAGCAACTTCCTGGAAATAAGAATACAAAGCTAACCCTTACTTAGAAGGAAAAGTTTTCAGATGATGTAAATATGAAATTAAAATGCTGCAATTATTGCAAGTTATACAGCATTTGCAAAAGGAGACATGAGAAAGTATGAATAAATATGCACTGGAACTGTGTAGAATAAGTTTCACACTGGAGAGAAAGTGGGGTGAAGGGCAGAGAAATTGAGTGAGGCTTGGGGGTGATGGGGAGGGCTGAAAGAGAGTGAACAGGGTTGGTGAATTATCAAATGTACATAAAAGGGAGGAGAGAATACTAAAATAGACATATATTTTTTCCATTATCAATGGGTGTCCCACTGAAATCGCCAACAGTTTATCAGGTCTAAAATGTGAATGGTTTAGAGTAGTAGTGTGTGGAAAGGGTTAAAGGAAAGTTGGTGAATTGTTGATTGGAGAGTAATTGCACAAGTTTAAAAAAACTGACACATATGTAATATTGTTGAGACAGGAATGATGCAGAGCATGTTAGGGTGGAACTCAGTTTCTTCCTTAAGCAGGTCCATTGTTTGTTTTTTCTGTGTAACAGCTGAGATCTGTTGTTGATAAAACTAGAAATTCCTCCAAGCTTGTTGCTGGATAATGCCATTGATGCAAAATTTTAAGGTATCTTTGTGACATCTGAGTGATCTTAATAAACTCCGAATGAGGTCTCAGTGGAACACTGTAGAGTATCAGGGATACTTCCTTGTTTTAGTTCACTAAAGTCTTTACAATATCTGACCACCTGCTATTTGACTTCCTAATTTCTCATTCTACCGGCTGATTAAATTTCAGCATCAGGTAACCCAGCACACCAGGAGCCATCCACTCACCATCATTTACTGGTTCCTCACTGTGTAAAATCTTCTGTTTTGCTCTTTCTCCCATCAAACAGCACAACTTTCCATTTCTCTATGGTACACTCCAAGTTTACCAAATCATTTCCAATTTAAGACAGTTCAGGAGATTGTCTGTGCCCTAGACGATGATTGTGGATACAGGTCCATTGGATATATATATATATATAGAAGATTCATTGGATAAGATTTGAAAAGATAAAATATCTCAAAAATGATTGTCAAAGTTTTCTTCAAAACTTTGCAAAGTCACGTGCTCAATATGATACAGGTTTCGTTTTCTCCACCATGTCCTGCTGACTGCAGCATTTCCTCTTTGTGGGTACTTTCCCCCAAACTCACCTCTCATCCCTGACACCACCAACCAAATCTCTCTCCTTCTCTCTCTCTTTTGACTTGTAGGAAATTCTCGTTGTCCCACCTTTGGAAAGATGCAGTGATTTATGCTCCCATTGAGCTCCCTCTCCGTAGCAGGCAAAATGCAGAATTGAGGGAATAGAGAAGAAAACCAGCCATGAGATTACCATTGGTATGTGGTTTTAAATGGGAATGTGATAGCATGCAGTGTTCTGGACAGAGCATGGCATTTGGGCGACATCCTGTGGGGAGCAGGTATACTCGAGAGGGGTATTCCATATTAATATTCATCATGCAGGGACAGTGTAGTGAGGGGCAGAGGGACACTTGTGAGTGATTTGGTGAATGCTAGAAGATACTGGCAAAATGTTCACTCTAGTACCAGGCTAAAGACAGGTGGAGGCAGTTTTTAACCTGACGCATTTATCATGGAGACAAGAAGAAGACATTAGCAACTTCCTGGAAGAAAGAATACAAAGCTAACCCTTATTCAGAAAGGAAAAAAATTCAGATGTTGTAAATATGAAATTAAAATGCTGCACTTATTGCAAGTTACACACCATTTGCGCAAGGAGACATGAGAAAGTACGAATAAATATGTACTGGAACTGTGTAGAATAAGTTTCAGACTTGAAAGAAAGTGGGGTGAAGGGCAAAGAAAGTGAGTGAGGCTTGGGGGTGATTGGGAGGGCTGAAAGAGGGTGAACAGAGTTGGTGAATTATCAAATGTACATAAAGAGGAGGAGAGAATACTAAAAAGGAGATTTTTTTTCCATTATCAAGGGGTGTCCCTCTGAAATCGCCAACAGTTTATCAGTTCTAAAATGTGAATGGTTTCGAGTAGTAGTGTGTTGAAAGGGTTAAAGGAAAGTTGGTGAATTGTTGATTGGAGAGTAATTGCACAAGTTTAATAAAACTGAGGCACATATCAGATTTTTGAGACAGGAATGACGCAGAATATGTTAGGGCGGAACTCACTTTCTTCCTTGAACAGATCCATTGTTCGGTTTTCTCTGTAACAGCTAAGATGTGTTGATGATAAACTAGAAATTCCTCTTCAGACTTGTTGCTGTTAAGTGCCATTGATGCAAAACTTTAAGATATCACATCTGACCAAAGTCTTTTCAATATCTGACCACCTGCCATTCTTAATTTCTCAAGCTACCGGCTGATTAATTTTCAGCATCAGGTAACCCAGCACACCAGGACCCAGCCGCTCACTATCATTTACTGGTTCCTCACCGTGTAAAATCTTCTGTTTTGCCCTTTTTCCCATCAAACGGCACAACTTTCCATTTCCCCATAGTGCACTCCAAGTGTAGCATTTACCAATTCACCACCAATATAAGATACTACAGGAGATTTTCTGTGCCCCAGACAATGATTGTGTGTACAGGTCCATTGGATATAAATATAGATCTATTGGATAAGTTTTGAAAAGATAAAATATCACAACAATGACTGTCATAGACTTCTTCAAAACCTTCCAAAGTTACGTGCTCACTATGGTACAGGTTTCTTTTTCCCTACCGTGTCCTGTTGACTGCAACATTTCCTCTTTGTGGGTACTTTCCCCCAAACTCACCTCTCATCCCTGACACCACCAACCAAATCTCTCTCCTTCTCTCTCTCTTTTGATTTGTGGGAAATTCTCGTTGACCCATCTTTGGAAAAATGCAGTGATTTATGCTCCCATTGAGCTCCCTCTCCATAGCAGGCAAAAAGCAGATTTGATGGAATAAAGAAGAAAACCAGCTGTGAGATTACCAGTGGAATGTGATTTCACATGGTGAATGTGACAGTATGCAGTATTCTGAACAGTGCATGCATGGACATCCTGTGGGGAGTAGGAGTACTCGAGAGGGGCATTCCATATCTATATTCATCATGCAGGGACAGTGTAGTGAGGGGCAGAGGGACACTTGTGGGAGATTTGGTGAATGTTCGAAGATACCGGCAAAATGTTCACTCTGGTACCAGGCTAAAGACAGGTGGAGGCAGTTTTTAACCTGACTGCTTTACATCTCAGCACACACAAAATGCTGGAGGAAGCCTCAGAGAAACTGACACATTTCAGCTGCCACTGTCAACTTTGAAGGTTCCTTAGTGACAGTTTGACAAAGAAAATGTGGACTTTGTTGGTCCTCTTCCCTCCTCTTGCAGTCTCACTAACGCAGTTAGCCAGAAGCATTAGCTGTGTCCGACGAGCATTGAGAACTGCCGCAAATGTGGCTCAGGCTTTCCTCAATGGCTGGGTTTCTCAGTTTGGCTCCCCATCTGATATTTCCTCCGACTGCAGTCCCCAATTCATTTCAGACCTCTGAGCTGTGCTGGTCCAGAACCTCAGCATTAGGCTGCATCACACCATTGCGAATCACCCACAGTCCAGTGGCCTATGCAGGTGATTTCACCGCTCCTTAAAGGCTGCTCTGATGGTGTCCCTGATGGATGACTGTTGGCATGATTGTCTCCTAGAGTCCTGCTGTGTCTCAGAATAGCTCCAAAAGAGGACTTGCAGTTGTCTGCGGCTGAGTTGATATCTGGGCAGCTTTTGCTAGTGCCAGGTGAGTTCATTCTTGATGCACAATTGCCTGTTTGGCCTCTCAATAGCATTCCGCCCTCCTCAGTAAATTCAATTCCTTGGCAGTTATTCCTGAGACACATCATGGCATACAACACTCCTGGGTTTCTGCTGACTACATTCCTCTTCACTTGATTTCATCCACCAACATCTCCTTAGGCCCCCTTATGATGGCCTGTTCTGCACCTTGGAATGGAGAGAAAAAACCTTTTATCATAGATAAGATGGGTAAACCCAAATGTCTTTTGTGAGATTGCCTTAAACTGGCCCACCAAGATTTGGAGGACTCTGCTACCATGTCCCTGCCGTTATGACATGACCTTAAATGTGTCAACACATCTCTGGATGAGCCAGAGTCACCTGCTGTATCTCCACCTATTGAACAAAGGCCTTGAGCCGGGTGGCTCATCTGAGCTCCAGACAGGCTCCTGGTGCCAGTTTTAGTGAATTCTGGGAGGGGCCTCTGTAGTGTAATGTAACTGGTGAAAATATATGTAATTCACAATCACAGACATTGACTTGGGGTTTAGCTGGTCTGACGTGATGATGTATTACGTGAAGTTTTGTCACCACACTTTTAGTGTTTAGTGTTTTGAGTACTATCAATGAGTTGTTATGGTTTTGGTTTAAAATACAATGCCTCAGATCATTTTTTTTTGTGAAAAGCTGCACCTCCCTTGCTGGACATGGCCAAATGACTTGGTAAGGACCATGTAGAGAACATCCACTGCCTTGACGTCATCAACGTTTCTGGTAACTTCCAATAAAAACACTGTAAGTTTTGTTAGACAGGAGTGATCATCATGGTGATGAACTTGTTGTACCTGTAGCACTGCATATTAAATATAAATAAAAGCACGTATGTGGAAGATAGCTTTACTCTGGTGTATTCATACTGCAGTGAGAAAGAGAAATTCACATGTATAGACAGATCAATACACATGCGTAGGCAATAGTCCATGTATAGTGCTAAGTGTTCGTCATTGCTCTGAAAGAAATAGATTCATACATTACACTTCCTCCCCCTTTTGATTAATGTAAGGTAAAACTGTATATGCACAAACTATTCAAATTCCTTTTTACAAACCATCTTCTAATAAACATGCTGTCACAATAACAGTACATCACTAACTTCAATATACTAAAGATTCAGTCTTTCGGTAGGCAGTCTGTTTCTTTCAGTACAGCATCTCTGAACCTGTGGAGTGGCATGAGGTTTGGGAGATGTCTTGTCTAAGACAATGTTCTTGGTCACCTGGGTCACGTTGCTGTCAGTGACATAATCATCACTGACAGGTAAGTTGGATGCAATCGACTCAAGTGTGTTCTTTGGTTGAGCATCCAGTATCTGGTCCACATGATGTTTCTATGTCTGATCTCCAACATCTACTGTGTACATCAGTGGTCCAGCACTTGTAGCTGTCCTACTGGGTGCCCACTTGTCACCTCAGTAATCATGTGCTACGACTTCCTGTCCAAGCTCAGAACTCCTTAATGCTTCATTTGGCAACTGGTTGAACTGCTTATTTGCAATTCTCTCCGTAAATCTGGTCTATGCGAATAGCATTGCAAGTGTTTGATTTGTCATCGGGGGAACAGAGAGTTTCCACAAAAGGAAATTGTCCACCTTTAGCTGTAGTGCAATGTCCTCCTTCTCCATAACTTTAATGGACTTCTTGAAGATTTGTATAAACATTTTAGCTAACCCATTTTTTGCTGGGTAGTGAGGAGCTGACATGAAATGCTTGGTGCCATTTTTCTTCATGAGTAGTCTAAACTCCTCTGACGTGTACTGTGATCCGTTGTCACTCACAATATGTTTAGGTAAGCCTTTTCTGGAGAAGATATTCCTCAGAGTGAAGACAGTCTTTTCTGAGGTGGTTGAGTTCATTGGTATAACCTCAGGCTACTTTGGATGAGCATCCACAGCAATCAGAAACATGGAGTCCATGAATGGTCCAGCAAAGTCAATATGTACTCCTTGCAATGGTGACAATGGCAGCTCCCACTATGTAACAGTGTCTCTGGGGGTAAATTTTCAATTTGTTGGCATCCCAAACAGCTTTGGCCAAGTCTTCAATCTGTTTATCCCACCACCACACATAGTTTTGACAGAGACTCTTCATCTTGACTGTGTCTCATGCAGATTCTCTAACACCCTGGTGCGCAGTTTTGTGGGAACTACACACGAGATCCCCACATCCGGGTTCTTTGACATACAGTCAGTTAGTCTCGGTCTCATTGAGAACTCTGGAATCATAGGGCTACCATGAGCTGGTCAACCTTGCATGGTGATGTCATAGACTTTTGACAATTCCTTGTTTATCTTTGTAGTTCAGAATTTGCTACTGGCAACTAGCCCACCCATCAATGCTCTGTGGAAAACTTCTGCTGGGTCACAGTATGAAGACTTCCATTCTTCAGTTCCCAACTGTGGAAGATGTGACAAGCCATCAGAGTTTCTCTGTTGTTTGGTACCTTTGAGCTCTATATCATACGAGTGGACTCCAAGGGAAACTGCCTAACATTGTAACCGGGAAACAGACATCACTGGAAACCTCACCCTGGGATTAAAAATGGACAAATTGGTCTGGTGATCTGTCACTAGCATAAATATTTGTGAGTAGAGGTAGTGGTGGAACTTCTTTATTTCCCATACTAAACCACAGGCCGTTCGGTTGATCTGTGCAGTTAAGTTCTACACTCATCAGTGATCTTGGAGCAAATGTAATTGGGGATTCCGATCGATCCTGATTTCCCACTCAGGATTAATAAGGTATTGAAAAATTATTATTATTATTATTATTATTATTGTAGTAGTAGTAGTTGTAGTAGTTGTTGTTGTTGTTGTTATTGTTGTTGTTCCACAGAGCCAGACTCAGTGTCAGAGACCGAACCATTCTGGTCATCAACATCCAGGCAATGAGATTTTACAACTCTGTGGCAAAGCAGCAAGTGATGAAATGGGCCCATAATTACCTTTGCACAATTGCTTGAAAACATCTGTTGTCTGTTTAAGAATCAATTCAATCAGCTGTTTGTCATTTTGCAAACAATTCCTAGTCATTGACATATGTCTAGATACAGTATAATCTGACAGAACACAAGCCTTGTTCAAATCTTCAGTCAATCTGATGAGGGATGGTGGGACACTGGGAATTGTGGAATTGACTGAACTGGTAATGTAAGTGAGAGAGACAGTGTGTCCACTTTGTCCCCTTCACCAGCTCTTGGCCTGTAGCCATCCATCATGCCATTGTGATTCAAGTGTTTCTCCAATGTTTCCGAGTGCTGAATGAGTACCTACCTCTCCCAACATCTCAGGAAGTGCATCCCAGATTGCAAACACATTTCTGGTTAAAAAGAAAATTATCAGATTGCCTCTAAAGTTTTCACACCTCATATTAAACCATGTCCTCTGGTTTCAGATGTCTCTCACATCCACCGAATCTATGCCCCTCATTATATTGTGGATCTCTATCAAGTCTTCATTCAGCTTCCTCTACTCCAGTGAAACAAACCAAGACTATCCAGTTCCTCCTCATATCTGAAACACTCCATCTCGGACAATATCCTGGTGAATCCCATCTGCACCCTCTCCTGTGTGTCAACTCCTGGTGTCAACTAAACAGTATGTTTCATAAAGATGTTTCTCTCAGATCTACCTGAATCAACCACATGAGACTTCCTCAAACAATTTGTTAAAATGCATGTTTGCTACATCAAACCTTCTATTCTCGCTGACAGTTGACTAGAGCCCATCAAAATGTAATTGCTTATCAGATACAACCATTTCTTATTAAAGTGTTTTATCCTAGCATAACCTGCCAAATTCTAAGTATCAATCTGCTCCATTCCTCAGAACAGTTTATAAACATTTTCCAGCCAGTAGTGTCAGACTGTGATCTGTAGTTTACCACTTTCCCTATTGCAAAGGTGTCCGTCCGGAAACCATTCAGTCCTCTGGCACCATGAGGTGGCCAACTTCTGCGAATCCACAGAGTTTCTGGTGTTGTGATTATTTGGAACTGGTGATTTAATTATTCTCTGTAATTATTTCATTTGGTTTAAATTTTAATACCATTTAAGTGAACAGGAACACCATTTCCTTGAAGGTGGAGGAGTATCTGTACAGACTTCATGATCTACTCCAAGGACATTGTGAAGAAAACTGGTTTTATTTTCCTCCTTTAAACATCTGTTATCAGTTTTTGATGATTAAAAGTCATGGAAAGAAGCTGAGTTATGTCCCTGAAATCCAGTGATTGCTCTGAGAGTCCGAGGGAATGTTGGTTTCTGCTGGTTAATTCTCATGAAGTCACAGCACAGCTTCTGGTTTAATTGTCTATGATGGGTCCCTGTGTTTCTGTTACATGGACAAACCCAAGTGCAGAACATGGGTGCGAAGACAGTGTTGAGAGACGTTATTGATGTAGTGAACATGGAATCGGTATCCAGGAGCAATGTTAGACTTAGAACTGGCAGTCCAAAGAACAATGAAACAAGGTTACTCACACCCGGGTCAACCAACGAACTGGCAGCTCCTTGTTGTGATCACAGGGTCTCTATCCTGCATTTTCTGATGGAAAGCAGGTGTGAGTAGTTAATGGAACCTGAGAACGATTTGAAACTAAATGAGGGGATTGAGGCCCAATCCTCTCCGGGGTGGGGGGTGGGGACGTCACGTGATGACATAGGATTGAGACGTGATGAAGAAAAGTTAATAAATAATTTTTGAAAACTACTTATAAACTACTCAAGATTATTTTAAGATATGCCTTATAAACAGAAACAGAAGAAGACTACCGCTTTGATGACACCACAAGATGGGAAGGAAAAAAGGGGCTACTACTACGATGGAACCTTGTGCTCAGGTTGGATCTCCTTTCGAGGAAGCACACTTTGTCTCTGGTGATGAAGAACAGGAGGCAGCTGCAATGGCAGTGATCTCTAGGAAGAAGAAAGGGGAATTGCACATGCATAAAGAAGCGGGCAAGCGCAAATCGGTAGAAGCTGAACTACAAGTTCCGACTGCCACTGAAAGTGAGAATGATTTGGAGTTAGAATTAGATATCCCAGAGAATAAAGATGATGAAAAGGAGGAAGAAGAACAAGAAGAGATTAAAAGTAAAATACATTGTGGAGACTTAAGAGAGGCCTTAGTGCAAATAATAGCTGAATTAAAAGTAATAAAAACAGATGTTAAAAACATAAAGACTATAGTTGATAATGTTATGAAAAAACAGGAGAAAATGGATAAGAAAGTTAAAAAGTTGGGAGAAATAATGGAGGACACCAAAGACAGAGTGGACAAGATAGAAGATAATATCCTTGCCTGGACAACAGAAAGAAAACAGCTGTTGGAAAAAGTGGATGTGCTGGAAAATTTTAGTAAGCAAAATAATATTAAGATTGTTGATCTTAAAGAAGGTATAGAGGGGGAGGATCCAATAAAATTTTTTCACAGATGGATTCCAGAAATTTTGCAAATGGAAGAGGGAAATTGGTCAATTGAAATTGAAAGGGCACATAGAGCTTTAAGACCAAAACCACAACATGACCAAAATCCGCAATCAATTTTAATAAAATGCTTAAGATATCAAGACAAGGAAGGATTCTGCAGGTGGCTATCCAAGCTGCCAAAAAGAGAAACAGGCCGTTGATGATCGAAGGGAACAGAGTTCTTTTCTACCCTGACATAAGCTATGAACTTTTGAAGACAAGGAAGGAATTCAACCCAGTGAAAAAAGTCCTATGGAAAAATGGTTATCAATTTATACTGCGCCATCCTGCAACATTGAAGATTTTTTTGGCTGACGGAAAAAGAAATTTTTTTTACTGATTATCGAAAGGCAGAAGAGTTTGTACAAGAATCTTTGATTATTTGCTAGATACAGGAAGAAATCCAGGGAAGCGAGATGGATTAAAGTTGAAGACTGGGATAGGGAATAAACTTGGTGGATATTTAAGGGTGGAAAAATATACAAATATGTTCTTAATTATATGACAGAGGGGAAGAGACATAAAAGTTTGAGGAATATTAGTCGGGAGTAGTGATATTAAATTTTTTTTAATATATATATGTATTTTGTTACGGGGAACTGGAACAGCTTCTGATCGATTGCTGAGGGATTCATATGTGTAATCATGGCAGCAGCCATGGCCCGCAAAATGGAGTGGGGTAATGTTGTGGTTTTTTTTTTACTCGCATCATAGCTAACTGATAATCCGTCATACTTCCATTATACTGCCTTCTTCCTAAAATCTTCAACACCCTATTCATCAAGAACCTATCACACTTCACCTTGAATATACCCAATAACTCAGCCAGCACAGCTTTCTGAATTCCACAGATTGAACACCCACTGGCTAAAGAATTTTTAAAAATCTCTGTTCCCCACAATTCTGAAGCTGTGCCTTGAGTCCCTCACTATGGAAAACATCCTCTTTACATCAACACTTTCTAGGCCTTTCAACACTGAAAAGGATTTAATGAGGTTTCCCTGATTCTTTGAAACTACAGACCCAGACCCATCAAACACTTCTCATATGTTAATAGTTTCATTTCTACAATCATTCTCGTGAATCTCCAGGGGACCCTCTCCAATGGCAATTCTTTTTTTTGCTTAGATGAGGGGCCCGAAACAGCTCACAAAACAACAAGTACAATCTGACCAATGCTTTGCAAAGCTTCAGCATGACATCCTGGCATATATATTCTAGACCTATTGAAATGAATGCCAACACTATATTTACCCTCCTTACCACCAACTCAACCTGCAAAGTAATCTTTAGGAAATCCTGCACTACCAATTACCTTTGCACCTGTGATTTTTGAATTTTCTCCACGTTTAGAAAATAGTCTTCACCTTTATTCCTTCTACAAAGTCCATGACCATACACTCTATTCCATCTGCCACTTCTTTGCCCATTCTCCTAAACTGACCAAGTCCTTCTGCAGACACTCTGCTTCCACAACACTACCTGCCCCTCTACTTATCTTCAAATTGTCTGCATATTTGACCACCGAACCATCAATTACTTCATCCCAATCATTGACATGTAATGTAAAAAGAGTGGTCGCAACACCAACCCCTGCAGCATACCGCAAATCACTGACAACTTACCAAAAGATGCCCCTTTTATTCCCACACTTTGCCTGCTGCCTGTCAGCCCATTATCGATCCATACTAGTATCTTTCTTGTACATCAATGGGCTCTTTTCTTGTTAAGCAGCCTCATGTGCTTCACCCTGTCAAATACCTTCTGATAATTAGACCCCCTCCACTTCGCCTATCAGCCCTTACTAGGAGTTGAGAATGCCATCGTCTACCTGCTAAACCATGTCTATGCCCACCTAGACAAGCCAGCGAGCACTGTGAGGGTCATGTTTTTTGACTTCTCCAGTGCATTCAAAACCATCCGCCCTGCTCTGCCGGGTGAGAAGCTGACAGTGATGCAGGCGGATGCTTCCCTGATGTCATGGATAATTGATTACCTGACTGGCAGACCACAGTATGTGCACTTGCAACACTGTGTGTCAGACAGAGTGGTCAGCAGCACTGGGGCTCCTCAGGGGACTGTCCTATCTCCCTTTCTCTTCACCATCTACACCTCGGACTTCAACTACTGCACAGAGTCTTGCCATCTTCAGAAGTTTTCTGATGACTCTGCCATAGTTGGATGCATCAACAAGGGAGATGAGGCTGAGTACAGGGCTACGGTGGGAAACTTAGTCACATGGTGCGAGCAGAATCATCTGCAGCTTAATGTGAAAAAGACTAAGGAGTTAGTGGTGGACCTGAGCAGGGCTAAGGCACCGGTGACCCCTGTTTCCATCCAAGGGGTCAGTGTGGACATGGTGGAGGATTACAAATACATGGGGATACGAATTGACTATAAACTGGACTGGTCAAAGAACACCGAGGCTGTCTACAAGAAGGGTCAGAGCCATCTCTATTTCCTGAGGAGACTGAGGTCCTTTAATATCTGCCGGGTGATACTGAGGATGTTCTACGAGTCTGTGGTGGCCAGTGCTATCATGTTTGCTGTTGTGTGCTGGGGCAGCAGGCTGAGGGTAGCAGACACCAACAGAATCAACAAAATCATTCGTAAGGCCAGTGATGTTGTGCAGGTGGAACTGGACTCTCTGATGGTGGTGTCTGAAAAGAGGATGCTGTCCAAGTTGCATGCCATCTTGGACAATGACCCATCCACTCCATAATGTACTGGTTAGGCACAGGAGTACATTCAGCCAGAGACTCATTCCACCGGGATGTAACACTGAGCGGCATAGGAAGTCATTCCTATCTGTGGCCATTAAACCTTACAACTCCTCCCTCAGACCAATAGGCCGGTCTTGGACTTATTTCCACTTGGTATGATTCACTTATTATTATTATTTAATTATTTATGGTTTTATATTGCTATATTTCTTCACTATTCTTGGTGTGGCTGTAATGAAACCCAATTTCCCTCTGGATCGATAAAGTATGTCTGTCTGTCTGTCTTAATCCAGTATACAACATCCACTGACTCTCCTTTGCCTATTCCGCTTGTTACTTCCTCAAAGAATTGCAAAGGATTTATTAAGGAAGATTTCCCCTTAAGGAAACCAGGCTGACTTTAATATATTTTATCAAGTGCCTCTAAGTACCCTTAAACCTCATGCTTAATAATGGACTCTAGAATCTTCCCATCCCCTGCAGTAGGGCGAACTGGCCAAAAACTTCCTTTCCTCTGTTTCCTTCCATTCTTAAAGAGTCGATATTCTCTCCAGGATCTCCTCTCTTTTCCTAACTATGTTGTTCTTATCAATATGTACCATGATTCCAAATGGCAACTACTACTACTGCGTCGAATCAGGCCTAGGGGGCCGGCGTCGAGCATGATGTCGGACTCTCCACTCCTCCCTCTCCCTCATCAGTGTGTTCAGTTCATCTACATTAGCAGAGCCACTATGTAGATGAACTGAAGATCCACTGATAACTCTCCTCTGAAGTATGCTATAAACGTGATCCAAGACATTTCTGATGCTGGCACCTCCAAGGCAACATATCATCTGTGTGCCCCTTTCAGTTCACAGAATTTCCTGTTTGGTACTCTAAAGATCGAACACCTTCTCATTCCTGCACACCTCTTCCTCTCCTGCCCTTTTAAACCTCAATGTCAGGGGCCTAAAGACTGTGGCTATCCTCTGCTAGGTCCTCCCCCAAGTAGCATACCTGTTGTTGACGGGAACAGACATGGGGTACTCGGCACTAGCTGCTTATCCCCTCTCCTCCTCTTGACAGTCACTTAATTACCTGTGCCTTGCACCTTGGGTGTAACTCTCTCCCTGTATGTCTTGTCGATCAACCCCTCAGCCTTTCAAATAATCTGGAGTTCATCCACTTCCAGCTCTAGCTCCTGAGCATATTCTTAAAGAAGCTGCAGATGGGTGATCTTCATGTAGGTGTAGTTGTCAGAGGTCTGCCTGTCTTCCCACATCTCGCAATGGAAAGAGGTGTCAGTGGTTTGGGGGGTGATGAGGGAGAAAGGAAGGTGCGGGGCTGTGGGTACTACATGGAGGAGTTGAAGTATCTGGATCACTCTTAACCAGTGTTCGTACAGATTTGACAGGCTGAACATCTCCTTAAGTGTGGCAACAATTCCATAAGTTTGAAATCCCACATCCATGTACCCAGAAAACTACTATCATCCAAAGAAATTGAACTTCAGGCTCTTGAATGCTCAGTGATTTTCGAGATGGCTCAGAAATGAACTTGCATGTGGGTTGACTTAGGGGATAGTGGTGTCTGTCCCCATGTATCGACCCGATTACAGTACAGTATTTCAGGTCCTCGGAGATAAACATCCTATATGTAGGAATAACTCAACATTATACCCCTCTAACCCACATAGTTCCTATTTAGTTACTGAACTGACATTCAGCTCTTTAAAGTCAGCCAGTAAACTACTGCATTGAGAGGAACAAAGTAAAACAGTAACAATGCAGAATAAAGTGTAAAAGCTACAGAGAAAGTGCAGTGTCAGTAAACAATAAAGTGAAAGTTCATAACAAAGTAGATGTGAGGTCAAGAATACAGGAGGTCCATTCAGGAGACTGATAACAGCGGAATAGAAGCTGTCCTTGACCCTGCTAGTATGCTTTCAGGCTTTTGTATCTCCTGTCAATTAGGAGAGGAGAGAAGAGAGAATGTGTGGGACGGGTGGGGTCTGTGATTATGCTCACTCTTTACTGAGGCTGCAAGTAGTGTAGGCAGAGTCCACAGAGGTGGGGCTGGTTTCTGTGATGTACTGAGCTGGGTACACAACTCTCTCCAGTTTCTTGTGGATACATACAAAGTAATTGCCATTCCAAGCCACTATGCATCCAGACAGAATGCTTTTGAAATAAAAGAGTTGATGGCAACATGTCAAAAATGTGTCTCCAAAGGAAGTAGAGGCAATAGTGAGCTTTCTTGTCCATGACATCAACGTGTTTGGATCAGGATAGGTTATTGGTGATGTTCCCTCACAGGAACATAAAGCTCACGGCCCGCTCAATCTCAACACCGGTGATGTGGACAGGAGTATGTGCACTGCCCACCTCCTCAAATCAATGACCAGCTCTTCCGTTTTGTTTTCCCACACCCTGACTCATCGTTATTTGAGATACAGCACAGTACAGTGGGATTATCATCAAACATCTAGATGGAGTTGGAACAGAATCTGCCCGTGCAGTCATGAGTGTAAAGAGAGGAGAGTAGGGGACTGAGGACTCAAACACCCAGGGGCATCTGTGTTTAGAATGGTCATGATGGAGGTGTTGCTGCCCATCCTTACTGATAAAGAGCAGAAGACCATAAGAGCACTGCAGTCAGGCTACAGGCCTGTAACTTCCATTCCTCTGTCTCCCTACATTCTAAAAGATTGGATGTTCTCTCTTCTGGGTCTGTCTCCTATATTGTTCTTCGTAATATTCACCAAAATTCCTGCATGTAACTCTCCCCCTTTAGAATGCTCTGGACCAGTGCCAAGGCATTCTTGACGTTGACGGCTGGGTGGTAACAAATTATCCTCGTGTCTCATTTGTTTGCATAGAATCTCATGTCTATTTCTCCAAGTATCCAATCTCCTATCATTACCGGTCTCTCTTCCCCCACCCTTTCAAGCAACAAATCCGAACCCAGTGTCAGAGAGTTAAACACTATGGCTATTCTTCTGAGGGTAACTTGTAGGGTTCCACAATGTTCAGTGCTTGGTCCATTGCTGTTCAGTTTGTATATAAACGATATATGTATGGTCTCTTAGATATTAAAATGTATATTATTTGCTGAGGATACAACTCGATTTTGTAGTGGGGAACATCTGAAACAACTTTTGAGTACAGTGGAGAAAGAACTAAAAATGATAAAGAAATGGTTTGATACTAACAAATTATCACTGAATCTAAGTAAAAGTAAATTCATAATATTTGGAAATCGTGTACCAAACTCATATAGTAAACTTAGAATAAATGATGTTGAAATTGATAAGGTATCCGAAACAACATTTTTAGGAATGGTAATAGATAGTAAATTAAGCTGGAAACCACAAATAAATTATGTCAAAGCAACAATATCAAAATCTATTGCAATACTGTACAAAGTGCAAGATTTCTTAAATCAGGAATCCTTGTATACATTATACTGTTCACTTATATTCCTATATCTGACTTACTGTGTAGAGGTATGGGGAAATACATACTAAACAAATTCAAATTCAATTTTTCTACTGCAAAAGAAAGTTATATGAATTGTAAATAAGACAAGTTATTATGAGCCAACTAATCCACTATTTATTCAACTAAACACTTTAAAATTCAGAGATTTTGTAGATTTAAAAATAATACAAATTATGTATAAAGTAAAAATGGACAGCTACCACAAAGTATCATTGTTTAAAATGAGAGAAAGTCAACATGATTTGAGAGGAACATATATATTTCAAAATCAAAGGATAAGAACAAATAAAAAAAAAACATTGTCTACGTGCAGGACAGGGAGGTGAACGCCTGTCTGGTCATCTTGGACCAGGAGAATGCCTTCGACAGGATATTGCACACGTACATGGCAGATGTACTCTCCAAAATGGGATTTGGGGAGGGAATCGGGAATTGGATCAAACTGCTCTACCCAGACATCTGTAGCACAGTCTAGGTCAACGGTTGGGAAACAGACAGCTTCCCCATCAGCTCTGGAGTCAGGCAGGGCTGCCCCCTCTCCCCTGTCTTGTTCATGTGCTGTATAGAACCCTTTGCTGAAGCCCTCAGGAGGGATGAGGGCATAAGAGGGATGACGCTGTCAGGCAGCGGAAGAACCCAAGTCAAAAGCTCCCTGTACATGGACGATGTCACCGTCTTCTGCTCTGATCCGAGGTCAGTTCGCAGGCTGATAAGCATCGGCAAACAGTTGGAGCAGGCGTCGGGGACCAGGGTCAACCGCACGAAGAGCGAAGCCATACTCTTCGGCAACTGGCCCGACCGATCCAGCGTCCCCTTCACCATCAGGTCTGATCACGTGAAGGTGTTGGAGATCTGGTTCGGAGGAGCTGAGGTGTGCAACAGGAATTGGCAGGAGTGGACTGCCAAGGTCAAAAAGAAACTGGGACTGTGGGGAGGGTGACCCCTATCGATAGCGGGCAAGAACTTTACAACTCCTCCCTCAGAGTGTCAGACACCCTGAGCCAATAGGCTGATCCTGGACTTATTTCCACTTGGAATAACTTACTTATTATTATTTAATTATTTATGGTTTTATATTGCTATATTTCTATACTATCCTTGGTTGGTGCGACTCTAACAAAACCCAATTTCCCTCGGGATCAATAAAGCATGTCTGTCTGTCTGTCTGTCTGACTGAACCTGGTCATCAGGTGTGACGTGCTGCTGTACTTGGTGCAGGTGTGGCTAGTCCCCCGCCCCTTCAGCTCGGAAATCACCCGAGTCATCTTCAGATTCGTCTGGGGATCCAAGATGGAGAGGGTCAGCCAGACCACCATGCACAAGTCCCTGGGCAACGGGGGCAAAAACGTCCCCAATGTCACCCGCACCCGGATGGCCAGTTTCGTGTGTGGCTGCATCAGGTTGTGTGTGGATCCCAGGTACGTGGGCACCAAGTACCACTACGTGCCCAGGTTCTGCCTGTCACCCTGGCTACGAATGATGGGTCTGGCACCTTTCCCATGCAACACCCCTGTCAGCTGGTCATTGCCACCATACCTGTCCTTTGTAGAGAAGTTCTTTCAGGTCAACGCCTTTGACCACAGGGCCATCAGGCAGTGGTCAGCATGTAAGGTCCTACAGGCACTGCAGGAGAAGGACATGATGGACACAGTGGGGTGGTTCCCTGAGCAGACCGTCCAGTTCATCTGGCAAAATGCCTCATCACCAGACCTCACCAGACTGGCGGTGAGAGGGGCCCTACCAGTCCGATCCCTCCTGTACACCCAGAATGTCGTCTCCACACCCCTCTGCCCGCGGGAGGACTGCAGTGAGGAGGAGTTGGTGACCCACCTCTTTGCACACTGTGGGTTCATGGAGGAGGTGTGGAGGAGGATGGAAGGGACAGTGTCGAGGTTGATCCCCGGCAGCTGTGTAACAGAGGACTCTCTGATCTACGGGCTGTTCCCAGGGACACACAGGAGACCAACATCCGGTGCTGCTGGCAGATCATCAACTCGGTGAAAGGTGCTCTTTGGTCGGCCCGAAACTTGATGGTCTTCCAGCACATGGAGATGTCCGTGGGGGAATGCTGTGGACTCGCACATTCTCGGCTGCAGGAGTACGTGCTGAGGGACGCACTCAAATTTGGTGCAGCCACCCCAAGGGCCCAGTGGGGAAGGACCACAGTCTAGGGTTCTTCTCCCGCGGGAGTTGAGGGGTAGGGGGGTGGGGTGTATACCCCTGAACAAGTGTATGTAAATATGAAGTAACACAGTGCCACCTGGGTGGCAAAAGTGTGGGAATATAAAGACTGTAATGGAAACATTTGCAAAGGACTAAGAGTCATTGAATGGTTTATTGTACATAATTTTATTTTTGAATAAAGTATATTTTGTTTAATAAAAAAATCATTGTATTTCAGTCAGAGGGGTGAATCTATGGAACAGTTGTAGTAAGAATTTTAAAACATGCACCACACTTAACAAGTTTAAAAAAAAATATTTAAAAATTATTTAATGAACAAATATAAAATACATGATTTAAAATGAATGGGAGAAAGGTAAATAAATGATATTTGAAATTGGATTTTGTGTTAAAAGATTATGAAATTTTTAGTTTTTGATGTGAGGATTGATGCGAAATATGTTGTTGTAAGAGGGATAGGCGTAATAAGCTGTAGCTTCAGCTAACAACCTTTTGGTCTGTTTTAAAGAATATCTATGTATTTTTGTTGTAATCTTGTCCTATGAAATCATCATTGTAAGTGATGCTTTTTGTTATTTTTAAACTAACTGAAATAAACTAATTTCATTTATTCATTCTCTGCTAGCTCAGAAGTTTTCAAAGTGGTCTACCTGTCATTTAGAAGAACAGACACAGGGGTACTCTGCACTGGCTGCTTATCCCATTTTCCTCTCTTGACAGTCACCCAGTTACCTGTGTCCTGCACCTTGGGTGTAACTACCTCCCTGTATGTCTTGTCAACCATATCACCATAAGATGGTTAAGCAACAGAATTTGGCTATTCAGCCCATGGCATCTGTTCCCCCATTCCATCATGGCTGATTTATTATTCCTCTCTACCCCATTCTCCTATCTTTTCCCCATAACCTTTGGCACCTTGACTAATCAATCACCTATGAACTGCTTTACATGTACACAATGACTTGGCCTCAATAGCCACCTATGGTACGATTCATCACCATTAGGCTAAAGAAAGTTCCTTTTACATCCATTCTAAAGATACAACTTTCAAAATTTATTAAGTTTCAGTGAGATCCCCCCTCAGTCTTCTAAACTCCAGCAAGTACAGGCCAGAGCCATCAAGCTGACTTCACACCTTAACCATTTCCTTCCCGGGATCATTCATGTGAGGTTTCGTTGGACTCTCCAATGCAGCACATTCATTCTTAGATAAGGGATAGAGTGATAGAATGTGAAGGCTTTGGCTTAACAGCCTTCCATATGAACATGCGGAGACAGAGTTAGGAAGAAGCAAGCTGATGCACCATCAATAACATAGTCAGTGGGAGGAGCCACAGGACCAGTCAGCGGGGGGCGGGGTGTGTCCAGACAGGTATATGTAGTTCACCACACAAGCCTTTTTTCCTTTTTTGGTGTTGATTAGTCAGGATGGAATGCTCGTCTTGTCTGATGTGGGAACATGGGTCACCTGACGGTTTCCCTGATGATTACATTTTCAGTAAGTGCACTCAAATTGAGTGCCTGACTGACCGGGTAAGGAGTTGGAGCTGGAGTTGGAGGTATTCAGGATCATTAGGGACAAGGCTTTTGAAGAGGTGGTCACACCCAGAGTGTTGGCTTTGGACAGTAGAGGGGTGACTATCAGGAGAGGTCAGGGGAATAAGAAGAGAGTCATAGTCCCCTGTTGCCAGTACCCTGAGCAACAAGTATACCCCTTCGGATACTGCTCGGGCGGTACGCCTCATCTGATCATGGCAGCAGCTGCCTGGCATTGTGGCTCTGTGCCTTGAGAGGAAAGGTAAAGTCAGGCAGTATGGTAGTTAAAGGTGACTCGATAGTTAGGGGGACTGAACGAAGATTCTGTGGGCACAAAATAGGTATCAGGATGGTGTGTTGCCTCCCAGTTGCTCGGGTCCATGTTGTATCGGAGCGACTGCTGGATATTCGGAAGGGGAAGGTGAACAGCCAGAAGTTGTGGTGCATATTGGCACCAATGACGCGGGCAGAAAAAGGGAAGAGGTGCTACACAGTGAGTGTACAGAGTAAAGAAAGAGGCTGATGAGAAGGATGTCATAGGTTGTTATTACCAGTTTGCACCATGTGCCACGGGCTAGTGTAGGTTGGAATGGGGTGACAGCATCGATGAATGAGTGGCTGCAGAGATGGTGCGGGGACAGGATTTCAAGTCCTTTGATTATTGAAGTCTTTTCTGGGGAAGGGTGTGAATCAATACGTTAAGGCATTTAGAGATCAAGGAGGAGGATGTGTTGGGCCTCTGAAGTATTATTAAGGTAGCGAGATCCCCAGGGCCTTAAAAGATTTATGCCAGGTTATTGAAGGAGGCAAGAAATGAGATCCTGGGCCCTTGATCTGTATCTTTGTGTTCTCTCTAGCCACAGGTAAGGTTCTGGAGGACGAGCTACTGGTTAATATTGTACGTCCATTTAAAAAGGGAAGAAGGGAAAATCCTGAGAGCTCTGGACCCGTGAGTCTCACGTCAGTTGTAGGGAAATTGTTGGAAAACTTTCTTAGGGATAAGATATATGTGCATTTGGAAGCCATTGTCCTGATTTGGGAGAGCCAGCATGGATTCATGAGTAGCAGGTCATGCCTTGCCTTAATTGAGTTTTTTGACAAGGTGACAAGAAAGATTGGGCAGTGGAAATTGTCTACATGGATTTTAGTAAGTCATTTGACAATGTCTCTCATGGGAGGCTAATCCAGAAGATTAAGATTCATGGGATCTGCATCACATTGGCTGTTTGGGTTTAGAACTGTTTTGCACATAGAAGACTGAGGATAGTGGTTGGAAGGATTCATTTGAGCTGGAGGCCTGTAATTAGTAGAGTCCTGAAGGGATCTGTGCTGGGACTGCTGCTGCTTGTAATCTATGTAAATGACTTGGACAAAAATATAGATTTGTAGGTCAGTAAATTTGTGAATGATATAAAGATGAATGTAGTGGTGAATGGTGTAGGAGACAGGCAGAGAATACAGCATGATACAGACCAGTTGGAGAGTTTAACCCAGATAAATGTCTGGTGTTGAGCCTCAGTAGGGCAAAAGCAGGAAGATAGTACCCTGGGAAGTACAATGTTCATAACAGTGTTGCTGAGCAGAATTCTTGGGATCCAAGTTCATGGCTCCTTCAAAGAGGCTACACAGCTTGATAAGAAAGTTTATGGAGTAATGGTTTGTTCCTGTGCTGTCCTCTTCCAAGTTTTAAGTTCTAATGGGCCAAAATCTGCTGACAATACTTCAAGTGCGGTCTGACAAATGCCTCATGAAGCCTGAGCATTACATCCTTGCTTTTATATCCTAGTTCTCACAAGATGAACAATAACATTTAATTTGCTTTCCTTACCAACAACCCAACATGCAAGGTAAACCTTAGGGAATCATGCACGAGGACATCTCTGACCCTGGCACCTGGGAGGCAACATACCATCCAGGAGTTTCATTATCATCCAGAAATCTCCTGTCCATTCCTTAACACTACAGCTCTCCTCTTCTCCCCATTTCCCTTCTGTGCTCCGGAGCCAGTCTCAATGCCAGAGTACTGACTGCGAAGGCTTTCCCCAGGGTTTCTAATGTCAGGTGGGATGGTGTTGGGCGCCCTCTATTGGATGGTGTGGAAAGTGCCGCTTCACACTCTTGGACACAAGAGGCTCCAGACTATACTTAACACTTCCCAATTGTTACCTAGCAACTAGAAACCTGAGGCAACTGTTAGTTATCCGTAGTGGATTCACTGGACATACACAAAAGGGAGGCATCAGTGTTCCTCTTCTTTTCATGTTAGGTACCATTCTGTTGTTTTATCAATTTGTACCCAGGAGCAGAGAATACTTTGGGTTCTGATTTGATGCAGAGGTTTCCTTTTGTTTAGGCCCTGTGAATCCAGTTATGACAAATAAAGTACTCTCATAATGATACTCAAATGATATCGACTGGTTCTTACCAGGACCACCCTGTGCCATTGGTTAGTTGGGGTTGAAATTATAGGCCAGTTTGCCTGATCTCAGTGGTAGGGAATATATTGCAGTCAGTTATTAAAGATGTGGTTTGGGGTTGGAGATACGTACAAAGAAGGCTGAAATCAACATGGCTTCCTTATTGGAAAATCTTGCTTGACAAATCTGTTGGAATTCTCTGAAGAAATAATTAGCAGGATTGACAAAGGAGATTCGATCAATATTGTGTACTTGGATTTTCAGAAGGATTTTGAAAATGTGCTGCACCTGAGGCAGCTAAACAAGATAAGACCCAAGGTTTACAGGAAAGATTCTAGCACGAGTAGAACATTGGCTAATTGCCAATGGCCTACTGGCTTATGATTTCCTTTCTTCACAGGGCCTAGACAAAGGAAAAGCCTCTGCATCAAATCAGAACACAAAATGTGCTCTGCTCCTGGGTATAAATTGATAAAACAGGATGGTACAATTTCAAAGAAGCTAAATGGAAGAGGAACACTGATACCGACCTTCTGTTTCTGTACAGTGAATCCACTAATGATAACTAACAGTTGCCTCAGTTTTCTAGTTGCTAGGTAACTATTTGTGTGTGTTGAGAATAGTGCAGGAGCCTCCTGTGTCCAAGAGGGATTTTGTGAAGTGGCGCTTTCCAAATCATCCACTAGAGGTCGTCCAACACCATCACACCTGACATGCGATGCGCAGAGGAAATCCACAGCTGTCAGATCACTGAGTCTCACTGTGTGGCTCAGAAGGGAAGTGGCGAGAAGAAGCAAGCAGTAATGAAAGGAGATTTTGTGGACAATAATGACACTTCCGGACGACATGCTACACCCTCAGGTGCCAGTATCAAACATGTCTGCAAGCAGGTTTCCCATAAGTTTATGCTGCCTGTTGAGTTGTTGGTAAGGGAGGTAAACACAATGTTAGTATTCATTTTCGAAGAATTAGAATCTAAAAGCAAGAATGTAATCCTGAAGCTTTATAAGGCAATGGTGAGGCTTCACTTGAAGTATAATGAGCAGTTTTTGGCCCCTTAGAACATTGAACATAGATAAAAGCACTGGAACAGGCCATTATTCCATAGTTCTTAAACTTTTAATTGAACCTTTATAGCCACTTTGAAGGAACCATGGACTTGGATCCCAAGAACTCTCTGCTCAGCAACACTGTTATGAACCTTGCCCTTAACAGTGAACCATCTCCTTGCTTTTGCCCAATTGAGGTCCAACTCCTCATATTTATGTGGGTTAAACTCCATCTGCTATTTCTTAGCCCATTTCTGCAACTAGTCTATATTGTACTGTATTCTCTGTCTGTCTTTCACACCAGACAAAACTCCATCAATCTTGGTATCTTCTTCAAATTTACTAATTCACCTATTTTTATCCAGGTCAGTTATATACATTACAAACAGCAGAGATCCCAGCACAGATCCTTGTGGAACTCCACTAATTACAGACCTCCACCTCAAATAAGTCCTTTCAACCACTACCCTCTGTCTTCTATGTGCAAGCCAGTTCTGAATCCAAACAGCCAATTTGCTGCAGATCCCATGCATTTAACCTTCTGTATTGGCCTCCAATGTGGGACATTATCAAAGGCCTTACCAAAATCCATGTAGACAACATCCACTGCTCTACCCTCATCAGTCTCTCTCGTCACTTTGTCAAAAAACTCAATCAAGGCAAGGCAAGGCCTACCACTCATTAATCCATGCTGGCTCTCTCAATTTAGGCCATCGGTTTCCAAATGATTGAATACCCTATCCTTACGAAATTTCTCCAACAACTTCCTGACAACTGACATGAAGGAAAGGGAGTATCTATTTTTATTAAATCTAATATCTTATTCATCCAAGAAGACATTGTGTCAGATATTAATGGCAGATTTTTAATTGTTAAAGATTTTAAATTGTTGAACAATTTGTAATAGAAAAATTGTCCTGGTTAATTTATATAGACCTAATGTAGATGATCCTTTTTTTTAAAAGTGTATTTGCTTTATTGCTGGATTTAAATTAATATATGTTGTTAATAGGTGGTAATTTAAACTTTTGTTTAAATCCTTTGATTGACAAGAGTTCAACCAATCAGCAGCTTCTGAGTTGTTCTGCATCACTTACTAACTTTTTAAATTGATTTTTCCTTGTTGAAATTTGGAGGCATTTACATCCTAATGATAGAAATTATTCCTTTTATCACATGTTCACAAAAATATTTGAGAATTGATTATTTTGTAGCTGATCCCTGATTTTTGTCCAAAGTCCAGAAATGTGACTATGATGTTATTGTTCTCTCGGATCACACACCTTTAAGCTTAGCTTTTGAATTGAATGATGTTGTTCTTGCAAATTTGCCTTGGCGTTTTCCAGAGAATTTATTACAAAATTCGGACTTTGTCAAATTTATTGAGACTCAGATAAGATTTTTTTCTTTTAAATAATAGAACATAGAACATAGAATAGTACAGCACATTACAGGCCCTTCAGCCCTTCAACCCTGCCTCCCATATAACCCCTCACCTTAAATTCCTCCATATACCTGTCTAGTAGTCTCTTAAACTCTCTTAAAATAATATGGGAGATGTGTTAAAATTGATTATATGGGATACATTTAAAGCATTTTTCATGGTCAGATAATCTCCTATTTAGCTAAACTTAAGAAACAGACAAAAACAACGTTAGATAAGATTTCAAAACAAATGAAATACTTGGATAATATTTATGCATTCTCTCCTAACATTGATTTATTCAAACAAGAGTTGAACTCCAATTTCAATATAATTTATTGTTAACTTATCCTATTGAAAGAAATCTGCTTAAATTGAAAAGTCAATTTTATGTGCTTTGGGATAAAAATAATAAGCTATTAGCAATTATAAGCAGCTAGAACAAAAAGACAAGTTTTAAAAATTCGTAAGGGAGATGGTAATTTAGCATGTAATTGAACTTCAGTAAACAGTTTCTATTTGATTCTTCTAAAATGAATGCCTTTTTACAAAAAATCAATTTTCCTCAAATTTCTGTTGGAGATCAACAAACTCTTGATGCTCTGATTACTGAAAACGAAATTCAGAAAGCTATTTATGTTTTCAATGCAATTTGGTAAAGTTCCTGGACTGGATGGTTATTCTGTAGGATTTTATTTAAAAAAATTGAAAATTGTTTTCTCCTTTACGTGGGAAATGCTTAAAGATTCTTTTTTGATAGGAGAGTTACCTCCCACATTTTATGAAGCTTCTATTTCTTTAACTCTTAAGAAAGATAAAGACTCTACTGACTGTGTTTCATATAGACCTATTTTATTATTAAATATGAATGCTAAAATTCTCTCAAAATAATAGCTAATCGGCTGGAGAATTATCTAGCTACAATTATCTTTCAAGACCAAACAGGTTTTGTAAAGGGTCATTACTCCTTCTCTAATGTTCAGAGACTGTTAAATGTTATATATTCATCCTTTTCTAAGGCTCTCCAATGTGTCATCTCTCTTGATGCTGCAAGAGTTGAATGGAAATACTTCTTTAATGTTTTAGAGAAATCTGGCTTAGTTATTTATTTTAATAAGTGGATCAGAATGATATATAAAAGCCTTATTGCTACTTTATTACTAATAATTGCAGATCTCTTTTTTTCAGCTTTTGGGGGGGTATGAGACAAGGATGTCCATTAAGTCCCTTGTTATTTAATTTGGTGTTGGAACCCTTGGATATTGCACTTCGTGAAGCTAAAGCTATTCAAGGAATTTTCATAAATGGGACTATTCACAGGATCTCCCTTTAAGCTGATGATCTCAGTTTATATTTTGAATCCTGAAGAATCTATTCCTAGTTTATTGAAACTACTAAACGAATTTGGAAAATTTTCAGGATATAAGCTAAACATTCATAAAAGTGAATTATTTCACCTAAATGATTCTGCTTCTATGTATGAATGACATTCCTTTTAGAGTTACGGACTCTTTTAAACATGTAGGTCTTATTATTACTAAAAATCATAAAGACCTTTATAAAGCTAATTTGGTTCCTTTAGTGGATTTTATGAAACAATTATTTTGTAGATGGAATCCACTTACGTTTCTGTTAGCCGGCCAAATTCGTGCAGTTAAAATGATGATCTTACCAAAATTTTTATATGTATTTCAAAATATCCCTATTTTTTAACTAAGAAGTTTTTGACCAGGTTGACTCTATTATCTCATCTTTTGTTTGGAATAATTAAAGACCAAAAATTGGTAAATATCATTTACACAAATTAAAAAAAGGATGGAAGACTTGCTTTGCCTAATTTAAGAAAATATTATTTGGCTGTTAATATACGTAATACACTGCGTGTTTTTGGTTATATTGGGCTGATAGAAATGAATGACCACCTTTGGCTGAATTGGAATTGAATGCTGTGAAATAGTTTCACTTAATATCATTATTAGGAGCTTCTCTATCTGTACAACTGGCTAAAATTACTAATTTAAATTTATACCCTGTGATTAAGCAGTCATTATGAATTTGGTCCCAGTTTCATAATTTTTTCAATCTTAAAAAATTTAAACATCTTAGTTTAATTTATTGAAATTATTTATTTATACCTTCATTAAGTGAACCTACCTTTTTTCTTTGGAGGAATAAAGGAGTTTATTCCTTTATAGATCTGTTCCATGATGGCCGATTGATGTCTTTTGAGAAATTTGTAAATAAGTACTCTCTCGTATTCACATTTCCTGCAATATTTTCAGGTCAGACACTTCTTACAAGAATATTTAAGTAATTTTCCATAAATAGAGGATTCTGACCTGTTAGATATCATTTTAAACATTAACCCTTTAGTGAAGGGTTTTATTGGGAAAACATAATTTATTGTTACAACAACACAATTACCCTTCACTTAAGATTAAGTAAGAATGGGACAGTGAGCTTAACATGACCTTTATAACAGAGGATTGGTTGCGGATTTTGAAGTTGGTTAACTCTTCTTCGATTTGTGCTAGTCATTCTTTAATTCAATTTAAAATTGTACATCGTTACTATTTGACAAAGGAGAGAATGTCTAAAATGTTTCCTAATGTTGATAGTCAGTGTGACAGATGTAAAACTGAGGCAGCCACATTGACATATATGCTTTGGTTGTGTTCTGTACTGAAACATTTTGGAAATCTATTTACTCTACAATTTCTAAAGTTTTAAAAATTAATTTACAACCTAATAAATAGACAGTTCTGTTTGGTATAATCCCTCAGTATATTCATGGTATTTCTCCATCAGACCAACATGTAATTGCATTTGTTACATTATTGGCCAGAAGGGATATTTTGTTGAAATGGAAAGATGCTTCTGCTCCGAATTTGATACAATGGTTCTCTCAGGTGACGCTATGTTTTAGTTTGGAGAAAAACAGAAGCTGAGATTTTGATCCTTGATTTGATTTTGAGAAAAGGTGGGGGGGGGGGGGCGTCACGTGATGATGTAGGATCGAGACGTTGGGAATCCAGCTCCCTCCTAAAAAGTAATGAAAGAGGGTTTAAATGAAGAAGAGTTAACAAATATCTATTAGAAACTATTTATAAGCAACTCAGGATTATCTTTTGCTATGGCTCCTAAACTGAAACAGAAGAAAGCTACTGCTTCGAAGACTGCGCAAATCGGCGGAGAAAAAGGCCTAACCGTCTTGGCGAAGCCTTGGACTCAAGTTGGATCTCCTCCCTGCGAAGTGCATGGCACTTCTGATGATGCGGGAAAGGAAGTTGCAGCAATGTCGGTGGTCTCTAAGAAGAAACGGCAAGAACAACGCATGCGTGAAAGTATGATATTAACAAAACTACAAATCCCAACTACGGTTGGAAGTGAAATTGGAAGTGGATCGGAAGTAGAAACAGACTCTTTGGGAAATTCAGAGGAAGAAGAAGAGGAAAAGAAGGAAGAGATTAAAGGAGACATAAAAGATATCCTGATATATATGACGAATGAATTAAAAGCTATAAGAACAGGTATGACAAGTGAATTAAAAGCTATAAGAACAGATATAAGAAGGATGCAGAATACCCTTGATAATGTGGTGGAAAAACAAAAGAAGATGGATAATAAAGTTAAAGAGATGGAAGTAAAAGTGGAAGAAAAAACTGAAAGAATAGACAAGATGGAAGACAATAATCTTGCCTGGACAATAGAAAGAAAACAGATGTTGGAAAAAATGGATGCGCTTGAGAACTCTAGTAGATGAAATAATATTAAAATTGTTGGTCTTATGGAAGGTACAGAGGGAGAAAATCCAGTAAAATTCTTTCCATATAACAATCACAGCACGGAAACAGGCCATCTCGGCCCTCCTAGTCCGTGCCGAACTCTTAATCTCACCTAGTCCCACCTACCCGCACTCAGCCCATAACCCTCCACTCCTTTCCTGTCCATATACCTATCCAATTTTACCTTAAATGACACAACTGAACTGGCCTCTACTACTTCTACAGGAAGCTCATTCCACACAGTGATCACTCTTTGAGTAAAGAAATACCCCCTCATGTTTCCCTTAAACTTCTGCCCCCTAACTCTCAAATCATGTCCTCTCGTTTGAATCTCCCCTACTCTCAATGGAAACAGCCTATTCACGTCAACTCTATCTATCCCTCTCAAAATTTTAAATACCTCGATCAAATCCCCCCTCAACCTTCTACGCTCCAATGAATAGAGACCTAACTTGTTCAACCTTTCTCTGTAACTTAAGTGCTGAAACCCAGGTAACATCCTAATAAATCATCTCTGCACTCGCTCTAATTTATTGATATCTTTCCTATAATTCGGTGACCAGAACTGTACACAATATTCCAAATTTGGCCTTACCAATGCCTTGTACAATTTTAACATTACATCCCAATCTCTGTACTCACTGCCCCGATTTATAAAGGCCAGCATTCCAAAAGCCTTCTTGACCACCCAATCTACATGAGACTCCACCTTCAGGGAACTATGCACTGTTAATCCTAGATCTCTCTGTTCCACTGCATTCCTCAATGTCCTACCATTTACCCTGTATGTTCTATTTGGATTATCCCTGCCAAAATGTAGAACCTCACACTTCTCAGCATTAAACTCCATCTGCCAATGTTCAGCCCATTCTTCTAACTGGCATAAATCTCCCTGCAAGCTTTGAAAACCCACCTCATTATCCACAACACCTCCTACCTTAGTATCATCAGCATACTTACTAATCCAATTTACCACCCCATCATCCAGACCATTTATGTATATTACAAACAACATTGGGCCCAAAACAGATCCCTGAGGCACCCCACTAGTCATTTCAAGAATGGATTCCGAAAATTTTGGAAATGAAAGAAGGAAGTCAAGTAATTGAAATTGAAAGAGCACACAGAGTTTTAAGACCAAGATCTCAACAAGATCAAAATCCAAGATCAATTTTGATAAAATGCTTAAGGTACCACGATATAGAAATGATCTTGAAGGCAGCTACTCAAGGTGCTAAAAAGAGAAATGGACCATTGATAATAGAAGGGAAAAGAGTTTTTTTTATCCAGACATAAGTTATGATCTTCTGAAAAAGTGGAAGGAATTTAATCCAGTGAAAAAATCTTTATGGGTAAAGGGCTATAAATTTTTATTGAGCTACCTCGCAAAATTGATAATTTTCCTGGATAATGGAGAAAGAAGTTTTGTCGTTGACTACCGGAAAGCGGAGAAATTTGTACAAGAATTACGTGGTATCCATAAAGAGGAGTAAAGAATTATGGAAATGAAATGGACTAATGATGAAGACTGAAACAAGGTTGGACTTGATGGACATTTATAAGGAAGAAAAATAGTCGAGGAGTATTAATTGGGAGTAGAGACATTAATTATTTTCTTTTTTTCTTCACTAATATATTTTCTATTTTTTTTTGCGGGGGAGCTGGAGGAGCTCCTGATCGATGGCTGCAAGTTTCACGTGTACAATCATGGCGATTGCCATGACCCATAAAATGGGGGAGGGTAATGTTGTGTTCTTTTTATTCGCAACATTAGTGGGGGGGGGTATTTTGTCTTTTTTTTCTTATATATTAGTTGTCTTTCTATTTTTCTTCTTTTTTGCCTGGATGGTTCGGGAGAGACTCATAACAACATGGATAATTTCAAAGAGTTCCCAAGGATTCTATGAATGATTAATTTACTTAATTTATTAAATTTTAATGTTAATGGAATTAATGGATCTGTGAAAAGAAAAAGCGTTTTAACATATATTAAGAAAATGAAAGGAGATTTAGCTTTTTTACAAGAAACACATTTAACAGAAACAGAACATAAGAAATTAAAGAGAGATTGAGTTGGAAATGTCATTGCAGCTTCATTTAATTCAAAATCGAGAGGAGTTGCTATTTTGGTTAATAAATCTTTACCAATTAAAATACAAAAATTAATAATTGATTCTGGGGGGGAGATATGTGATTATACATTGTCAAATTTTTTTTAGAATTATGGACTTTTATGAACATTTATGCACCAAATGAAAATGATGCAAAATTCATACAAGAAGTTTTTTTGAAATTGGCTGATGCACATGATAAAATATTAATAGGTGGAGATTTTAATTTTTGTTTAGATCCAGTTTTGGATAGGTCAACTAAAGTTGCTACAAAATCAAAAGTAACAAAACTAACTTTATCATTAATGAAAAATTTAAACCTGATTGATATATGGAGAAAAATTAATCCAAGAGAAAGAGATTATTCATTTTATTCAAATAGACATAAATCTTACTCAAAGATTGATTTTTTTTATTATTATCAAAAATATTCAAGATAGAGTGAAAAGTGTGGAATATAAAGCAAGAATACTGTCAGATCATTCCCCCTTGATAATGACAATGATAATGATGGATAAGGAGGAATCGATCTATAGATGGAGATTTAATTCAATTCTATTAAAATGTCAAGATTTTTGTGATTTTATGAAAAAACAAATTCAACTTTTTTTGGATACAAGTCTACATTCAGTTGAGGGTAAAATTATATAATGGGAAGCGATGAAAGCATATTTAAGGGGTCAGATTATAAGTTATACATCTAAAGAAGGAATATGCAGCAGAGATAGATCAATTGGAAAAAGATATCATAAAGTTAGAAAAAGAATCTCAAAGATATATGACAGAAGAAAAATGAAGACAACTTGTTAATAAAAAACTACAATATAATACACTCCAGACATATTGTACAGAAAAAGTAATTATGAGAAATATTATGAATTAGGTGAAAGATCACATAAAATTCTTGCTTAGCAGTTGAAAACAGAACAGCTTTTTAAAACAAGAAATGCAATTAGAACAAGTGTAAATAAGGTTACTTATAAGCCTTTAGAAATTAATGAAACTTTTAAAAATTTTTACACTGAACTATATCAATCAGAATCAAAAAATAAGTTTGCTGAGATAGATAAATTTTTATCACAAATAACCCTTACAAAATTAAATTTGGAAGAACAGAAAGGATTAGATATGCCCTTTACATTAAAAGAAGTTGAAGAAGCTTTAGGATCACTTCAGAGTAATAAATCCCCAGGAGAGGATGGTTTTCCTCCTGAGTTTTATAAAAAATTTAAAGATTTATTAATTCCTCCTTTTATGGAATTAATATACCAAGTGGAAAGAATGCATAAACTCCCACAATATTTTTTAACAGCGATCATAACTGTATTATTAACATCATTACCAAAAAGCCAAAAAAAGATAGAGATCCTTTAAAACCAAGATCATATAGGCCTATTCCTTTGTTGAATACAGATTATAAAATACTAGCAAAAATTTTATCTAATAGAATATCTAAATATTTACCAAAATTAATACATATGGATCAAACAAGTCTTTATTAAAATAGACAATCAATGGATAATATAACCCGGTTACTTAGTATAATTCATTTGGCTCAAAAAAAGAGAGGAAATGAGTGTGGCAGTTGCTTTAGATGCAGAAAAAGCATTTGATAGATTGGAATGGGATTTTTTATTTAAGGTATCGGAAAAATATGAGTTAGGAAAATCTTTTATACAATGGATTAAAACTTTAAATACTAATCCTCAAGCGAAAGATTTCAACACCATTTTGCTTAACGAGGTCAACTAGACAAGGCTGCCTATTATCACCTGCTTTATTTGTATTGGCAATAGAACCATTAGCTGAATTAATTAGAACAGATTCAGATATTGGGGGCTTTAGAGTTAATCAAGAAGAATATAAGATTAATTTATTTGCTGATGATGTTTTGATTTATTTAACAAACCCATTGCAATCTTTGCAAAGATTATCTTTTAGACTGGAAGAATATGGGAAAGTATCAGGCTAAAAAGTAAATTGGGATAAAATTTTACCCCTTACCAAAGGAAGTTATAATCAATGTCGATTAGCAACTCAATTTCGATGGTCAATAAATGGGATAAAATATTTAGGTATTAGAGTTGATAATGATGTAAAAAATTTATATAAACAAAATTATTTGCCATTATTAAAAAAAAAGAGGATCTTGATAAATGGATGACGTTACCAATAACATTAACAGGTAGAGTTAATGCTGTAAAAATGAATATATTTCCTAAATTACAATATTTATTTCAAACTTTACCAATACAATTACCTCAGAAGTTTTTTCGAGAACTGAATAAATATGTAAGGAGATTTCTTTGGAAAGGAAAGATGTCAAGAATAACATTGGAAAAATTGACATGTAAATTTGATTTAGGAGGGTTACTCCTTCCAAATTTTAAGAATTATTATAAAGCAAATCAACTTAGATTTATTGCGTCTTTTTTTGATGAAGAAAAACTGGCATGGATTAGAATAGAATTAGATAAGATAGGAGAAAATATACCAGGAGATTTTATATATAAATGGGAATCCAAATGGATACGGGAAAAAAAGAATCTCCTATATTAAGACACTTGATTGATTTATGGAATAAGGTAAATATGGACGATGAGATAAAGATATCTTTATTAGCAAAAAGAACTTTAATTCAAAATAGGCTTATTCCTTTTACAATGGATAATAAACTTTTACATAATTGGTTCCAAAAGCGGATTAAATATATAGGTGATTGTTTTGAAGGAGGTATATTGACATCATTTGATCAATTAAAAAATAAATATAAAATATCAAATAACACTCTTTTCTGTTATTTTCAATTAAAAGCTTATTTACGAGAAAAGCTGGGACAAACAATTTTGATGCCAAAACCTAGTGAAATAGAAATATTAATTCAGAAAGGAAAAATTTTAAAAATTACATCTTGTATGTACAATTTGATTCAAAAGCAGACAATTAAATTAAGAATTCATAAATCAAGACAAAAATGGGAATCTGATCTGAATGTTAAAATTGATGGAAAAAACTGGTCAAGATTATGTTCTGATAGTATGAGAAATACAATAAATGTTCGACTTAGATTAATACAATATAATTTTTACATCATTCATATATAACACCACAGAAAATAAATAGATTAAATTCAAATATGTCTGACCAATGTTTTCGATGTAATCAAGAAATTGGTGCTTTTTTACATTCTACTTGGTCTTGTTTTAAAATTCAACCATTCTGGATAAATCTAAGACTTTTATTGGAACAAATTATTGGAGTACAACTCCCACATAGTCCACTATTATTTTTATTAGGAGACATTGAGGGGACAATAACGAAACTTAAATTGAATAAGTATCAGAAAAAATTTATAAAAATTGCATTGGCAGTAGCCAAAAAAGTTATTGAGTTACTTGGAAATCTGATTTATATTTAACTGTGGATCGTTGGAATAATGAAATACATAGTTGTATTCCACTTGAAAAAATTACGTATAATCTAAGAAATGAATATGATATATTTTTGAAAATTTGGTTCCCATACTTACAAAAGATAGGATTAAATACATAGGTCCTTTGAAGATAAAATTATAGTAATTGGGGAAAGTGAAAACAAATATCAAAATTATTTTGAACTCTATGGAGCATGTGGGGATCCTCTGATATCCAGGCAATCTTTCTCTCCTTTCCTTTTTTTTCTTTCTTTAGATAAGGGTTAAGGGGGGGGGTTAAGGGGAGGGGGAGGGTTAATATTATTTTTCTTACTATTTTATCACCACATTTATTCTTTGTAATTTCTAAAAATTAATAAATAAATAATATATAAAAAAAGAAAAGGTGGGGTTCATTTACTTGCTACAGTCTTCTGATTTGAGCTAATTAATATGGTTTTCTTCAGATTTTGGTTCAAATAGATTTGAGTTGGCTTTCTTCTACGGAAGCTTGTATGTTGTGTAGCTCCGGGGTTGTTCTCCCAATGGGGCTTTTCTTCAGTTTTTTTTGTTAGAAGGGGTTTTTTTTCTTAGTTAGTGGAGATTCTTTTTTCTTTCTTTCTTTCTTTCTTTCAAAGCAAAATATTCTTAATATTTTATTTTTCCTTCTTATTACTGACACATTGCTTAGCTTTGTTAATCAGTTATTTGTTAACTTAGTTCTTCATTGTACATAATGACAACAGCTTAATCACAAGACAGTTTACCATGAACCAGCAGGACCGACCATTACGTGGCCACCAGCAGCTTGTTTTGCGCACAGGGGCTCCTGAGACAGAGTGGCCCGGCGGGAGGGAGACTGCCCGACAGTGCTGGTCAGCACCAAGTTGGCAGCCAGCCGGTCACATTTGGACCAGAGGAAGGCAAAGGTTAATATGGCTGGACCGAGGAAAAAATACACTCTGACACCTAGTGTGCAATAAAAAAAAATCATGCAAAGAGTAACCACAAGCAAATAGTGTTTCTGAACTGAAGTCTGCAAATGAGACCCATAGTTCATCGTAGAGCTGAGTAAATGTCGTGGCTCTCCGATCTTAATCAGCTCATACCTCGCCTCAGGCCCCGACTCCCTGACCTTTCCGACATCTTGACCTTTTCAATCTGGCCTGGCTCCATCCGACCATCTGGTTCTGCTGCTTTGAGCAGAGATCTGAACCGGCTCATACCTAACCTCAGGCCTCCACACCCTGACCTTTTCAATCTAGCCTGGCGTTTAGCTCTCTGTCTGAACAACAGGTTCTGCCATTTGGAAACACTGGACAGCCACTTTGAATTGGTCTGTAAACCTCCATTCATACATGGTGCTCTGTTGCGTCTGGCACCCAGACCTGGCAGCTTCAATTTGTTCTGTGCATGATTTTTTTATGCTCTTCCATGCTCTCGCTGACAATTTGTTGACTTGCATTGCCTTGGTTCTGCTACATTGAATTGTCTCCAAGTCCAAAGGGAAGTTACAGATTATTACTTGCAATGATTATTTGCCAGAAAAAGTCTGGCTAATGAAGTATTTAGTCGCTCTCCTTGTTTTGTTAACCACCAATCAGAAGTTGAAAAGGCTCAGAAGCGCGATCTTAACCGAAAATCAGCCATGATGGAATGGCAGAGCTGACTTGATGAGCTGAATGGTCCAATTCTGCTCCTATTTATTATGGTCTTCTGGTCTTATCAGTAAAGATAGGCAGCAACACTTCCATCATGACCATTCTAAACACAGGTGCCCCAGGGAGTTTGAGTCCTCAGTCCGCTACTCTCCTCCCTTTACACTCATGATTGCTCAGCCAGATTCTGCTCCAACTCCATCTAGATGTTTGCTGATAATCCCACTGTAGTGTGCTGTATCTCAAATAACGATGAGTCGGGTGTAGGAAGCAGATAGATAGCTCAGTGAATTGTTGTTGTGACAACAACCAATGTCAGCAAAACAGCAAAAAAAAGAGCTGGTCATTGATTTGAGGAGGTGGGCAGTGCACATGCTCCTGTCCACATCACCGGTGTTGAGATTGAGAGGGTTGTGAGCTTTATGTTCCTGTGAGGGAACGTCACCAATAACCTATCCTGGTCCAAACACGTTGATGTCATGGACAAGAAAGCTCATTATTGCCTCTACTTCCTCTGGAGACACATTTTTGATATGTGCCCGTCAGCCCTTACCAATTTTTACTAAAAGCATTCTATCTGGATGCATAATGGCAACTGCTCTGTATGTGTCCACAAGAAACTGGAGAGAGTTGTGTACACAGCTCAGTACCTCACAGAAACCAGCCCCCCCTCTGTGGACTCTGTCTACACTACTTGCAGCCTCAGTAAAGACTGAGCATAATCACAGACCCCACCCGTCCCACACATTCTCTCCTCTCTCCTCTCCTAATTGGCAGAAGATACAAACGCCTGAAAGTACATACCACCAGGCTCATGGACAGTTTCTATGCCACTGTTATCAGACTCCTGAATGGACATCTTGTATTCTTGACCTCACATCTACTTTGTTATGAACTTTCACTTTATTGTTTACTGACACTGCACTTTCTCTGTAGCTTTTACACTTTATTCTGCATTGTTACTGTTTTACTTTGTTCCTCCTCAATGCAGTGTGTAATGATTTGATCGATACGAACAGCAGAACAAGCCACACCATTCAATGTTACATACACAGAATGCTGGAGGAGCTCAGCAGGCCAGGCAGCTTCAGTGGAAAAGAGTAATAGGTCAACATTTCATCAGGACCCTTCATCAGGATTTTCAACATCTGCAGGTTTTCTCTTGTTTGTGAATAAAATTTTCAGTGTAACTTGCTAAACCAATTCCAGTTATAAAGAAAGTTCAGTGCAGACAGGCCATAAGGGGTAAGGCTACAACGAGATAGATTGTGCTGTGTGTGTATTTCTAAATAACAGAATGCAGAATAATGTGTGATGGCTTCAGAGAAAGGACAGAGCAGATAAACAATACAGTGCAAGATCATAACAAGGTAGATTGTCAGCTCCAGATTCCAGCATAATGTACTCAGGGAAACATTTGATAATATTATAACAGTGGAGTAGAAGCTGTCCATGATCCTGGTGGGACGTGTTTCAGGCTGGGTACCTTCTGCTCAATGGAGGAAGGAAGAAGAGAGAATGTGTGGGGTGGGTGGTGGCTTTGATTATGCTGGCTGCTTTACTGAGGCAGTGAAAAGTGTAGACAGGCTCCGTGGAGAGGAGGTTGGTTTCCCTGATGTGCTGAGCTATGACCGCAACTCACTGCAGAGAGCAGTGGACACAGTCCAGTCCACCATGGACATGGCTGTCCTTATCATCAAGAGCATCTACATGAGGCACAGCTTCAGGAAAGCAGCATCTATCCTTAAATATCCTCACCATCTGGACCATCCCCTCTGCTTGCTGGTAAAGTCAAGCAGGAGATGTAAAAGTCTGAAATGCCACATCACCAGGTTCAGGAAGAGTGACTGTCCTACAACCATCAGAGTCTTGAACTAGACTCCACTTCCCTAATACGAGCTCAGCACTGGGACTGTGGTAAACCATGTATATCTGTCTGGACATGCCCCTCTGCTGACTGCTCCTGTGGCTCCTCCCACAGACCCCTGTATAAAAGTGATTGAGGCACTGCTCCTCCGACAGTCATTCAACATGGTTGTGCTCCGTTTCACTGTTAGTAAATGCCTATCGTTATTTACTCTACTTCCAGTCTCCTAGAGTTATTGATAGTGCATCAATTTTATTAACAGCGATTTTAAAACATGGAATGCATTTTAAGAGCCGATAGATTGGATTTGGATATCAACCCATGAACACCTGAGGCTGACAACGCTTTCGAACTCTGGCTTGCGTGCTTCGAATCATACCTGGAGGAAATTCAAGTGATCGAGTCTGACATGAAGCACAGAGTTCTTCACTCCAGGGTCAGTCCACGGGTCTACTCGCTGATCAGAGACCAGCCGAGCTACCAGGGCGTGATGGACATCCTCAAAAGACAATACCAGCGGCCGGTAAACACTGTCTACGCAAAGCATCGCTTAGCGACACGGCAGCAGCGGGCAGGAGAGTCGAGTGCTGAGTTTGTCCAGGCCCTACAGACACTCATGCCGGCCTGATATTGCTGGGGGCTGACGGCCGAACAGCATGCAGACCTCCTGGTAAGAGACGCCTTCGTCGCAGGGATCAGGTCAGTGTACGTGCACCAGCGGCTGCTGCAACACGCCGATCTTACTTTACATTGGGCAATTGAGCTGGCCAACACGCTGGAAGCCGCTCTGCGTAACTCTGATACTCTCTAGGCACGTGATCTCCCGAAGGCCTCGTAGACGCCGCAGACTCCGCAACCCACCAGCGAATCGACCATGGCTGCTGCCAGTCGCAAGTCAGCGAAGTGTTACTTCTGCAGACTCTAGAAGCACCCCAGAAAATTCTGCCTGGCCCGAGAAGCTACCTGCTCCAGTTGCGGAAAGAAGGGCCACTTCACCAAGGCCTGTAAGAAACCGCGAGTGGGGTCGAGCAGTGCCACGCGCGAGGCATGGGGGCCGTCATTTTCGCTGCCCGCCGTCACGTGCGAGGCCATCACCTCGCACTGACTACGACCCACGGGTGCTTACCAGGCACCCCCCCGTGCTGGACCAAGACGGCGATTCAACTCTGGCTTCTGTAACACTCGACCAAAGCACTCCCCACCAGCTTGCAAGGTCAATGATGGACATCCTGGTGGAGGGGCACAGGACAAGCTGCCTGTTTGACACGGGCAGCACAGAGAGTTTTATCCACCCGGACACGGTGCAATGCTGCAGACTCGTGACATGGCCTGTAAGCCCGAGGTTCGCCACAGCTTCTGGGTCGCATACTACAGACATCCGGGGGGATTGTGCAGCAACACTGGTGGTGCAGGGCACAGAATATTGAGACTTTACATTACTGACATGCCTCAACTGTGTGCCCCTGCGCTATTGGGGCTCGACTTCCAGAGCCACCTGAAAAGCGTGACAATGGAGTATGATGGGCCCCTCCCACCAATCACTGTCAGAAATCCCCGGTTCTTTAGGACTTCATCACATACCCTGCTACTGACCATACACACACGCCCATCCCACCCAACGCCATGACAACAGCCGCACTACGGACACCACTTGCGGCCTCTCCACCCTCAAGATCCCTCCCCCACCGCTGTTCGTCAACCTGACCCCTGACTGTAAACCTGTGGCAACTAAAAGCAGTAGGTACAGCGCGGGGGACAGGGCCTTCATTAAGTAGGAGGTGCAGCGGCTGCTCAAGGAGGGGATCATTGAGCCAAACACAAGTCTTTGGAGGGCCCAGGTGGTCGTTGTTCGGAATGGGGAGAAAAATAGGATGGTCGTGGACTATAGCCAGACCATCAATAGGTTCACGCAGCTTGATGCGTACCCTCTACCCCACATCGCAGATATGGTCAATCATATAGCTCAGTACAATGTGTACTCGACCATAGACCTAAAATCCGCTTACCATCAGCTCCCCATCCGCCCGGAGGACCGCCCCTACACTGCCTTTGAGGCAGACGGCAGGCTTTATCATTTCCTGCGCTTCCCCTTCGGTGTCACTAACGGGGTATCTGTCTTCGAGAGGGAAATGGACCGGATGGTGGATCAGTGCCAACTGAAGGCCACGTTCCCATATCTGGATAACATCACCAACTGCAGTCACAACCAGCAGGATCACAACAACAACCTCCAAAAATTTTTCCAAGCGTCCAAAGCTTTTCACCTTACCTATAACTGGGACAAATGTGTGTTTGGAACCCCCCGACTTTCTATCCTTGGGTATGTCGTGGAGAAGGGAGTCATTGGCCCTGAACCCGACTGTATGCACCCCCTGTTGGAAATCCCTCTTCCCAACACCCTCAGAGCCCTCAAAAGATGCCTGGGCTTCTTTTCCTATTACGCCCAATGGGTCCCTCACTACACAGACAAGATCCACCCCCTGGTCTAGTCCACCACATTTCCCCTCTCAGCTGAGGCCCACGCGGCCTTCAGCTGCATTACAGGGGTCACCGCCGAAGCAACAATGCATGCAGTGGATGAGACCATTCCCGTCCAAGTAGAGAGTGACGCCTCCGACTTCGCGCTGGCTGCTACCCACAATCAGGCAGGAAGACCGGTGGCGTTATTCTCCCATACCCGTCAAGGCCCTGAAATTCAGCTCTCCGCAATGGAGAAAGAAGCTATTAGGCACCGGAGGCACTATCTCGCCGGCAAAAATTCACCCTGCTGACCAACCAGCACTCAATTGCATTCACGTTTAACAACCAACAGCGGGGCAAAATCAAAAATGATAAAATTTTGAGATGGAGAATCAAACTCTCCACCTACAACTATGACATCCTGTACCGGCCTGGAAAGCTCAATGAGCTCTCCGATGCCCTATCCCGGGGTACACGTGCCAGCGCGCAGATGGACCGGCTATACGCTCTACATGCAGATCTTTGCCACCCGAGGGTCATCCGGTTTTTCCACTTCATGAAAGCCCTGTACCTGCCTTACTCCCTTGAGGAGATCAGGACGATGACCAGGGACTGTGAAGTCTGCGCAGAGTGCAAACCGCACTTCTACCGACCCGAAAAGGCACAACTAATCAGGGCCACCCACCCCTTTGAGCGATTGAGTGTTGACTTTAAGGGCCCCCTTTCCTCCACTGACTGCAATGTGTACTTTCTTAACATAATCAGCAAGTACTCACGGTTCCCCTTCACCATCCCCAGCCCCGATACCGCTGCCGGTCCGTCATATAGGCCCTGTGCAAGTTTTTCACTCTGTTCGGATATCCCTGCTATATCCACAGTGACAGAGGGTCCTCGTTTATGAGTGATGAGCTGTGCCAGTAACTGCTTGCTACTGTAAGACCACGAGCTATAATCCCCGGGGGAATGGACAGGTGGAGAGGGAGAATGCCACTGTGTGGAAGGCCACACTCTTAGCCCTTGTCAAAGTGACTGCTGGTCTCTCGCTGGCAGGAGGTCCTCTCCGAGGCACTCCACTCCATCCGCTCCCCGTTATGCACATCCACCAATGCCACCCTTCATGAGCGACTCTTTTCTTTTCCCAGGAAGTCTGCCACTGGGACCACCCTACCGGCTTGGCTGACGTCCCCAGTGCCAGTGCTGCTTCGGAAACATGCAAGGAGCAGTAAATACTCCCCGATGGTCGAGAGGGTTCACCTACTTCATGCGAACCCCCAGTATGCCTACGTGGTCTTACCTGATGGGCGGGAGGACACGGTCTCCATCCACGACCTGGTGCCTGCAGGAGCACCAGACCCCTACCCCGAACACTCCACGGTGACTATGAACCCCGTACCCACCGAGCTGTATACCCACGAGACACCATGCATGCCAAGCCCTACAGAGACACCTCATGACACTCCCATGCCAGGCGCCACGCACATGCACGAGGGGTTACTGATGCCTAACGGGCTGGCACCTCAAGTCAGGCCGGAGCCAGCACAACCACCATCACCGGTGCAATCACCACTGGTGCTACGTAAATCGCAGCAACGGACTCAACTGCCTGATAGACTTAACCTGTAAATATACTTGTCAGTCACTTCGCCCCGTGAGGACTCTCTTTTAAAAAGGATGGGTGAATGTGGTAAACCATGTATATCTGTCTGGACATGCCCCTTTGCTGACTGCTCCTGTGGCTCCTCCCACAGACCCCTGTATAAAGGTGATTGAGGCACTGCTCCTCTGACAGTCATTCAACATGGTCATGATCCGTTTCGCTGTTAGTAAAAGCTTATCATTATTTACTCTACTTCCAGTCTCCTAGAGTTATTGATAGTGCATCAGGGACACTATGGACCATCGCTTGAATCACCATGGACCTGTTTCTAATTGTGATTGATTCACTAATATCTTGTTTTCCGCAGCCAATTTCTTCACCCTCTTGTACAATTAAGGTTTGCTTTATTTGTAATTTACACATGAGTTATGAATAATATATGTTCTGTGTGTTGTATGAATCTACATCCCTGTGATGCTGCTGCAAGTTTTTCATTGTATCTGTAATTCACCGTACTTATGCATATGACAATAAACTTGACCTTGTGTAAGCATGTAGAACACAGTGGCATGTAGTTTGCTAACTGACTTTAAGGGGCTGACTATCAGTTCAGCAACTAAATAGGAATCAAATGGGCTAGAGGGTATAACGTTGAGTTATTCCCACCGTCGCTCTCACTCTCATTATCAGTTTAGTCAATTCCTCACCTCTCTGATGTCATCTGTCATCAGATTGATGAGACACTTGGACAAGGTTTGTGTTCTATCAGATTATACTGTATCTAGACAAATGTCAAAGACCAGGAAGTGTTTGCAAAATTGACAAACGGTTGAGTTGAATTTTAAACAGACAACAGAGGTTTTCATGCAATTGTGCAAAGATATTTATGGGCCCATTTCATCTTCTGCAGCCCAGTCAATGTGTTGTAAAATCTCACTCCCTGCAACTATTCCAGTAAATCCCCTCTGTGTCCTCCTCAGATCCTTATTTCACTTCCACATGAGGTGGTCTGGACCCAACACACCAAGTGTGGGCAAAGGGAAAGAGTTAATTTTGCAGAGTCTATGCTGCCTTCTCCTCAGTGCAGCACTAAGTGTAGAGGTGGGGACGAGGCAACAGTGGGACAGGAACACAAAGCAACACGTACAACATGCTGGGGGAACTCAGCAGGTCGGACAGCATCTGTGGAAATGAGCAGTCAACGTTTCGGGCTGAGACACTTCATCAGGACATTTCCACAGATGCTGCACGACCTGCTGAGTTCCTCCAGCGTGTTGTAAGTGGGTCAAGAAGGCTGCTGGAAAATGGACTCACAGAACAACAACACGCAGCTCAGGATGCAATTCTGTTTATTATTGGCTGAGAAGCTAAATGAGTACAGTCACCACAGACAGTGAGAGCAGCTACAAAGACATCAGGCACTGAATCCTCCGCTGGAAACCACTGGAGTCTTCTAAGTACAGTGAAGTTTGAAGGCACAAACAAAACCAATCCTAACTCCACAGGGCAAATCATTCCAAGTTCTAGAACCTTGAAGCAGAAAACAGGAACAAAACATTGAACTGTTAGTTCACAAGCATAACGTTGTAAATGCTGAAAATGTGAAAATAATTCTGGAAATACTCAGTAAATATACTCAGACAATACCCAGTATTGTCTGTTTTATTTCATCTTCATACACGGACTGTTCCCCTGTCCCTGCATTACATCCCATTTATCCTCCTCTAACTGCTGGGCAATGAGCCCAGTTCTGCTGAGCATGGGGCCGGTTCATTCCACAGGCCTCTTCAATACTGTGTCTGAAATGGAAATAACATTTCTCTCACTGTTACACTTACTTCCAGAAAGAATGTGCACACAGTCTTCATTGCCTTGGTGATTATCAGGCTGATGGCCAGCCCAGCATCTGTAAGTGTAGGAAGTTCCATCACTCCATGTGAAAGGCCCTTCCTGTGGGATATAAATCAATGATTATTCCTGTGGGAATGCAGAGTAACCTGTCACTTAATGGTACAGGGAGGAGCTGGACCTGAGTCAGAGTGAGACCAGAATACGAGCAGACAGGACAAACAGGGCAGTGAATGAGATTTTAAATGACGGACTGTTAGGGTGGGGGAAATCTCATGGAAGTAACAGAATCCTGGGAAAAAACGAAACTGGATCTGAGAGTAACAATCAAGGAGAAAGAATAATGACAACTCAGACAAAGAGTAATTGAGCACGAGTACACAGACTGATCTCATAAACACCAGAGGGACAAATGACAAGAACTTACAAAGACAGCACATGAATGGATACAGATAAATAAAGGTAGAACATACTTGAGCCATTATACCTCATTGACTGAGGGTATCACTCTCTCTCTCTTTCACTCTGTCTCTCTGTCACTCTCTGTCTCCTTCTCTCTCTGACTCCCTCTGTCTCTCTCACTCTCCCTCTCTTTCTCTGTCACTCTCCCACTCACACTCTCTCTCTTTCTCTGACTGACACTCTCCCCCTCTCTCTCTGTTTTTCTCCCTCTCTCTCTCTCTCTCTCTCTCTCTCTCTCTCTATCACTCTGTGTCACTTCCTCTCTCTCTCTCTCTCTCTCTCTCTCTCTCTCTCTCTCTCTCTCTTTGTCTCTCTCTGTCTCTCTATCCCCCTCTCTCTCCTTATCTCTCGGTAACTGATCTAACAGCAGAGCCACAGCTACAAGTAACATTTGGATGGTACAACCAGATGATTGTGTGTGGAGTGGACGAGAATCTCACTGGTTTCCTCCTTCAAACTGTGCAGATTCAACAGGGCTAACATAGAGAAATGTTTCCACTTGTGGTGCTGGACCATAAACACAGGAGAGTCACTCACCAATCCAACAGGCTCCTTGAGAGAAACCTTTTTCTCCAGACTGTTTCAGATGTGACTCACTGGGGTCACTGATCGGTGGAGAAAAGACAGAGGTACTCATGATGGAGAAAGGAAAGTCAAACTGATCGTATCGGATGAAGGAGGGAGAGAGGAGGCTCATGTGGAGATAAACAGGGACATAAACATATGGAATCTATTTGTACACAGGACGTGGTGACTCTGGTCAGAGCAACATTTATTGTCCTTCCCTGATCATCCTCTGACCATTTCAGAGGGCAGGTAAGAGTCACACATTGATGGATCTCTGGAGTCACAGTGAGGCCAGACTGGGGAAGGATGGTAGATTCCTCACCCTGAAGAACAACAGTGAACCGGATGAGTTTTTACAACTGTCTGGTAGTTCCATTGTCACCATTTCTGATAGAAATGTTTACTATTGATTTATTGCATTTTATTTCCAAATTTCCCAGCTGATTCGTGTCCCTGAATCATTAGGATACACCCAGTTATGTAACCCCCATGCTGTCAAACCCCTGTTACTCTGCAGGATGGACGGTGTAATTCTGTCTGTGGTGGCAATGTAACATGTCATCATAAACTTCACCTTCCATATGTCGTTCAGGCCAATCCATGCCGTAGGGCTGTTTGCATCCACAGCACGGATCACGTTAGCAATGAATATGTTGTGTATGTTTGAGGTCACAGTTGCCAGATTTCCATAATGTGGGAGCTGATTGCAGAACTCCTATAAATAAAAGTGTATCATTATCTTTAGTCCTCACACTGAGCCTTCAGTAAATCATTTGACCTTATGTTGGAAATTTCCTTAAACAGACTTGTTTTTCTTCAAAGTTTTGGTGTAAAAACCAGCTCTGTCTTAACTGCTGGTTGTGGAGTTTCTCCTAAATTCTCCTGTGGCCGTTCCCCTCAATAGTAAGTAGACTGATTTGGTTTCTCTTGTGAGGGGGACAACCTATCAGGTGGAAATGGCAACAATCAGGTCTCTGGTACTGAGTCTGGCTCTGTGGCTCAGAAATGACGAGGGATGAAGGGGAATAGTGATAGTGAGTAGAGATAGGGTATTCCATGTTAGGGGAGCAGAAAGATGATCCTGTGGATCCTGTGAGGCAGCGGGAGAATTTAAATAGCGAGCAGAGGCTGAGTACGTGCTTCATTCCAGGTGAGGTAAGGCCGGGTAAGCTCCTTTAATGACTCTAATTAGATTAGGAGTAGGTAATGGAGGCAGCAGTTAGGGCAGTTGAGTGCTCCGTTTGCAGTATGTGGGAAGTCAGGGCGAGCACTGCTGTCCCTGATGTCTACACCTACAAAAGGTGCATCCAGCTGCAGTCCCTGAAAAACCGTGTTAGGGAACTGGAGCTGGAGCTGGATGAACTTCTGATCATTCGAGAGGCAGAGGCAGAAATAGACAGGAGTTTCAGGGAGGTAGTCACCCCTAGGAGTCAGGAGACAGGTAGTTGGGTGACTGTCAGAAGAGGGAAGGGGAATAGATGGGAAGAGCAGAGCATCCCTGTGGCCGTTCCCATCAACAATAAGTATACCATTTTGGACAATGTTGGTAGGGATGACTTACCAGGGACAAGTTGAAGTGGTTGCATCTCTGGCACCGAGACTGGACCCTCAGCTCAGAAGGGAAGGAGGGAAAAGAGGAGAGCCGTAGTGATAGGGGATTCGATAGTTACGGGGACAGATAGGAGGTTCTGTGGAAGAGATCGAGAATCCCGATTGGTCTGTGCCTCCCTGGTGCCGGGCTCTGCAATATCTCGGATCGAGTTCTCAATATTCTCAAGAGGGAGGGTGAGCAGCCGGTTGTCGTAGTCCATGTAGGAACCAATGACATGGGTAGGAAGAGTGAGGAGGTCCTGAAAGGTGAGTTTAGGGAACTAGGATCCAAGTTAGACAGGAGCTCCAGGATAGCAATCTCAGGATTGCTACCAGTGCCACGTGCATGTGGGTTTAGAAATAGTAAGATAGTGCAGATCAACATGTGGCTGAAGACATGGTGCAGGAAGGAAGGCTTCAGATTTATAGATAATTGGGCAGTTTTCCAGGGAAGGTGGGACCTGTTCCGGCAGGACGGTTTACGTCTGAACTGGAGGGGGACAAGCATTCTTACAGGTAGGTTTGCTAGAGAGGCTCCAGTGGATTTAAACTAGATATGAGGGGGGAGGGGAACCAGAGAGTAGGAACAGATGTATGGGAGAAGGAAGAAAAAGAAGACAGTAAAGCTCTTTGTACTGTTAGAGATAAACAGAGAGGAAGAGGTGGAGAATTTCTTGAATGCATTTATTTTAATGTAAGAGCATTGTAAGAAAGGTGGATGAGCTTAGAGCATGGATTGATACCTAGAAATATGATGTTGTAGCTATTAGTGAAAGATGGTTGCAGGAGGGGTGTGATTGGCAACTAAATATTCCTGGATTTTGTTGTTTCAGGTGTGATAGAATCGGAGGGACAAGAGGGGGGAGGTGATGCATTGCTTGTCGGAGAAAATATTACAGCGGTGCTCTGGCAGGATAGATTAGAGGGCTCGTCTAGGGAGCCTATCTGGGTGGAAATGAGGAATGGGAAAGGTGTAGTAACACTTATACAGGTGCATTATAGACCACCTAATGGGGAGCGAGAATTGGAGGAGCAAATTTGCAAAGAGATAGCAAGTATTTGTAGTAAGCGTAAGGTTGTGGTTGTGGGAGATTTTAATTTTCCACACATAGAATGGGAAGCCCATACAGTAAAAGGGATGGATTGTTTGGAGTTTGTAAAATGTGTGCAGGATAGTTTTTGCAGCAATACATAGAGGTACCAACTAGAGAAGGGGCAGTGTTGGATCTTCTGTTAGGGAATGGAATAGGTCAGGTAACAGAGGTATGTGTTGGGGAGCACATCAGGTCCAGTGATCACAATGCCAGTAGTTTCAATATAATTATGGAGAAGGATAGGACTGGACCCAGGATTGAGATTTTTGATTGGAGAAAAGCTAACTTTGAGGAGATGAGAAAGGATTTAGAAGGAGTGGATTGGGACAATTTGTTTTATGGGAAGGATGTAATAGAGAAATGGTGGTCATTTAAAGGTGAAATTTTGAGGGCACAGAATCTTTATGTTCCTGTTAGGTTGAAAGGAAAGGTTAAAAGTTTGAGAGAGCCATGGTTTTTAAGGGATATTGGAAACTTGGTTCGGAAAAAGAGGGAGATCTATAATAAATATAGGCAGCATGGAGTAAATGAGGTGCTCGAGGAATATAAAGAATGTAAAAAGAATCTTAAGAAAGAAATTAAAAAAGCTAAAAGAAGATACAATGTTGCTTTGGCAAGTAAGTTGAAAATAAATCGGAAGGGTTTCTACAGTTATATTAACAGTAAAAGGATAGTGAGGGATAAAATTGGTCCCTTAGAGAATCAGAGTGGACAGCTATGTGTAGAGCCGAAAGAGATGGGGGAGATTTTGAACAATTTCATTTGTTTGGTATTCACTAAAGAGAAAGATATTGAATTGTGTAAGGTAAGGGAAAAAAGTAGGGAAGTTATGGAAACTATGGGGATTAAAGAGGAGGAAGTACTGGCGCTTTTAAGGAATATAAAAGTGGATAAATCTCCGGGACCTGACAGTTCCCTAGGAACTTGAGGGAGGTTAGTGTAGAAATAGCAGGTGCTCTGACATAAATATTTCAAATGTCATTAGAAACGGGGATGGTGCCGAAGGATTGGCGTATTGTTCATGTGGTTCCATTGTTTAAAAAGGGTTCTAAGAGTAAACCTAGCAATTATAGGCCTGTCAGTTTGACGTCAGTGGTGGGTAAATTAATGGAAGTATTCTTAGAGATGGTGTATATAATTATCTGGATAGACAGGGTCGAATTAGGAACAGGCAACTTGGATTTGTGCATGGAATGTCATGTTTGACAAATCTTATTGAACTTTTTGAAGAGCTTACGAGGAAAGCTGATGAGGGTAAAGCAGTGGATGTTGGCTATATGGACTTCATTAATGCCTTGACAAGGTTCCGCACGGAAGGTTAGTAGGAAGGTTCAATCATTAGGTTTTAATATTGAAGTAGTAAAATGGATTCAATAGTGGCTGGATGGGAGATGCCAGAGAGTAGTGGTGGATAATTGTTTTGTCAGGTTGGAGGCCGGTGACTAGTGGTGTGCATCAGGGATCTGTACTGGGTCCAATGTTGTTTGTCACATAGATTAATGATCTGGATGATGGGGTGGTAAATTGGATTAGTAAGTATGCAGATGATACTAAGTTAGGTGGCGTTGTGGATAATGAAGTAGGTTTTCAAAGCTTGCAGAGAGATATAGGCCAGTTAGAAGAGTGGGATGAAAGATGGCAGATGGAGTTTAATGCTGATAAGTGTGAGGTGCTACATTTTGGTAGGAGTAATCCAAATAGGACATATATGGTAAATGGTAAAGCATTGAAGAATAAAGTAGAACAGAGTGATCTAGGAATAATGGTACATAGTTCCCAGAAGGTGGAAACTCATGTGGATAGGGTGGTGAAGAAAGCTTTTGGTATGCTGGCCTTTATAAATCAGAGCATTGAGTATCGGAGTTGGAATGTAATGTTGAAATTGTACAAGGCATTGGTAAGGCTGAATTTGGAATATTGTGTACAGTTCTGGTCACCAAATTATAGGAAAGATGTCAACAAAATAGAGAGAGCACAGAGAAGATTTACTAGAATGTTACCTGGGTTTCAGCACCTAAGTTACAGGGAAAGGTTGAACAAGTTAGGTCTTTATTCTCTGGAGCGTAAGAGGTTGAGTGGTGACTTGATAGAGGTATTTAAAACTATGAGCGGGATAGATAGAGTTGACATGGATAGGCTTTTTCCATTGAGATTATGGGAGATTCAAACAAGAGGACATGAGTTGAGAGTTAGGGGGCAAAAATTTAAGGGTAACACGAGGGGGAATTTCGTTAATCAGAGAGTGGTAGCTGTGTGGAACGAGCTTCCAGAAGAAGTAGTAGAGGCAGGTTCTGTATTGTCTTTTAAAGTAAAATTGGATATGTATATGGACAGGAAAGGAATGGAGGGTTATGGGCTGAGTGCGGGTCAGTGGGACTAGGTGAGAGTAAGCGTTCGGCATGGACTAGAAGGGCCGAGATGGCCTGTTTCCATGCTGTAATTGTTATATGGATGTGAAATAGACACCCAGATGGTATGTTACACTTTAGGTGCCAGGGCCATAGAAGTCTTGGATGGGGTTACGGCATTCTATAGGGGGATGATGAACAACTGGAAGTTGTGCTACATATTGGTAGCAAAGACAGAGGTAGGAAAAGGGAGGAGACTCTGAATGGAGAATATAGGGGGTTAGGCAGGAAACTGAAAAGCAGAAACCCTCTGGAGATATGATCTCTGGATTGCTGCCTGTGACACATGCAATTGAGGGATTAAGAATGGGAAGATCTGGCACATGAATGTTTAGCTGAAGAACTCATACAGGAGACAGTTAGCCTGAACAGTGGTTGGAAGGATATTGGAATCTGTCATTAACGATGAGCCTTTGGGATACCTGAAGGCACATGATAAAATGGGCCAAAGTTAGTATAGTTTTCTAAAGAGGAAATATTGTCTGACAAATCTGTTGGAATTCTTTGAGCAAAAAACTGGCAGGATAGACAATGCTGGGGAGAAAATTCAAAATCAGAGGTTCAAAGGGATTCGTGCTGGATTCCCTAAAGGTTAACTTGCAAGCTGAGTCGGTGGCAAAGAAAGGAAATGCAAAATTAGCTTTCGTTTCAAGAGAACGAGAATGGAATCAAAATCAGATTTAATATCACTGGCATTTGTTGTGGAATTTGTTACCCTTATGGCAACAGTACTTGAAGTATACACATGTCTATTAAATAGTTATGTGAAAACAAGCAGTACAAAAAATATGAAAACAAGGATGAAATGCTGAGCCTTTATAAGGCATTGGTCAGACTGCACTAGGAGTATTGTGAATAGTTTTGATCCCCTTATCTTAAAAAATCTGCACTGGCATTGGAGAATGTCCAGAGGAGGTTCATGGGAATGATGTCAGGAAATACAGAGTAACACATGAGGAGTGATTGATTTTGTGTGCTTTAGTAATTAGAGTTTAGAAGAATCAGGGGGGATCTCTTTGAAACCTATCACATATTGAAAGGCCAAAATACAATGGAAGTAATGAAGATGTATCCTATAGTGGACGAGTTGAGGACCAGAGGGCACAGCTTCAGAACTGTGGGATAACCATTTGGAAAACAGATGAGAGAAAATTTCTTTATCAGGAGGGTGGTGAATTTCTGGAATTCAGACAACCATGCGGGCAAAGTCATTGGGTATATTTAAGCTAAAAGTTGATAATTTTTTGATTAATCAGGTTATCAAATGTTACAAGGAGAAGGCAGAAGAATGGGGTTGAGAGGGATAATAAGTCAGCCATGATGGAACGGCTTAATTCTACTCCATGGCTTATGGTTTATTAAAAAAAAATTCACACATTGACCTGACTGATAGGAAACGGAGCCCACAGCTGCAGGGAAGTGCACCTTGTAACACAAGGACCCATCATGGAGAATTCAATCAGAGGCTGTACTGTGAGTTCATGGGAATGAACAAGCAGAGACCAACATTTTCCAGAACTCCCAGAGCAATCGCTGGGTTTCAATGACTTACCTCAGCTTCCTTCCATGTCTTTTGGTCACGGAAAAACCGATTACAGGTGTTTAAAGGAGGAAAATAAAACCAATTTTCATCACAATGTCCTTGAGTTAGATGATGAGGATTGTACAGTCGCTCCTCCACTTCCAAGGTATTGTTGTTCCCTTTCAATTAAACAGGTGTTGAGTGTTAATGGAATAATTACAGGGGATTATTAAAACATCAATTCCAAATAGTCACAACACCAGAAACTCTGTGAATCTGCAGAAGTTGGCCAATGCACTTTGTCTACATCATGGTGCCAGAGAACTGAAGGGTTTCTGGAGGGACACAATCTTTGTAATAGGGACAGTGGTTTATTGGGCAACTACAGATCACAGTCTGACACTGGTGGTGGGAAATGTTTATAAGCAATTATGAAGAATGGGACCAATTGAAATTTAGAGATTGGCAGGCTATTCAAGAATGAAACATTTTGTTAAGAGATGGTTGTATCTGATGAGGAATTAAGTTTTTAGAGCTCTCATCAAGTGTCAGTGAGGATAGGAAGTTTGATATGGCAAACATCAATTTTAATAGTGTTTGAGAAAATCCCATGTGGATGATTGAAGAAGATCCAAGAGAAACAGCTTTATGAAACATTTTGTTCTGTTCACACCTGGAGCTCAGGAGAGGGTACACAGGAGATTCACCAGGAGATTGTCTGAGATGGAGTGTTTCAGACATGAGAAGAGACTGGATAGACTTGGTTTGCTTCCCTGGAGTAGAGGAGCCTGAATGAAGATGTGATCGAGATCCACAATATAAAGAGGGGCATGGAATCCGTGGATATGAGAAACTCTTCCTCAGTACAGAGACATCTAAAACCAGAGGACATGATTTAAGGTGAGGTGGAAGAGATTCAGAGGGCATCTGAATATTTTTTTCACCAGAAGTATATTTGCAATCTTGGATGCATTTCCTGAGACAGTGGGAGAGTTAGGTACTCTCACAGCACTTAGAAACATTGAAGAAGCAGTTGAATCATAATGGCATGATGGATGGTTGCAGGCCAAGTACTGGTGAAGGAGATGACATCGATTGTACTTGGTGGCTGGCATGGATATGGTTGACAATGGCTTTTTTGTTGTCCAATCTGTTGACTTTTTAGTGAATTTTTGATAACGTATTGTTCCACCAATCTGAGTGTGGCTTCATCTTGACAGTAGAGAAGGCCATGGATAGACATATCAAAATGGGAATGGGACGTGGAATTAAAATGTGTGGCCACTGGGAGATCCTGCTTTCTCTGGTGGACTGAGCGTAGGTGTTCAGCAAAACGGTCTCCCAGTCTGTGTCTCACCAATATATAAAAGGCTGTACCGGGAGCACCAGAGGCAGTATACCACATCTGCTGACTCACAGGTTAAGTGTCACCTGACATAGAAGGACTGTCTTGAGCCCTGAACGGTGATGAGGGAGGAAGTGAATGGGCAGGTGTGGCACTGGTTTTGCTTACAAGGGTATGTGCAAGGAGGGAGATTGGTGGGATGGGGGGGATGAATGGACAAGGGAGTCCTTAATACCTTAACACCTTATATTCCATCTGGGTAGCCTCCAATCTGATGACATGAACATTGATTTCTCTAACTTCTGTTAATGCCCCTCCTCCACTTCTCACCTCATCCCTTATTTAATTATTCATTCCACCTCCCCCCCCTTCTTTTGTTTCTCTCTCTGCCTCTCTCAGGATCACTCTTTGCCTGTTCTCCATCTCCTTCTGGTGCTCCCCTCCCCCTTTCTTTCTTCCTAGGTCTCCTGTCCTATGATCATTTCCCTTCTCCAGCTCTGTCTCCCATTTGCCAATCACCTTTCCAGCTCTTAGCTTCACCCCTTCCCCTCCTGTCTTCCCCTATCATCTCAGATTTCCCCTTCCCCTCCTACTTTCAAATCTCTTACTATCTTTTCTTTCTGTTTAGTCCTGACGAAGGGTCTCGGCCTGAAACGTCGACTGTCCTTCTTCCTATAGATGCTGCCTGGCCTGCTGCGTTCCACCAGCATTTTGTGTGTGTTGCTTGAATTTCCAGCATCTGCAGATTTCCTCGTGTTTGCATGTACATGCAATATTTCACTTCAGAAGGAGTCCCACTTTCCTAGCATCTGTTTGCTGGAAAACAATCTATTCCAATCTACACCTGGTAGATCCATCGGAATTGACCTTCATCTAGGTTAGAAATTCACCTGAGGACCAGTCCTATTCTTCATCATAATGTCTTGAAACTAATGAAATCATGATCACTCAACCCAAAGTGCTTCCTCCACTCATCTCTGTCACCTGCCTGTCTCAATGCTATATTCTGCAAAATTTTTGATATTTTGAAGAGATGTTGTGTGTCAGTTAAGTTATCAAATCAGGCACAACTACAACCTTTGCCAGCTCTGTGGACATCCTCACTATTGTCTTCATTCTCACCATCATGCGTACAAGTATGTTTCCCTATGAAGTGACACTATGGAGAAATCTCTGTCTGCTCTCCATAAGAGAGTCTCTGACTCATCCTCCATCTCAGTATTTTAGAGATGAATGTCCTAAACTAGAGACATTTTGTTTAGGACATCCTGGTCATCTCTGAGGCTGAGATATGCAGATGTTTCCAATGAGTGGACAGGTCTCAAAGCCACGGGACTGGAAGACATCCCAGGGCAAGTACTTCAAATTTGCACAACACAAGTGGCCGGTGTGTTTACAGACATTGTTAATTTCTCCCTCTCCCAGTGTGGAATGCCCTCCTGCTTCAAACTGTCCACCATTGTCCCTGTACCAAAAAAGACCAAGGGTACATGGCTGAACGACTGACGTCCTATTGCACTCACCTCAATAACAGGCAAATATTTTGAGAGTCTGGTCAAGGATTACATCTGCAGCTTGTTACCACCCAAACTAGACCCCCTACAATTTGTCTACCGACTCAACCCAATCAACAGATGATGCAATAGCCACTGCACTACATACAATCCTTACACGTCTGGAGAAGAGGGATGCTTATGTGAGAATGCTGTTCTTGGATTACAGTTCGGCATTCAGCTCTATAGTTCCATCCAGGCTCGACAAGAAACTCAGAGGTCTCAGCCTTGACCCTGCCTTGTGCAGCTGGATCCTGTACATCCTGTCAGATCACCAGCAGGTTGTAAGAGTGGGCTCCCTCACCTCCAACCCTCTGACTCTCGATACAGGAGCCCCTTAGGGCTGCATACTGAGTCACATCCTTTACTCCCTATATACCCATGACTGTATCGTCAGCCACAGCTCTAATCTGCTAATTGAATCTGCTGATGACGCTACATTGATTGGCCTTATCTGAAACAATAATGAGGTGGCCTATAGGGAAGAAGTCATCTGTCTGACGCAGTGGTGTCAAGGAAACAACCTCTCCATCAATGTCACAAAAACAAATGAGCTGGTTGTGGATTACAGGAGGAAAAGAGACAAGCTAACCCCTATTGACATCAATGGATCCGGAGCTAAGAGGATAAACAGCTTCAACTTCCTCGGCATCCACATCACCGAGGGCCTCCTGTGGTCTGTGCACACCAGCTGTGTGGTGAAAAGGGCACAACAGTGCCTCTTTCACATCAAGCGGTTGAGGAAGCTTGGTATGGGCCCCCAAATCCTAAGAAATTTCTACAGGGGCATCCTGATTGGCTGCATCACTGCCTGGTATGGGAACTGTATCTCCCTTGATCACAGGACTCTGCAGAGAGTGGTGTGGACAGCCCATCACATCTGTAGTTGTGAATTCCCCATGATTCAGGACATTTACAAGGGCAGGTGTGTAAAAAGGGCCCGTAGGATCATTGGGTACCCAAGCCATCCCAACCACAATCTATTCTAACTGCTACCATCCGGGAAGCTGTACCGCAGCATAAAAGCTGGGACTAACAGGCTCCAGGACAGCTTCTACCACCAGACCATCAGACTGATGAACTCACTGAGTTGAGTATACTCTGTATTACATTGACTATTCTATTTATTATAAATTACTATGATTGCACATCATACTTTTAAATGAAGACATAATGCAAAGATTATTACTCCTCGTATGTGAAGGGTGTAAGAAATAAAGTCAATTCAAATCAAATCAATTCAATTTCCTTCCACGTCCCAACCAGACCCAATACCCACAATTTCCCATGTCTCACAGTCCCAGCGCAGTGCCTGTGCAGTCATTCCTCACAGCAATATATTTATAACGATCCTGGAACTAATGGACCTTACCTGCCACATCACTAACAAGCAGTGCGATCACCACCAAAACCCGCACCAGCATCATGTTTCTTCCCTCAAACCTGAAACACAAGAAAATAATTCATCATTAGTGTCAGGTTTCCCAGTGAAAGTGGGGATATCCTGCCACGGTTCCCACCTCTCCCTTTCCAAGATGTCTGTGTTGATTAGATTTCCAATTCTGATGCAACCCTATATATATATATATATGTAGATCTGAGATCTTGGAGACCATTCAAGTTAAACCCATTTGTCAGCAACCCCACCTAAAAATCTCTGTCAACCAATCACTGAGTGAAAAATTTGAATTACAGGATTGGGAAACCACACGATTGTCTTGTGAGCTTCAAGTGTGACTGTAGAACATTGCTTTGTAACTGAACACTGAGAAATGAAGGCTGCAGAAAAATTTATGTTTGCATAATATTTTTCATGAAATCAAATTTAGACCGCCAAGATATAGGAGCAGAATTAGGACATTTGCCCATCAAGTCTGCTCTGCCATTTCATCATGGCCAATCAAATTTTCCTCTCAGCTCCAGTCACTTGCCTTCCTTCCCCTGTCCCTTCATACCCTGACCAATTGCAAATCCATCAACCTCTGCCTTAACCATACACACAGACTTAGCCTCTACAGCTCCTTTTGGCAACAAATTCCACAGATTCTGGCAAAAGAAATCTCTTGCCTCTGTTCTAAAAGGACACCCCTCTGTTCTGAGGCTGTGTCCTCTGGTCTTTGATACTCCCATCATACGAAACATCCTCTCCATATCCACTGTATCAAGGCTTTTCAGCTCTCTTTCAATATCAATGAGGTTACCCCTCATTCTTCTCAATTGTAGTGAATACAGGCCCAGAGCCATCAAACATTCTTCATATGAAATGCCCTTTAATCATGAAATCATTTTTGTGAACCACCTTTGAATCCTCTCCAGTTTCTTTGTATTCAATCTGACACTTCTTTTGCTCTTTATCCTAATCTAAGTCCTTCTGTTGCCTCTCTATTTCCTCAACACTACCTGCCCCTTCATTTATCTTTGTATTGTCTGCAAACTTTGCAACAAAAACATCAATTCCATGTCTTTGACATATAGCGTAAAATGAATTGGTTTCAACACAGACTCCTGCGGAACCCCAACGGACACCAACAGGAAAAGAGAAAAGGCTACCTTTATTCCTGCTCTCTGACTCATGCCAATCAGCCACTGATTTACCCTTGCTAGAATCTTTTCTGTAATGCCATGGGCTACAGAGAGGCCACAGAAGGACTTAGACAGATTAGGTGAATGGGCAAATAAATGGCAGATGGAATATAGTTTTGGGAAGTGTATGGTTTGGCACTTCGATAGATGAAATGAAAGAGTTAACTATTTTATAAATGCAGAGAAAATACAAAAAACACAAAGTGACTTGTGAATCCTTGTGCAGGATTCCCCAAATGTTATTTTACAGGTTGGCTCTGCGGTGAGAAAGGCAAATGCAAAGCTAGCATTCATTTCAAGAGGACTAAAATATAAAAGCAAGGATGTACTGTTGAGAATTTTTAAGGCCTTTGACAAGGTGCCACATATGAGGCTGCTTAGCAAGATAAGGGCCCATGGAATTACTAGCATTGGTTGATCGGCAGAAAGCAGAGAGCGGGTATAAAGGGATCCTATTCTGGCTGGCTGCCGGTTACCAATCAGGTTTCACAGGGGTCAGAGTTGGAACCGCTAATTATTACGATATATGTCAATGGTATGGACGATGGGATTAATGGATTTGTGGCTAAATTTGCCAATGATACAATGATAGGTGGAGGAGCGGGTAGTGTTGAGGAAACAGAGAGACTTAGATAGTTTAGGGGAATAGGCAAAGAAGTAGAACATGAATTACATTGTTGGGAAGAGTATGGTCATGCACTTTGATGGAAAAAATAAACGGGCAGCCTATTATTTAGTTGGAGAGAGAATTCAAAATGCAGAGATGCAAAGATACTTGGGAGTCCTTGTGCAGGATACCCTAAAGGTGAACCTTCAGGTTCAGTTGGTGCTGAAGAAGGCAAATGCAATGTTGGAATTCATTTCCAGAGGAATAGACTGTCTCCAAAGTTATTTCCCATGGTAGGGGATTCTAGGCCAAGAGGGCATGGCTTCAGGATTGAAGGATGTCCATTTGGAGCTGAGATGCAGGGAAATTACTTTAGTCAGATGGTGGTAAATCTGTAGGATTTGTTGTCATTCTATAAGAGCAGAGATGTGATGTTGAGACTCTATAAGTCACTCAAGAGACCACACTTGGAGGATTGTGTGCAGTTTTAGGCTCCTTATTTTAGAAAGGACATAGTGACATTGGAATGATTCCAGGAATGAAAGGGTTATCATATGAGGAACATCTTGAAATTCTTGGGCTGGATTCCCTGAAGTTCAGGAGAATGAGGGGGTATCTCATAGAATATGAGAATGCTTAAAGGTCTGATTAGATTAGATATAGCAGATTTATTTCCCATGGGTGGGAGTCTACGACAAAAGGGCACGTCTTCAGGTTTTAAGGATGTCCATTTAAAACAGAGATATGGAGAAATTACTTTAGTCAATGGTGGTAAATCTTTAGAATTTGTTGCCAAGAGTGGCTGTGGAAGTCAAGACATTGGGTGTATTTAAGGCAGAGATAGATAGATTCTTGAGTAGCCAGGGCATCAAAGGTATTGGGTGAAGACAGGGGAGTGGGGAGGACTGGAAGAATTGGATTAGTCCATGATTGAATAGTGGAGCAGACTCGATGGGCCAAATGGTCTACTTCGGCACCTATATCTTATGGTCTTATAAAAACTCGGAGCGAATCCAGGGATTAGATACAAATGGTAAACAGTCCAAGGAATACTGCATACCCACGAGGTATGAGAAAACAAAATCCACATACTAACTGAAAACAAACCTTTTCTTTTTTTAAAAAGAAATGCCCCTGTATATGACAGGACTGCTCTGTACACAACTTCTTCAATCAAATTTGCTAATGATAGAGAGGGACTGCCCAGTATTTAGCTGGGCTGGAGAAGTCCTGCATCACTGGAATCTGCTTTACGGGCCAGTCTGTGTTGGAGAGGAAGGGAAAATTGAAGATGCTTCACTGGTAGTAAGGATCAGAGATATGTTTTTGATGGGAGGCATGATGGAGCAGATTTGAAGGCGAAGGCAACCTGACCCATGTTTGTCCTGTGGGTATTATCATTCATTTATCAGCACTAAAACCTGTTGCATTTATCATGGGGACAAGAAGAAGACATTGGCAATTTCCTGGAGAGTTTGTTCAAAAGGACAAAAAGCTACTCTTATTCAGAAGAAAAAAAAAACGTGAAATGTATATGCTGGAGATATTGCAAGTTACACAGCATTTGCACAGGGAGACACGGGAAAGTACAAATAAATATGCACAGTTGCTGTGTAGAACAAGTTTCACTCTGGAGAGAAAGCGGGGTAAAGAACAGAGAAAGCGGGTGAGGTATGGGAGTGATGGGGAGGCCTGAAAGAGGGTGAACAGAGTTGGTGAATGATCAAAGGTACATGCAGGGGCAGAGAGAATAATAAAACAGAGATATATTTTTTCCATTATCAAGGGGTGTCCCATTGAAATCGCCAGTGGTTTATCAGATCTAAAATGTGAATGGTTTAGAGTTGCAGTACGTAGAAAGGGTTAAAGGAAAGTTGGTGAATTGTTGATTGGAGAGTAGTTGAACAAGTTTGATAAAACAGAAGTACATGTCAGGTTTTTGAGACAAGAATGATGCAGAACATGTTTGTGTGGAACTCACATTCTTCCTTGAGCAGGTCCATTGTTTGGTTTTCTCTGCAACTGCTAAGATGTGTTGTAGATAAAACTAGAAATTCCTCTTCAAACTTGTTGTTGGAAAGTGCGATTGATGCAAAACTTTAAGATATCATTGTATTAATTTTGATGACATGTGAGTGATCTTAATAAACTCTGAATCAGGTCTCAGTGCAACACTGTAGATTATCTGTGAGATATTGTCGTAAACAAACCCCTTGTGCACGTGATGGCCAAAAGTATCAGACCATTGGCCTGCCTTGGCAGCCACACAACCTGGCCTCCGTACAAACAAAACAACAAGGGGGGAAATAACCTCTTGGCAGATTGCCTCTCAGCCAGCTGTTGAGGCCATACACACAGGGGTTGACTGGACCAGGCTTACCAAACAGCAATCATGGGCCTGCGACTGGCTGACATTAATTTTGGGTAAGCTGGTGTGTCTCTGCTGTGTGATGTCTCAATAAGTTGCCTTCTCCCCATAGTGCCTGCAAGCTGAAGGCAGACCGTTTTCATCTCCATTCATGGCCTTTCACATCTGGGCAGGAAGGCCGCACAGAAACTGGCTGCACTGAAGTTTGTGAGGCATGGCCTTAGAAAGGATGTGTGTGATTGGACTGCAGTCTGTCTGGAATGCCTGTGGGCAAAATTAACTGCAATGTTTAGCCAACACTGGCACTTTTTGAGGTCCCTGAATGACAGTTTCACCACGACAATGTGGTCCTTGTTGGTCCTCTTCCCTGCTCTTGCGGTTTCACTCACTTCCTTACCATGGTGGACTGTAACACTGGGTAGCCAGAGTCATCCCACAAGCATTGACAACAGCCACGGATGTGGCTCAGGCTTCCATCAGCAGCTGGGTTGCTCTGTTTGGTTCCCCATCGGATATTTCCCCTGACTGCAGTCCCCAAATCATTTCGGACCTCTGGGCTGTGATGGCCCAGAACTCAGTGTTAGGCTGCATCACACCATGGGGTATCACCCACTGTCCACTGGTATATGGAATCCGTGTTGCAGACTTTGGAGAGGAAGGGAGAATTGAAGACAGGTTCACTTATCGTAAGGATCAAAGATAGGTTCTTGATTAGATGCATATTGGGGTAGGTTTGAATGAGACGGGGACCTGACACATGTTTGTGCTGTGGGCATTACCATTCATTTATCAGCACCAAAGACTGATACATTTATCATGGGGACAAGAAGAAGACATTAGCAACTTCCTGGAAATAAGAATACAAAGCTAACCCTTACTTAGAAGGAAAAGTTTTCAGATGATGTAAATATGAAATTAAAATGCTGCAATTATTGCAAGTTATACAGCATTTGCAAAAGGAGACATGAGAAAGTATGAATAAATATGCACTGGAACTGTGTAGAATAAGTTTCACACTGGAGAGAAAGTGGGGTGAAGGGCAGAGAAATTGAGTGAGGCTTGGGGGTGATGGGGAGGGCTGAAAGAGAGTGAACAGGGTTGGTGAATTATCAAATGTACATAAAAGGGAGGAGAGAATACTAAAATAGACATATATTTTTTCCATTATCAATGGGTGTCCCACTGAAATCGCCAACAGTTTATCAGGTCTAAAATGTGAATGGTTTAGAGTAGTAGTGTGTGGAAAGGGTTAAAGGAAAGTTGGTGAATTGTTGATTGGAGAGTAATTGCACAAGTTTAAAAAAACTGACACATATGTAATATTGTTGAGACAGGAATGATGCAGAGCATGTTAGGGTGGAACTCAGTTTCTTCCTTAAGCAGGTCCATTGTTTGTTTTTTCTGTGTAACAGCTGAGATCTGTTGTTGATAAAACTAGAAATTCCTCCAAGCTTGTTGCTGGATAATGCCATTGATGCAAAATTTTAAGGTATCTTTGTGACATCTGAGTGATCTTAATAAACTCCGAATGAGGTCTCAGTGGAACACTGTAGAGTATCAGGGATACTTCCTTGTTTTAGTTCACTAAAGTCTTTACAATATCTGACCACCTGCTATTTGACTTCCTAATTTCTCATTCTACCGGCTGATTAAATTTCAGCATCAGGTAACCCAGCACACCAGGAGCCATCCACTCACCATCATTTACTGGTTCCTCACTGTGTAAAATCTTCTGTTTTGCTCTTTCTCCCATCAAACAGCACAACTTTCCATTTCTCTATGGTACACTCCAAGTTTACCAAATCATTTCCAATTTAAGACAGTTCAGGAGATTGTCTGTGCCCTAGACGATGATTGTGGATACAGGTCCATTGGATATATATATATATATAGAAGATTCATTGGATAAGATTTGAAAAGATAAAATATCTCAAAAATGATTGTCAAAGTTTTCTTCAAAACTTTGCAAAGTCACGTGCTCAATATGATACAGGTTTCGTTTTCTCCACCATGTCCTGCTGACTGCAGCATTTCCTCTTTGTGGGTACTTTCCCCCAAACTCACCTCTCATCCCTGACACCACCAACCAAATCTCTCTCCTTCTCTCTCTCTTTTGACTTGTAGGAAATTCTCGTTGTCCCACCTTTGGAAAGATGCAGTGATTTATGCTCCCATTGAGCTCCCTCTCCGTAGCAGGCAAAATGCAGAATTGAGGGAATAGAGAAGAAAACCAGCCATGAGATTACCATTGGTATGTGGTTTTAAATGGGAATGTGATAGCATGCAGTGTTCTGGACAGAGCATGGCATTTGGGCGACATCCTGTGGGGAGCAGGTATACTCGAGAGGGGTATTCCATATTAATATTCATCATGCAGGGACAGTGTAGTGAGGGGCAGAGGGACACTTGTGAGTGATTTGGTGAATACTAGAAGATACTGGCAAAATGTTCACTCTAGTACCAGGCTAAAGACAGGTGGAGGCAGTTTTTAACCTGACGCATTTATCATGGAGACAAGAAGAAGACATTAGCAACTTCCTGGAAGAAAGAATACAAAGCTAACCCTTATTCAGAAAGGAAAAAAATTCAGATGTTGTAAATATGAAATTAAAATGCTGCACTTATTGCAAGTTACACACCATTTGCGCAAGGAGACATGAGAAAGTACGAATAAATATGTACTGGAACTGTGTAGAATAAGTTTCAGACTTGAAAGAAAGTGGGGTGAAGGGCAAAGAAAGTGAGTGAGGCTTGGGGGTGATTGGGAGGGCTGAAAGAGGGTGAACAGAGTTGGTGAATTATCAAATGTACATAAAGAGGAGGAGAGAATACTAAAATAGACATATTTTTTTTCCATTATCAATGGGTGTCCCACTGAAATCGCCAACAGTTTATCAGGTCTAAAATGTGAATGGTTTAGAGTAGTAGCGTGTGGAAAGGGTTAAAGGAATTGTTGATTGGAGAGTAATTGCACAAGTTTAAACAAAACTGACACATATGTAATATTGTTGAGACAGGAATGATGCAGAGCACGTTAGGGTGGAACTCAGTTTCTTCCTTAAGCAGGTCCATTGTTTGTTTTTTCTGTGTAACAGTTGAGATCTGTTGTTGATAAAACTAGAAATTCCTCCAAGCTTGTTGCTGGATAATGCCATTGATGCAAAATTTTAAGGTATCTTTGTGACATCTGAGTGATCTTAATAAACTCCGAATGAGGTCTCAGTGTAACACTGTAGAATATCAGGGAGACTTCCTTGTTTTAGTTCACTAAAGTCTTTACAATATCTGACCACCTGCTATTTGACTTCCTAATTTCTCACTCTACCGACTGAATAAATTTCAGCATCAGGTAACCCAGCACACCAGGACCCATCCACTCACCATCATTTACTGGTTCCTCACTGTGTACAATCTTCTGTTTTGCTCTTTCTCCCATCAAACAGCAGAACTTTCCATTTCTCTATGGTACACTCCAAGTTTACCGATTCATCTCCAATTTAAGACAGTTCAGGAGATTGTCTGTGCCCCAGACAATGATTGTGGATACAGGTCCATTGGATATATATAGAAGATTCATTGGATAAGATTTGAAAAGATAAAATATCTCAAAAATGATTGTCAAAGTTTTCTTCAAAACTTTGCAAAGTCACGTGCTCAATATGATACAGGTTTCTTTTTCTCCACCATGTCCTGCTGACTGCTGCATTTCCTCTTTGTGGGTACTTTCCCCCAAACTCACCTCTCATCCCTGACACCACCAACCAAATCTCTCTCCTCCTCTCTCTCTTTTGATTTGTGGGAAATTCTCATTGTCCCACCTTTGGAAAGATGCAGTGATTTATGCTCCCATTGAGCTCCCTCTCCGTAGCAGGCAAAATGCAGAATCGAGGGAATAGAGAAGAAAACCAGCTGTGAGATTACCATTGGTATGTGGTTTTAAATGGGAATTTGATAGCATGCAGTATTCTGAACAGTGCATGGCATTTGGGGAACATATTGTGGGGAGCAGGTGCACTCGAGAGAGGTATTCCATATTAATATTCATCATGCAGGGACAGTGTAGTGAGGGGCAGAGGGACACCTGTGAGAGATTTGGTGAATGTTCGAAGACACTGGCAAAATGTTCACTCTAGTACCAGGCTAAAGACAGGTGGAGGCAGTTTTTAACCTGACGCATTTATCATGGAGACAAGAAGAAGACATTAGCAACTTCCTGGAAGAAAGAATACAAAGCTAACCCTTATTCAGAAAGGAAAAAAATTCAGATGTTGTAAATATGAAATTAAAATGCTGCACTTATTGCAAGTTACACACCATTTGCGCAAGGAGACATGAGAAAGTACGAATAAATATGTACTGGAACTGTGTAGAATAAGTTTCAGACTTGAAAGAAAGTGGGGTGAAGGGCAAAGAAAGTGAGTGAGGCTTGGGGGTGATTGGGAGGGCTGAAAGAGGGTGAACAGAGTTGGTGAATTATCAAATGTACATAAAGAGGAGGAGAGAATACTAAAATAGACATATTTTTTTTCCATTATCAATGGGTGTCCCACTGAAATCGCCAACAGTTTATCAGGTCTAAAATGTGAATGGTTTAGAGTAGTAGCGTGTGGAAAGGGTTAAAGGAATTGTTGATTGGAGAGTAATTGCACAAGTTTAAACAAAACTGACACATATGTAATATTGTTGAGACAGGAATGATGCAGAGCACGTTAGGGTGGAACTCAGTTTCTTCCTTAAGCAGGTCCATTGTTTGTTTTTTCTGTGTAACAGTTGAGATCTGTTGTTGATAAAACTAGAAATTCCTCCAAGCTTGTTGCTGGATAATGCCATTGATGCAAAATTTTAAGGTATCTTTGTGACATCTGAGTGATCTTAATAAACTCCGAATGAGGTCTCAGTGTAACACTGTAGAATATCAGGGAGACTTCCTTGTTTTAGTTCACTAAAGTCTTTACAATATCTGACCACCTGCTATTTGACTTCCTAATTTCTCACTCTACCGACTGAATAAATTTCAGCATCAGGTAACCCAGCACACCAGGACCCATCCACTCACCATCATTTACTGGTTCCTCACTGTGTACAATCTTCTGTTTTGCTCTTTCTCCCATCAAACAGCAGAACTTTCCATTTCTCTATGGTACACTCCAAGTTTACCGATTCATCTCCAATTTAAGACAGTTCAGGAGATTGTCTGTGCCCTAGACAATGATTGTGGATACAGGTCCATTGGATATATATAGAAGATTCATTGGATAAGATTTGAAAAGATAAAATATCTCAAAAATGATTGTCAAAGTTTTCTTCAAAACTTTGCAAAGTCACGTGCTCAATATGATACAGGTTTCTTTTTCTCCACCATGTCCTGCTGACTGCTGCATTTCCTCTTTGTGGGTACTTTCCCCCAAACTCACCTCTCATCCCTGACACCACCAACCAAATCTCTCTCCTCCTCTCTCTCTTTTGATTTGTGGGAAATTCTCATTGTCCCACCTTTGGAAAGATGCAGTGATTTATGCTCCCATTGAGCTCCCTCTCCATAGCAGGCAAAATGCAGAATCGAGGGAATAGAGAAGAAAACCAGCTGTGAGATTACCATTGGTATGTGGTTTTAAATGGGAATTTGATAGCATGCAGTATTCTGAACAGTGCATGGCATTTGGGGAACATATTGTGGGGAGCAGGTGCACTCGAGAGAGGTATTCCATATTAATATTCATCATGCAGGGACAGTGTAGTGAGGGGCAGAGGGACACCTGTGAGAGATTTGGTGAATGTTCGAAGACACTGGCAAAATGTTCACTCTAGTACCAGGCTAAAGACGGGTGGAGGCAGTTTTTAACCTGACTGCTTTACATCTCAGCACACACAAAATGCTGGAAGCCTCAGAGAAACTGACACATTTCAGCTGCACTGTCAACTTTTGAGGTCCCTGAGTGACAGTTTAACAATGAAAATATGGACTTTGTTGGTCCTCTTCCCTCCTCTTGCAGTCTCACTAACGCAGTTAGCCAAAAGCATTAGCTGTGTCCGACGAGCATTGAGAACTGCCGCAAATGTGGCTCAGGCTTTCCTCAATAGCTGGGTTGCTCAGTTTGGCTCCCCGTCTGATGTTTCCTCTGACTGCAGTCCCCAATTCATTTCAGACCTCTGGGCTGTGATGGTCCAGAACCTCAGCATTAGGCTGCATCACACCATGGCGTATCACCCACAGTCCAGTGGCCTATGCAGGTGATTTCACCGTTCCTTAAAGGCTGCTCTGATGGTGTCCCTGATGGATGAGTGTTGTCATGATCATCTTCTTGGGTTCTGCTGGGTCTCAGAACAGTTCCAAAAGAGGTCTTGCAGTTGTCTGCTGCTGAGTTGGTTTATGGGCAGCCATTGCCAGTGCCAGATGATTTCACTCCTGATGCACAACTGCCTGGTTGGTCTCTCAGTAGCATTCCGCCCTCCTCAGTAAATTCAATTCCTTTGCAGTTATTCCTCTGACCCATCATGGCATACAGCACTCTTGGGTTTCTGCTGACTACAATCCTCTTTGCTTGATTTCATCCACCATGATGCATACCAACATCTCCTTAGGCCCCCTTGTGATGGCCTTTTCTGCACTTTGGAATGGGGAGAAATTTTTTTCATCATAGATAAGAGGGATAAACCCAAATGTTTCTCGGTAGTTCGCCTTAAACCGGACCACCAAGATTTGGAGGACTCTGCTTCTGTGTTCCTGCCGTTATGACATGACCTTAAGTGTGTCATCACATCTCTGGATGAGCCAGAGTCACCTGCTGTATCTCCACCTATTGAACAAAGGCCTTGAGCCGGGTGGCTCATCTGAGCTCCAGACAGGCTCCTGGTGCTGGATTTAATGAATTCTGGGAGGGGCCTCTGGAGGGGAATGTAATTGGTGAAAATTATGCAATTCACAACCACCGATATTGACTTGGGGTTCACTTTAAGAAGCTGGTCTGACGTGATGATGTATTACGTGAAGTTCTGTTATCACACATTTTGTTCTCATTGTTCGGAGTACAATCAATGAGTTGTTATGGTTTTTATTTTACATAAAATGCCTCGCATCATTTTATTTGTGAAAAGCTGCACCTTCCTTGCTGGACATTGTCAAATGACTTTGTAGACCATGTAGAGAACATCTATTGCCTTGTCTTCATCAACTTTCCTGGTAACTTCTTCTAAAATCTCTGTATGTTTTTTTAGACAGGACTGCTCATCATGGTGATGAACGTGCCTGTAGCACTGCATATTAAATATAAATAAAAGCACATATGTGGAAGATGGCTTTACTCTGGTGTATTCATACTGCAGTGAGAAAGAGAAATTCACATGTATAGACAACAGATCAATACACATGCGTAGGCAATAGTCCATGTATGGTGCTAGGTGTTCGTCATTGCTCTGAAAGAAATAGATCCATACATTACACTTGCTCCCCCTTGAGATTAATGCAAAATAAAACTGTATATGTAAAAAACATTCTAAGTCCCTTTTACAAACCATTTTCAAACAAACATGCTTTTACAATAACAGTACGTAACTAACTTCACTATACTAAAGATTGAGTGTTTTGGGTGGAGGTCTGTTTCTTTCAGTATAACACCCCTGAACCCATGGGGTCAAGCTCTATTGGCCCTTTCCCTTCCCTTGGACAACATCAGTGGTGTGGAGAGGGGAGACTGACTGCATGGGCAACTGCCAGTCTTCCATACAACTTTGTCCAGGCCAGTGCCCTGGAGAGGACACTCCTGCAAGGCTTTCCAGGTGCAGATCCATGGTCACGCAAGACTAACGGATGCCACACACACTTTGGATGAGCATCCATAGCAATTGGAAACTTGGAGGCCATGAACGGTCCTGCAAAGTGATGATGGCCACTCCCACTGAGTTACAGTGCCTGTGGAGGTAAATTTTCAATTTTTTTGGCATCCCAACAGCTTTGGCCAAGTCTTCAATCTGTTTATCTATTCTCACCACCACACATAGTTCCTAGGGAGACTCTTCATTTTGACTGTGTCTCATGCAGATTCTCTAACACTCTGGTGTGCAGTTTAGCAGGAACCACACACGAGATCCCCACATCAGGGTTCTTTGACACACAGTCAGTTGGTCTCATCTCACCGAGAACTCTGGAATCATAGGGTTACCATGAGCTGGTCATCCTTGTATGGTGATGTCATAGACTTTTGACAATTCCTTGTTTATCTTTGTAGTTCAGAATTTGCTACTGGCAACTAGCCCACCCGTCAATGCTCTGTGGAAAACTTCTGCTGAGTCACAGTATGAAGACTTTCATTCTTCATTTCCCAACTGTGGAAGATCTGACAAGCCATCAGTGTTTTTGTGTTGTTTGGTACCTTTGAGCTCTACATCATAAGAGTGGGGTCCAAGGAAAAGTACCTAACATTGTAATAGGGAAGCAGACATCACTGGAAACTTCATTCTGGGATTGAATATGGACAAACTGGGATAGTGATCTGTCACTAGCATAATATTTTGTGAGTAGAGGTAGTGGTGGAACGTCTTTATTCCCCATACTAGACTAAAGGCCGCTTCGTCGATCTGTGTAGTTACGTTCTACACTCGTCAGTGATCTTGAAATAAACGCAATTGGGTATTCAGATCCATCTTTAATAGAGTGTGACAAAATGGCACCAATACCATAAGGAGACACATCGCACACCAGTCTGATAGGCAGAAATAGGTCATAATAGATGAGCAGTTCACCTGATGTTATTAATCTCTTTGTTTCCTTGAATGCTTTTTCACATCTTTCTGACCATTCCCACTTGGCCCTTATCTGTAACAGCATGTTCAATGAATGCAATGTTTGGGAGAAACCAGTGGTAGTAGTTTACAAGGCCCGAGTATGACCTGGGTTGTGACATATTTTCAGGTTTGGGTGCCTGTAGCAATGCTTCAATCTTCCTTTCTCACTTGTGTCAACCATGCATGTTAGTAACATGTCCACAATATGAGATTTCAATCTGGAAAAATTTACTTTTCTCTCTCTCTGCATGCGGACCTGACTCACTCAGCCTGGTAAGCACTTTACCAAGGTTCCAAATGTGCTCTTCATCATTCTTGCCAGTCATAATGATGTCATCAAGGTAACATTATGTTCCTGGGATATCTTGGAGCACTTGGTCCACTGCTCTTTGCTTAGTTTTTGGAGCTGATGCAACACCAATGATGTGGTGATTACATTGGAATAGTCCCTTGAGAGTGTTGATTGGAGGAATTACTTTCTTGACTCCTCAATCTCCATTTGCAGATAGGTTTGAGACAATTCAATCTTTGAAAATCATTCCCTGTCTGCTGAAGATGCAAGAAATGCATTCTATTTGTAGCAGGGGACTCCGTACAGTATACAGCACCGGGTGAATGCTCACTTTGAAATCCACACATATGTGAATGTCTTTGGCCACTCCTTCCATGATCACCAGGACAATGGGCATGGCCCAATCACTCTACTCACTTACAGTGAATTTTAGACACCTCCAAGCTCGGAAATTCAGCATTAACTTTGGAAAGTAGTGTGTAAGGCACTTCACATGCTTTATGGAATCTTGGTGATGTTGCTTCATCCAGTTCATTTCTGGCCTTCATGCCTTTGAGTTTACCAATACTCTTCTCAAATACATTCTCCTTAACATTAAGCAGCTGTGACTGTCTCTGGTCAGTGCTATCGTTTGAGCTGTAGTTGCCTGTTTATGTCACATTGAGAGCTTTGATTGTGTGCCAGTCTGGTTGTATCTTTCTTAACCATTCACACCTGAAAAGTGCTGGCCCTCCACTTTTCAACACATACAGTTCTAATTGCTATGTTTGGCTTCTATTGGTCATATTTATTTTCAATTTGCCTTGTGGAGATACTTTTTCCCCTATCTATGTCATAGTCCTGATTGGTTCCCCTTTAAATTTAGTTAGGTTGCGATCCGGACCATTGACGACTTGTTCCCTTCTGATTCCGTTTTGCACGTCCCTTGAGCTTGGCAATCAAGGTCATCTACCCTTGACCTGAACCGGCAGCTTATAAGCCCCTGGCTTTAGCCGTTCGGGGCGAGAGTGTTAAGAAGCCTTCGCAGTTCGCTGCCGCCGCTACCACAAGCCAGAGTGATCCAGCCCGCATCGGAGTACCAGCAATTCGCCTTCCGTCGCCGGAGTGGGTCCGGGTAAGGTCAATCTACCGGGGGTGAGTTGAAGGCGGAGTCATGACTCGCTGTTCATACCCCTTGTCCATGCTTACCCTTTGAAGAGTCCCGGCTCGGTGCCCAAGCTGAAGGCAGAGTCCTGACTCGACGTTCATGCTTTTGTCCATGTCTACCCCTTGAAGAGTCCTGGCTTGGTGCCTGAGTTGAAGGCAGAGTCCTGGCTCGAGGTTCATGACCATTGTCTGTGTCTACCCCCTGAAGAAGAGTCCCGGCTCGGTGCCTGATCTGAAGGAGGAGTCATGGTTCAAGATTCCTTGTCCTGTGTTTTAGTGTCCATGTTTCTGGCTGCAGCAATCCATGGTATCCAAGTGTCTGGCGGCGGTGAATCAAGGTCCTAGTCTTCAAGTCCAAGGGCCGTGGCGGTCCCAGTCCCAATGGTCCCAGTCATGGCTGCGGATGTCCATGCTCTCCCTGTCCAAGCCCAAGTTCCGAGGCTGTCCATGCTCCCCTGTCCAAGCCCAAATTCCGCGGCTGTCCATGTTCCCCCGTCCAAGCCCAAGTTCCGAGGCTGTCCATGCTCCCCTGTCCAAGCCCAAATTCCGCGGCGGTCCATGATCCCCCTGTCCAAGCCCAAGTTCCGCGGCTGTCCATGATCCCCCTGTCCAAGCCCAAGTTCCGCGGCTGTCCATGTTCCCCTGTCCAAGCCCAAGTTCCGCGGCTGTCCATGTTCCCCCTGTCCAAGCCCAAGTTCCGCGGGTGTCCATGTTCCCCCTGTCCACGCCCAAGTTCCGCGGCTGTCCATGTTCCCCCTGTCCAAGCCCAAGTTACGCAGCTGTCCATGATCCCCCTGTCCAAGCCCAAGTTCCGCAGCTGTCCATATTCCCCCTGTCCAAGCCCAAGTTACGCGGCTGTCCATGCTCCCCGTCCAAGCCCAAGTTCCGCGGCTGTCCATGATCCCCCTGTCCAAGCCCAAGTTCCGCGGCTGTCCATGTTCCCCCTGTCCAAGCCCAAGTTCCGCGGCTGTCCATGTTCCCCCTGTCCAAGCCCAAGTTCCGCGGCTGTCCATGTTCCCCCTGTCCAAGCCCAAGTTCCGCGGCTGTCCATGTTCACCCTGTCCAAGCCCAAGTTCCGCAGCTGTCCATGTTCCCCCTGTCCAAGTCATGGCCGCAGCGACCCCAGTTCCATGTTTCCAAGTCTCAGGTCTGCGGCGATCCTAGTCACTAGTCCCCTAGTCCGAGGTTCGTGTTCCTCTTAGTCCTCCTTGATTTCCCGATCTTCTGTGTAGCGAATAATAAATGCTATTTTATTATACCTAAGAAAGAAGTGTTTGTGTTCTGCTTGTGGGTCCTCTCCCAACACCCTTGTCCCCACCTCGTGACAACCTAAATCTTTAACATCTCTGAGATTTTCTCTCATGGTAACTTAGAAAACAGTCTGCTGCGGCCTGCCCTTGAAATTATCAACAAAGCTGACCCTGCATCCAGCTCCATTTTTACTTTTACACTGGACACATCTATTGTGATCTATGATTTTGTGATCTTCTTCAGTAATATGATGTGATTCTTTGCTTAACAACTCACCTTTGTTGGACTCTTTGTTGTCTGACTTTGTTTCACATTCAGTCACTTAATGCATTTGCTTAGTTTTGTGTTTCAAACGTTTCACTTGGTTGTATTTTTTGTCTGCCTTGCACGTTGTCTACGTGACATTGTCTGTGACACTTTCTGCAAATTTCTTCTTTGAATCAAATTTTTTGCATCATGGGAGGGTTTATCACATCAATAACATTTTGGCTTTTTGCATAATGTTGACGAGGAATGTTGACGAGGGTAAGGCAGTGGATGTAGTCTATATGGACTTCAGCAAAGCCTTTGACAAAGTTCCACATGGAAGGTTAGTTAAGAAGGTTCAGTCGTTAGGTATTAATGCTGGAGTAATAAAATGGATTCAACAGTGGCTAGATGGGAGATGCCAGAGAGTAGTGGTGGATAATTGTTTATCGGGATGGAGGCCAGTGACTAGCGGGGTGCCTCCAGGGATCTGATTTGGGCCCAATGTTGTTTGTAATATACATAAGTGATCTGGATGATGGGGTGGTAAATTGGATTAGTAAGTATGCCGATGATACTAAGGTAGGAGGTGTTGTGGATAATGAGGTGGGTTTTCAAAGCTTGCAGGGAGATTTATGTCGGTTAGAAGAATGGGCTGAATGTTGGCAGATGGAGTTTAATGCTGAGAAGTGTGAGGTTCTACATTTTGGCAGGAATAATCCAAATAGAACATACAGGGTAAATGGTAGGGCATTGAGGAATGCAGAGGAACAGAGAGATCTAGGAATAACAGTGCATAGTTCCCTGAAGGTGGAGTCTCATGTAGATAGGGTGGTGAAGAAGGCTTTTGGAATGCTGGCCTTTATAAATCGGGGCATTGAGTACAGAGATTGGGATGTAATGTTAAAATTGTACAAGGCATTGGTAAGGCCAAATTTGGAATATTGTGTGCAGTTCTGGTCACCGAATTATAGGAAAGATATCAATAAATTAGAGAGAGTGCAGAGACGATTTACTAGGATGTTACCTGGGTTTCAGCACTTAAGCTACAGAGAAAGGTTGAACAAGTTAGGCCTCTATTCATTGGAGTGTAGAAGGTTGAGGGGGGATTTGATCGAGGTATTTAAAATTTTGAGGGGGATAGATAGAGTTAACGTGAATAGGCTGTTTCCATTGAGAGTAGGGGAGATTCAAACGAGAGGACATGATTTGAGAGTTAGGGGGCAGAAGTTTAAGGGAAACACGAGGGGGTATTTCTTTACTCAGAGAGTGACAGCTGTGTGGAATGAGCTTCCTGTAGAAGTAGTAGAGGCCAGTTCAGTTGTGTCATTTAAGGTAAAATTGGATAGGTATATGGACGGGAAAGGAGTGGTGAGTTATGGGCTGAGTGCAGGTAGGTGGGACTAGGTGGGATTAAGAGTTCGGCACGGACTAGGAGGGCCGAGATGGCCTGTTTCCGTGCTGTGATTGTTATATGGTTATATGGTTATAATTCAGGGACATTTTGTGCATTTCACACTCTAAACACCTTTTCTGTATTTCTGCTGCATCCTTTGCTGCAATATCTCATGATATTGCAATGGTCAATGTCCATTCTGAGGTTAGGTCTCTTTCTGACAGTAGCCTTTTTTGAGTGTTTTGACTAAGCATGCCACATACAAGCCTGCCCCTTAATGCATCAGAAAGTTCATCTCTGAAGTCACGGTATCAGAAATTTTGTGCAGTTCTGCAATATATTCAGAAATGCTTTCCTCCTTTGACTGCTTGCTTTATAAAAAAACAAAGTCTCTCAGCTCTTACCAGTGGTTTAGAGCTCAAGTGGTTTTGTATAATCGTAACTATTTGGTCAAATATCTTGCTTTTTGGCTTTTTAGGTGCTACTAAGTAAAATAAGAGACTGCACACTCTAGCGCACATTCAGCAAAGAATATATCAATTCAGCAAAGAGATAAATGTACTTGTGTAGACAACAGATCAATACGCATGCGTAGACAACACATATGTAGTGCTAAGTGCAGTCATTGCTCTAAAATAATACATCACACTGCATCAGCGATGACGATCCAAATACTCATATCCACTCCCATGAAATACCTTCCAATAACTTCCTTATTACTGACACTAGGCTCACCAGCCTCATATTTCCTGCTTTGCTTTTTGGAGCTTTTCTTAAACATCAGACTCATGGCTTCCCAAAACAAGTCACTAGAAAACAAGATTGAGGATCTCATGGCAAGGTAGCTGTATCAAAGGGAAATGAGAGATTGCTGCATTCTGTGTTTTACAGAGATATGGCTGACCTCAGATACATTGGGTACATCAGTAAGACACGGAGGTTTCTCAGCAGACCGGGTGAACTGGACTGCTGATTCGAAGAAGGCAAAAGGTTGGATTTTGTGTTTCATGAAAAACTTTTTGTTATGCTTGATATAGTGGTTTTGTCACAATCTTGTTCCCCCAACCATGAGATCTGCGATCTGCTGAGGGCTGGGCCAGTGGTGTTCAGGTCTGGCAAGCAAGCAAAATAGAAGAGGTCCAGCTACAACCACCATAAAGGCATCTAACATGCAATTCTGGACTAAACTTGAATTACTGATGGATGATCAATTGCTTTGGCAGGGCTTAGTTGCTATCCCTTTTAACAAAGTGAAACCAAGTGACATAGAGAACAGTAAGTTTTTTTTCTCTGTTGTCCAAATCCTTTTAAGCTTGCTTTGACCATCAAAATGTGAAAGCACCTTCACAAAATCCCACAGACCCCATTGGCACTATGATTTCAGTCCCTGAAGCTGACATGAGAGCATCCTTCAGGAGAGTGAACCTATGGAAAGCATCTGGCCCAGACCGGATACCTGGTCAGTTCTGAAGAGCTGTACTGATCAACTGATTGGAGTGTTCAATAGTATCTTTAACCCCTCAGTTCAGCAGGTTGCTACTTCAACAGGCTTCAATTTTGCCAAAGCTAAAGAAGAACGTGGTAACCTACCTTAATGAATATCATCCAGTAGCACTTACATCCACTGTAATGAAGAGCATTCAGAGGCTGCTGATGAAATACATCAAATCTTGTCTGAGAACCAACTTGGATGTGTTGCAATTTGCCTCTTGTTATAACAGGTCATCAGCAAGTGCCATTGCATTATCTCTTCACTCAACCTGGAACATCTGGGCAGTGAAGATGTATACATCAGGATGCTCTTCATTGTCTACACTTGGCATTCAATACTAGCATCCTCTCAAAACTAATCAATAAATTGCAAGGCCTAGGCCTCTCTACCTCCTCAGTTTCCTCACTTGTAAAGCTGAGTCTGGTCATATTAGCAGCAACATCTCCTCCGAAAGTATATCAGCACAAGTGCATTCAAGGCTGTGTACCTGGCCCCTGTACTACTCTCTTTTTACATATGACTCAGAGGCTAAGTACAGCTCCCATTGCCATATTTAAGTTTGCTGATGACACCACTGTTGTTGGCCGAATCAGATCTAGCTGAGTGGTGTCATTCAATGTCATCGCAAAGGAAGAGCTGATTATTAACTTTCGCAAGAGGAATCCGGATGTTTATGAGTCAGACCTCATTGGGGGATCAGAGATGGGAAAGATCAGACTTTAAATTCTTCGGTGTTATCATTTCAGAGGATCTGTCCTGAGTTTCACATGAAAGTGTCATTACAAAGAAAGCAGGGCACCACCTCTATTTTCTTAGAAGTTTGTGATTTGGCATGTCATCCAAAACTTCGACAAACTTCTATAGATGTGCTGTGGAGAGCATATTGACTGGCTTTGCAGCCTGGTATGAAAACACCAATACCCTTAATTAGAAAGGCCTACAAAAATAGTGTATAATGCCCAGAGAAAGTCCTGCCAACCATTGACCATATCTACATGGAGTTTTGATGCAGAAAAGCAACATCCATAATTAAGGTCCTGACCTTCCAGGTCATACTCTCTTCTCACTGCTAACACCAGGAAGGAGGTACAGGACTCTCTGGACCCACTTCACCAGCTTCAGGAACAGCAGCACATTTGGGTTCTCTGTAAGGTACCATGTCAAAGAAAACATTATTTGCATTTTGTGCAATGCCTTACAGAGTCAGCTGTAAGTTCAAAATTGGAGTCTGCCTGCTCTCTGTAAGGAAATTGTAAATTCTCCTCACAACCATGTGGATTTCATCTGGGTGCATCAGTTTCCTGTGTTCCAGTTCTGTGTCATCGGGGCTGGTGTGCTGTGGGCATGTTGTGTTGGTTGGGGAAGCCATCCTCACATTTCACTGCATTTTCAAAGTGCAAGTGACAATTAAATAAAGGAAATAAAAATAAAAAACTATGGTGTTTGTTGTGTATCAAAGTGTGTTTATATGGACGATGCTGGGAATTGAAAGGTTATCATACAAAGAATGTTTGATGGCTCTGGGTCTCTGGTATTTAGAAGGATGGGGTGGTGGATCTTATTGAGAACTTTTGAATGTTGAAAGGCCAAGACAGAGTAGATGTGGAAAGGATGTTTCTCATGTCTGGGGAGTCTTGGACTAGAAGATACAGCCTCATGATAGAGGGGCAGCCATTTAATTCAGAGATATGGAGAAATTTCATAAGCCAGAGGATGGAGAATTTGTGGAATTTGTTACAACTGGCAGCACTGGCAGGCCAGGACGTTGAGTGTAGTTAAGGCATTGATTGATAGGTTCTGGTTTGGACATGGCATCAGAGATTATGGTTAGAAGACCGTGGAGCTGGATTGAGGAAGGGAAAAAGGAACATCAATGATTGAATGGTGGAGCAGACTTGATGGGCCAAATGGCCTAATTCTGCTCCGATGTCTTATGATCTTATTGTCACAGCTGCCTTTCCAGGGTCAACCAAAGGTGTGTTTTGAATTTCATTTAGTCATTTTTATTTTCATAAGAGAATGCTGGGCTTTAAGAGCTTCAAGTACTGCTGGACTACCCTATGAACAAACTGCTTGTTGGTGGAGGAGCTGGATCTGATGTGGACCACTTTACTGCCTCCTACGGAAGGCATCGGAGTTATTGAACAAAAGTGGTGTGCAGTTTAACAGGAAATGATTGTCTTGGATGTGTCTCTTGTGATCAAAGGCATTGTTTGACATTGGTAATGTAAAATACTGTTTCCCTTATTTAATAGTGAGACGGATGGCCTGGGTGCTGTGTGGCCTCAATTGTAGTGAGATCTGGCCCTCAAACCATGGGCTTGCATGTTGCAGCAGTTCAGGAGAGGAGATGCCAGAGGTGGTGTCGAGTGGCGTCTATGCTGGGTTGGGGTCTAGCCTCTTCTGTTGATGCTGCTCTCCAGTGTTTGCTCAGCTGGTTTGTGTGCATACATTTGCCTGAGAACTGTTTGTTCTTGCCGACGACACCCATGCACCATCAATTTACTGGAGCTACAAATATTTTTGTGTGCTTATATGTTCACTTGTTCTCTTATACATGCTCTGTGTGTCTTTGGCTGTCTATGACTGATAGCTTTGTGTTTTGCATGTTGGCTCTGGAGGAACTGCCTTCTGTTTCATTTGGCTGTGTTCATGGAGATTCATGTAAGGCTGAATGATCTGAGTCTAACACCTCTGGATTCACTTTCAAGGGCTCCTCATCTCACGTTTTCAAAATTTATTGCTTACTTATTTATTATTATTATTATTATTATTATTAATTGTTCTCCCTTTGTATTTGCACTGTTTATCATCTTTAGCACATTGATATTTGTGCATCTTGGTGTCTGTGGTCTTTCAATACCTGCATGAAAATGAATCTCATGATTGTCTTTGGTGACATATATGTACTTTGATAATAAGTTCACTTTGAACTTTGAAATTTGAAACCAATGACATCTCTTTCCATGACCAATGCTTCCAGCTCACTGCTTTGGTCTCCCATCAGAAATATTTCCATTGTTCCATGTGTCCCTCACACACCTTCTCTGATACTGAAATCTAACTCCGCATTTGTGTCAAACAGTCTTTCACCTGGCACATTAACTCCATTTCCAGCACCGGCTGCTTCTTTCATTTCCAGATGGAGATGAAAAGCCAATCCATCACCTACATAGCATGTCCACATCAATGTAGAACAAAACTGAACATAACAAGCAACAAGACAATACCAAAACAGACTCTTTCCTACCCAGCCATTCACACACACATCCACTCTTACTGACAGACAGTCTTGTTCATTCTGATCACTCATGAATGTTTTATCTTTCAGTCGGTTCTCTCCATCTCTCAATTGGGCTGTTGACCTGAATTTACTTGTTTCCAATTGTATATTCCTCATTCAATTAACACAGTTGTTCTCACCCAGGCAATTTATGATCCAACACAGACTAACTGACAAAATCACTGCTCTGGTTTTCACACCATGTCAGTGTGAAACAGAATTTGATTACAGCAAATATTTTATCATCAGCATAATTTTGTGACCTTGTGGTTTCTGTCTGAGCTTCAAATATTTTCTGTACTGTGAATTTTCAGTATCAGAATCAGAATCAGAAACAGGTTTATTATCACCGGCATGTGTCGTGAAATTTTGTTAACTGAGCAGCAACAGTTCAATGCAATACATAATACAGAAGAAAAAAACAAAACAAAAATAATAATAATAAAAAATTACAGTATAAGTATATTGAATAGATGAAAAATCATGCAAAAACAGAAATAATATATATTTAAAAAGTGAGGTAGTGTCCAAGGGTTCAATGTCAATTTGGGAATCGCATGCCAGAGGGGAGGAAACTGTTCTTGAATCACTGAGTGTGTGCCTTCAGGCTTCTGTACCTCCTACCTGATGGTAACAGTGAGAAAAGGGCATGGCCTGTGTGCTGTAGGTCCTTAATAAAGGATGCTGCCTTTCTGAAATACCACTCCTTGAAGATGTCCTTGGTACTTTGTAGGCTATTAGCCTAGATGGAGCTGACTACATGTACAACCATCTGTAGCTTCTTTTGGTCCCGTGTAATAGCCCCCCACCCCCATACCAGACAGTGGTGCAGTCTGTCAGATTGTATTTGCTGACATGCCAAATTTCTTCAGACTCCTAATGAAGTTTAGTCATTGTCTTGCTTTCTTTGTAACTGCATTGATATTTTGGGACCAGGTTAGATCCTCAGAGATCTTGACACCCAGGAAGTTGAAACTGCTCACTCTGTCCACTGCTGATCCCTCTATAAGGATTGGTAGGTGTCCCTTCATCATACCCTTCCCAAAGTCCACAATCAGATCTTTTGTCTTACCAACGTTGAGTGCCAGTTTGCTACTGTGGCACCACTCCACTACTTCTCATATCTTGTTCTTGTACGCCCTCTTGTCACCATCTGAGATTCTATCAAAAATGGTTGTATCACCAACAAATTTTTAGATGATATTTGAGGTATGCCTAGCCACACAGTCATGGGTATATAGAGAGTAGAGCAGTCAGCTCAGTGCACACCCCTGAGGTGCACCAGTGTTGATGTTGGTCCTCCCTCATCATGCCTTGATCTTCCATTTGCCTGGCACCCATTTCCTCATTAGTGGATTTCAATGTTTATTGTACAGCTTCTGTTAACCAAACTGGTATATAGTTCCTGATTTTCCTCTCTCTTTTCTCCATGGAAATGTGCTGACAAAGAAGATGAAACATTGAATAAAAGCCAACACGGAAGTTACTTTGAACAGTAAACAAACTGATAACTATGTCTTCACAGAGCGAGGTGAATTACACAGATAATGTTTTATAGTTTTGTGCATACTGATATATCTCAGTGGACCTGATAGTCTGTACTGGAATGGGGTCCATCTGGTCCAGTGATTATCTACCTTCAGCAATTTCAGCTGCCCAAACAACTTCTCCTCAGTAATAGCAACAATTGTTATTACTTAAATCATTACTTAATTACTTAAATTACTTAAACAATTACAAACTTTGCTGAGTTCCTCCAGTTTGTTGTACATGTTGATTTGACCACAGCATCTGCAGTGAACTTTGTGTTTACTATTGTTATTACTGTATGTCTATCTGTCTGTCTGTCTGTCAATCATAGTCTTCCATTCTAAAGACTGACATAAAATACTTATAAAGGTCCTTTGCCATTTCATTGTCCCCCTATTTTCCCTCTCCTGTGTAATTTTTCAGGGGCATGATATCCTCTCATGTCTCTCTCTTCTACTTTATATGAAAAATCTTTTAATATCCTCTTTGATATTATTGGCTAGTTTACCTTCATATTTTATCTTTTCTCTCCTTCATTTGCCATCTGCTGGTTTTTAAAAGCATTTGAATCCTCTAACTTTCTGCTAATTTTTACTCTATTATAAGCCCTCTCTTGTCCTTTTATGCTATCTTTAACTTCCACAGTTGCCTCATCCTCCTGTTAGAATCCTTCTTCATTCATGGGATATATTTATCTTGCACCTTCTGTGTTGCTCCAAGAAATTGCAGCCATTGCTGTTCTACATCGCTAATGTCCCCTGTCAATCAACTTTAGCCACTCCTCTCTCATAGCTCAATAATTCTATTTAGTCAACAGTAATATTGATATATCGGACTTTTACTTCTCCCTCTCAAACTGCAGGGTGAATTCTATCATCTTATGATCACAGACTTCTAAGTGTTCCTTTACATTAAGCTCACTAATCAATTCCAATTCATTACACAATATCCAAAATAGAAATGCCTTTCCCATAGATGGCTCAACTGCAAGCTGTATTAAAAGAACAAATCATGTAGGCATTGAACAAATTCCATCTCCTGGGATCCAATACCAATCTGATTTTCCTAATCTACCTGCTTTTTGAAATCCTCCATGGCTATTGTAACATTGTCCTTCTTCCATGCATTTTCTATCTCTCATTGGAATTTGTATCCCACATCTGTGTTACTGTTTGGAGGCCTGCATATAACTCCCGTTGAGGTCTTTTTACACTTGCATATTCTTAACTCTACCCACAAGAGTTCTACCCCTTCTGATCCTATGTCACCTTTTTCTAAGGATTTGGTTTCAATTTTTTACCAACAGAGTCATCTCATTTCCTCTGCCTGCTTGCCTGTCCTTTCAATTCAATATGTATCCTTGGATGTTAAGCTCTTCATTATGCTCTTTCAGCTATGACTCAGAGATGCCCACAATGTCATGCCGGCCGATCTCTGTCTGCACAAAAAGAACATCTACCTTCTTCTGTGTAAGACGTGCATTCAAATTTTATGCCTCCAGTCCTGTATTATTCAATCGATTTGCTTTTGGCCCCCTGTTACATATTCTCATCCCACTGACTGTAATCTGTTATCCATTATGAACAATCTGACACATACTCTCCATGACCTACAGTGTAAGCAGCAGAGTACCTTTTAGAAACATAGAAACATAGACAAATAGGTGCAGGAGTAGGCCATTCGGCCCTTCGAGCCTGCACCGCCATTCAGTATGATCATGGCTGATCATCCAACTCAGAATCCCGTACCTGCTTTCTCTCCATACCCCCTGATCCCTTTAGCCACAAGGGCCATATCTAACTTCTTTAATATAGCCAATGAACCGACCTCAACTGTTTCCTGTGGCAGAGAATTCCACAGATTCACCATTCTCTGTGTGAAGATGTTTTTCCTCATCTCAGTCCTAAAAGGCTCCCCCATTATCCTTAAACTGTGACCCCTCATTCTGGACTTACATCGAAAACAATCTTCCTGCATCTAGCCTGTCCAATCCCTTTAGAATTTTATATGTTTCAATAAGATCCCCCTTCAATCTTTTGAGCAGACTTATTCAGCTCCGCTATCACAAGGATCGTTACAGAAAATCCTTCCTACCAAATGCAATAATCATCTACAACAGTTCATCTCTGTACGACAGGAGAACACACATCATAGTACGATAGTCTGTTTTATTATTTCAAACATTATTAGTGCATATTGGTACATTATAATGGTATATTATTATTAGTTACATTTGCACACTGCTATGTGTGTTTTAAATGTTATTGCTGAAATGAAATAATTTCCCACTCAGGATCAAAAAGTATTTAAAAATTATTATTATTATTATTATTATGATTGTAGTAGTAGTAGTAGTAGTTGTTGTTGTTGTTGTTGTTGTTCCACAGAGCCAGACTCAGTGTCAGAGACCGAACCATTCTGGTCATCAACATCCAGGCAATGAGATTTTACAACTCTGTGGCAAAGCAGCAAGTGATGAATAGGCCCATAATTACCTTTGCACAATTGCATGAAAACATCTGTTGTCTGTTTAAGAATCAATTCAATCAGCTGTTTGTCATTTTGCAAACAATTCCTAGTCTTTGACATATGTCTAAATACAGTATAATCTGACAGAACACAAGTCTTGTTCAAATCTTCAGTCAATCTGATGAGGGATGGTGGGATACTGGGAATTGTGGAATTGGCTGAACTGATAATGTAAGTGAGAGAGACAGTGTGTCCACTTTGTCCCCTTCACCAGCTCTTGGCCTATAGCCATCCATCATGCCATTGTGATTCAAGTGTTTCTCCAATGTTTCCGAGTGCTGAATGAGTACCTACCTCTCCCAACATCTCAGGAAGTGCATCCCAGATTGCAAACACATTTCTGGTGGAAAAAAATCATCAGATCACACGTCATATTAAACCATGTCCTCTGGTTTCAGATGTCTCTCACATCCACCAAATCTATGCCCCTCATTATATTGTGGATCTCTAACAAGTCTTCATTCAGCTTCCTCTACTCCAGTGAAACAAACCAAGACTATCCAGTTCCTCCTCATATCTGAAACACTCCATCTCGGACAATATCCTGGTGAATCCCATCTGCACCCTCTCCTGTGTGTCAACTCCTGGTGTCAACTAAACAGTATGTTTCATAAAGATGTTTCTCTCAGATCTACCTGAATCAACCACATGAGACTTCCTCAAACAATTTGTTAAAATACATGTTTGCCACATCAAACCTTCTATTCTCACTGACACTTGAAAATGTAATTGCTTATCAGATACAACCATTTCTTATTAAAATGTTTTTTCCTAGATTAACCTACCAAATTCTAAATATCAATCTGCTCCATTCCTCAGAACTGTTTATAAACATTTTCCAGCCAGTAGTGTCAGACTGTGATCTGTAGTTTACCACTTTCCCTATTGCAAAGGTGTCCGTCCGGAAACCATTCAGTCCTCTGGCACCATGAGGTGGCCAACTTCTGCGAATCTACAGTGTTTCTGGTGTTGTGATTATTTGGAACTGGTGATTCAATTATTCCCTGTAATTATTCTGTTTGGTTTAAATAATACCATTTAAGTGAACAGGAACACAATTCCTTGGAGATGGAGGAGTATCTGTGCAGACTGCATGATCTACCCCAAGGACATTGTGAAGAAAACTGGTTTTATTTTCATCCTTTAAACATCTAGTATCAGTTTTTGGTGACTAAAAGCCATGGAAGGAAGCTAAATTATGTCCCTGAAATCTAGTGATTGCTTTGAGAGTCGGAGGGAATGCTGGTCTCTGCTGGTTAATTCTCATGAACTCACAGCACAGCTTCTGGTTGACTTGTCTATGATAGGTCCCTGTGTTTCTGTTAAATGAACAAACCCAAGTGCAGAAGACGGGTGTGGAGACAGAGTTGGGAGGTGTTATTGACATAGCGAACATGGAATCGGTATTCTGGAGTGATACTAGACTTAGAAATGGCAGTCTTAAGAACAATGAAATGAGGTTACTCACTTCAAAGTCAACCAATGAACTGGCAGCTCCTTGTTGTGATCACAGGGTCTTTATCCTGCATTTTCTGAAATCATGTGTGTATAGTTAGTGGAACCTGGAAATGATAGGAAACTAAACAAGGGGATTGAGGCCCAATTCCTGTGGTAACTAGCAAGGTGGGGGATTGCCAGAAGGGACCATGACAGTTTCAGGGTGAGCTTTACTTGTAGCTGTGGGCTCTGCTTTCCATTAGTCAGATCAATAGGTGAAAAATTTGAAAATTTTGTCCATAAAAGCACAAGACAATATGAATTAGGCCATACAGCTCATCGAGTCTGCTCCACCGTTCCATCATAGCTGATTGATAACCTGTCATAACTTCATTCTGCTGCCTTCTTCCTAAAATCTTCAACACCCTATTCATCAAGAACCTGTCAAACTTCACCTTGAATATACCCAATAACTTGGCCAGCAAAGCTTTCTGAATTCCACAGATTGAACACCCACTGGCTAAAAAATTTTTAAAAATCTCTATCCCCCACAATTCTGAAGCTGTGCCTTGAGTCCCTCACTATGGAAAACATCCTCTTTACATCAACTCTTTCTAGGCCTTTTAACACTGAAAAGGATTTAATGAGGTTCCCCTGATTCTTTGAAACTACAGACCCAGACCCATCAAACACTTCTCATATGTTAATAGTTTCATTTCTACAATCATTCTCGTGAATCTCCAGGGGACCCTCTCCAATGGCAATTCTTTTTTTTTTGCTTAGATGAGGGGCCCGAAACAGCTCACAAAACAACAAGTACAATCTGACCAATGCTTTGCAAAGCTTCAGCATGACATCCTGGCATATATATTCTAGACCTATTGAAATGAATGCCAACACTATATTTACCCTCCTTACCACCAACTCAACCTGCAAAGTAATCTTTAGGAAATCCTGCACTAGGACTCCCAATTACCTTTGCACCCCTGATTTTTCAATTTTCTCCATATTTAGAAAATAGTCTTCACCTTTATTCCTTCTACAAAGTGCATGACCATACACTCTATTCCATCTGCCACTTCTTTGCCCATTCTCCTAAACTGAACAAGTCCTTCTGCAGACACTCTGCTTCCACAACACTACCTGCCCCCCTACCTATCTTCAAATTGTCTGCATATTTGACCAGCGAACCATCAATTCCTTCATCCAAATCATTGACATGTGTTTTAAAATAGTGGTTGCAACACCAACCCCTGCAGCATACCGCAAATCACTGACAACTTACGAAAAAATGCCCCTTTTATTCCCACACTTTGCCTGCTGCCTGTCAGTCCATTATCGATCCATACTAGTATCTTTCTTGTACATCAATGGGCTCTTTTCTTGTTAAGCAGCCTCATGTGCTTCACCCTATCAAGTACCTTCTGATAATCCAGTATACAACATCCACTGACTCTCCTTTGCCTATTCTGCTTGTTACTTCCTCAAAGAATTCCAAAGGATTTATCAAGCAAGATTTCCACTTAAGGAAACCATGCTGACTTTGACCTATTTTTTCAAATGCCTCTAAGTACCCTTAAACCTCATGCTTAATAATGGACTCTAGCAACTTCCCAGCCCCTGCAGTCAGGCTAACTGGCTGATAACTTCTTTTCCTCTGCTTCCCTCCGTTCCTAAAGAGTGGATGTTCTCTCTTCAGGATCTCCTCTCTTTTCCTACCTAAGTCATCCTTACCAATATGTACCACGATTCCAATCGGTAACTACTACTACTACATCAACTCAGGCCTGGGGGGCCGGCGTCAGGCATGATGACGGACTCTCCACTCCTCCCTCTCCCTCATCAGTGTGTTCAGTTCAACTACATTAGCCGCGCCGCTAGCTGCTGCTAGCTGCTAGATGAACTGAAGATCCACTTGTAACTCTGCCCAGAAGAATGCTATAAACGTGATCCAAGACATCTGTGATGCTGGCGCCTCAGAAGCAGCATATCACCTGTGTGTCTCTTTCAGTTCACAGAATTTCCTGTTTAGTACTCTAAAGATCGAACACTTTCTCATTACTGCACACCTCTTCCTCTCCTGCCGTTTTAAACCACAGAGACTGCTCAATGTTAGGGACCTAAACACTGTGGCTATTTTCAGCTATGTCCTCCCCCAAGCAGTATCCAAAGCAGTATACTTGTTGTTGACGGGAACAGACACGGGGTACTCGGCACTAGCTGCTTATCCCCTTTCCTCCTCTTGACAGTCACCTAATTACCTGTGCCTTGCACCTTGGGTGTAACTCTCTCCCTGTAAGTCTTGTCGATCAACCCCTCAGCCTTTCAAACAATCTGGAGTTCATCTACTTCCAGCTCTAGCTCCTGAGCATACTCTTAAAGAAGCTGCAGATGGGTGATCTTCATGTAGGTGTAGTTGTCAGAGGTCTCCCTGTCTTCCCACATCTCGCAATGGAAAGAGGTGTCAGTGGTTTGGGGGATGATGAGGGAGAAAGGAAGGTGTAGGGCTGTGGGTACTACATGGAGGAGTTGAAGTATCTGGATCACTCTTACCAGTGCTAGTACAGATTTAACAGGATGAACATCTCCTTAAGTGTGGCAATAGTTCTGTAAGTTTGAAATCCCACATCCATGTACCCAGACAACTGCTATCATCCAAAGAAATTGAACTTCAGGCTCTTGAACGCTCAGTGATTTTTGAGATGGCTCAGAAATATTCTGAGAAAAATATTCTGAACTGCCTCAACCATTCTGTAAGATTGAGATTTGACAAATATGAAACCAGAAACCACTATCATATCGAGAAATTGCACTCAGGCTCCTGAACACTTGTTGCTTTGAGTCTTGCTCTGCATTAAATTTGGATGTGGTGAGACATTGTGCAAAGTGGTGCTTGTCCCAGTGTATTGACACCATTCCAGCACAGTCTTTCCGATCCACTGAGTTATCATGTTATGTGCAAAACTGCAAAATATGTTTCTATGTAATTCATCACCCTTTGTGAAAACAGTGTGAACAGTTGGTTTATTGTTCAAACTATTTTCCGTGTTGGCTTTGATTCCTGTTACATCTACTTTGTGAGCATGCTTCCACGAAGGAAAAAGAAAGAAAAATCAGTTGGGTTGACAGGGGCTGTCTAATAAACACTGGAATCCACCAATGGGGCAATGGGTGAAAGGTGGATGGAAATCAGGGCATGATGAGGGAGAATCAATATGGATTGGTGAAGGGAATTCCATGTCTGATCATCCAGTCAAAGATGTCACGCATTGTCTCCACTGTGTCCATATTTAGATCATAGAAGTGAAAATTCCCAATACAGAAAGTACTCGAAGATGAGACAGCATCAGGACATGAAGACACAGAGGAGGAGGAGAAAATTTAGAATGTAGGAGGGGATATGTGGATGGGGTACAGGGCAGAAGGAGAAGGAATTTGACAGGAGAGGATAGTGGACCATGAGGGAATAGTAAGGAGGAACTTTTGCTCCTCCGACCTGACAGTGGCCTCATCATCGCTGTAGCGTAGGTCATAGACAAGCAGTTTGGAATGGGGATGGGAGAATCTGTGTACAACGAGCTTCTGTAGCTGCAGACAGCAGTCCCAGGTGGTGTGCCACCTCCCAGGTACAAGAATCAGAGATGTCTCACAGTGACATTCTGGAAAACAAAGCAAGTGCACAATACAAGACTAATAATGAAATATTTGCTGGAACTGATTTTTGTTTCACACTGACCAGATGTAAAAACTAGAGCATTGATTTAGTCAGTAATTTTCTGTTGGACCTTGAACCACCTGGATAAAAACAACTACATTAATCCATCTAGGAATACCCTAATGAAGTAAGGCAAATGGAAACAAGTAAATTCAGGTCTGAAGAAGGAGAAACTTTTGGAGGAGCTGCTTAGGAGCACCCAATGGCGCCTGACGGTGACTCCTTTGCTTGCATCTTCAGAAACAGCTCTATTTCCATCTTTAATATCTCTATATTTCCCTTTCAGGGTTCTTTTGAAGACCCTGACCTGGAGTTACACATTGACCAGTTCATTACAGGAACGGGACCCGCTCTCACGGTTTCACGACTGGCCGTTGTTCAATATGCCAAGGATGCGACATAAGAGATTAACTCGCTTTCGGAGTTCTGGGATCTCGTGACTTTGGAGATGGGCAAACTGACTTTTGGGGTCTCTGCAGGAATTTGGTGTATCATTGGAAATGGAATATCTCTGGTTGTGTGTCCAGAGACCCAAGTTCTTTGATACAGAGCTCAGAAAAAGCATTGCAACGAACTTTGAACATCGTAAATCAGTGAGATGATTGTTATGTCTCCCCTTTCACAGTGAAATGGAGACAGCTCTTTCTCCTTTAGTAGAGAGAGAGAGTGCCTGTGGTACGTCGAACACTGGGTGAACGAGTAGTTTTTGCAAGTACTGCATGTCCGTGCCTTTATTGTTGCTTCGCTGTACACTTGAGTGCTCGGTGGTGAGTGACGATGCTTTTTTTTTGCTGGTGGGGGAGGTGGGCTTGTTGCTTTGCTACTGCTTATGTGTGGGAAGGGTGAGCTGGGGGGAGGCTTTGGGGTTCTATTGTATAACTGTCGTTCAATCTTTGAGGGCACTTCTTGGTTTTCGTGAATGGTTGCAAAGAAAAAGTATTTCAGGATGTACATTGCATACATTTCTCTGACATTAAATGTAACTACACATTTAAAATGTTTGAAACAGATTGATTGAGAGATGGAGAGAACAAACTGAAAGATGAAACATTCAGGAGTGATGTGGATGATCGGGACTGTCTGGTCTCTTGGTTTTAGAAAGGGTATACTGACATTGGAGAGGGTTCAGAGATGATTCACAAGAATGATTCCATGAATGAGAGGGTTACCATTTAAGGAATGTTTGGTAGCTCTTGGGCTGTATTCCCTGGAGTTCAGAATAATGACGGAGGATTTCATAGAAACACCTCAAGGCCTGAACAGATTAGATATGGCAAAGTTATTTCCCATGGTAGGGGATTCTAGGACAAGAGGGCACGACTTCAGGATTGAAGGATGTCCTTTTGGAGCTGAGATGCAAAGAAATTACTTTAGTCAGAGGGTGGTAAATCTGTGGAATTTTTTACTGTGGAGGTGAAGTTATTGGGTGTATTTAAGGCAGAGATAGATAGGTTCTTAATTAGCCAGGGCATCAAAGGGTATGAGGTAAAAGCAGGGGAGTGGAGATGACTGGATGAAGTAGATCAGCCCATAAATGAATGGTGAGCAGACTCAATGAGCCAAATGGCCTACTTCTGCTCCTAAATCTTATGGTCTTATGGCCTTATGGTCTGTGTGTCTGAATGGATGTATGGGTGGATGAAAATGGGTTTATTTTGCTGTTGTTGTCTTGTTGCTCGTTCTGTTCTGTTTGTTGTTGTTTGTGTTGTTCTGCTGAGGATTGTGGGAATCCTTTGTTGTCACTGGAATTTTTGGCAACACTTTTGGGCTGACCCCAGCAAATGCTGCTTCATTGTTAACACAAATGGAATGTATTGGTGTGTGTTTAGAACTACATGTGAAAAATAAATGAGTCTTGAACAAAAAATGAATCTGTATCTCAACACTTATCACCAGATTGTGGACAATCAGTATGAGGGCTCTGTTTAAGGAATTGCTCTGTCTGCAGTGCATTGAGGATGATAAGGACATTATTCTGAATGCATGTTACCGTGGTCTAGACATGTCTGAGTGGAAATTCCCTCAACATGCCCTTGGTCAAGACCACTCAAAATCCAGTCATTTGATTGTAAGGTTCCCATTGTCGACATTGTTTATCCTTGATATTGAGGCCACAACATTATTCAAGAATGTCCTGTGGGCAAACACTCTGGGGACATGAAATTCTGCATTGCTTGCACTACAATAGAGTGTAAGCAATGTTTACCCTTTTGTCTGGGTGTGGTAGTTCACTGAAGAAAGGCACCCCTTTGGTAAATCACTTTTGGAATTATTTCGCATGTCATGGAACTGGATAAGTGGCTATCACATTGTGTGTGATTGGCATAACCTTGTGGAATCTACCGATGTGTCGACCCTTGCCTGGGTGGTAGTTCCTTTGAAGATGGTCCCTTTTGTGATAAGCTACAGTTGGTGATAATCCGTATGTGGATTTTGTTTGAGTATCCTGTGGCCACCACTTTGAGATGTCCCGTAACTGAATTTGGGTGTGGTAGCACTTGTGATGAAAGGATAATCATCGGAGATCACTGTCGGTGATACTTCATGTGTGGAGTGGGAACAACTTCGGAGAGAAAACCTACTGCTGTTGGTATTTTGCATTGCTGTTGTGGGATCTGTGGAATATCGACGTAATTGCCTTCTCACAAAATGTTCCTTTGGATTACAAATCTCTCTCTCTCACCAACAACAACAACCTCATGCATTGAACTGAACTTTCTCAAATACCATCATAAGACTGTATCATTTACCACCTAAACTTGAGGAAGTTTGGGGTCTTATATTTACACACTTACATATGTATAAACTCTGCTAATCTGTTTGATTTATCTGGTTTTATATTACTATATTACATAGACACTAATAAAATAATGTTTTGTTTATAGCAAAACCAGACTCCAGGTGTGTTCCATTTCTGCTGGTTCTTTTAACCCATTACAGGGTACGTAACAAGCTGTTTTCAGAAAACCACGTATTTGCATTCCTTGGTGTCCCTGTAATGTAACTCACCACGGTGACCTAACATTCACTGTATAAGTCCTATCCTTGTTTGATCTTCCAAAATGCAACATTTCACATTTACTTGGACTGAAAGCCATTGGCCAGTTCACCGTCCACATACCTCACTGATCAAGATCTCCCTGTAATTTTCCATAATCAACTGCAACATCATCAAGTTTGGTATCCTACACAAACTTCCTAAACACCTTCCTTGTACATTCACATCCAAATTGCTGATATCAATTACAAACAACTAAAATCCCATCACCGACCTCCTGTGGCACATCAGTAGGCAGAGGCTTCTGGTCTAAGAAACAACCCTGAACTCATTTCTGCATACCTTGACACTGTCTTATCTCCCCTTGTTCAATCTCTTCCCACCTATGTTCATGACACTTCTCATGCTTTGAATTTTTTCAATGATTTTATGTTTCCTGGCCCCCACCGTCTTATTTTCACCATGGATGTCCAGTCCCTATATACCTCCATCCCCCACTGAGATGGTCTCGAAGCTCTTCGCTTTTTTTTGGATTCCAGACCTAACCAATTCCCCTCTACCACCACTCTCCTCCGTTTAGCGGAATTAGTTCTTACTCTCAATAATTTCTCCTTTGGCTCCTCCCACTTCCTCCAAACCAAGGGTGTAGCCATGGGCACCCGTATGGGTCCCAGTTATGCCTGCCTTTTTGTTGGCTTTGTGGAACAGTCCATGTTCCAAGGCTATACCGGTATCCATCCCCCTCTTTTCCTTTGCTACATCGATGACTGCATTGGCGTTGCCTCTTGCACGCATGCTGAGCTCATCAAGTTCATTAACTTTGCCTCCAACTTTCACCCTGCTGTCAAATTTACCTGGTCTATTTCCGACACCTCCCTTCCCTTTCTTGAACTTTCTGTCTCCATCTCTGGAGACGGCCTATTTATCTACTATAAGCCTACAGACTCTCACAGCTATCTGGACTATTCCTCTTCCCACCCTGTCTCTTGCAGAAAGACTATCCCCTTCTCACAATTCCTCCATCTCTGCCGCATCTGCACTCAGGACGAGGCTTTTCATTCCAGGACGAAGGAGATGCCTTCATTTTTTAAACAAAGGGGCTTCCCTTCATCCACCATCAACTCTGCTCTCAAACACATCTCTCCCATCTACCCGCCACCCCACTCGGAGAAGGGTTCCCCTTGTCCTTATCTACCACCCCACCAGCCTCCAGGTCCAATGTATAATTCTCCGTAACTTCCCACGGGATCCCACTACCAAACCTCCCCCCCCTTTCTGCTTTTCACAGGGATCGCTCCCTACGCGACTCCCTTGTCCACTCATCCCCCCATCCCTTCCCACTGATCTACCTTCTGGCACTTAACGGAACAAGTGCTACACCTGCCCTTACACTTCCTCCCTCACCACCATTCAGGGCCCCAGACAGTCCTTCCAGGTGAGGCAACACTTCACCTGTGAGTCTGCTGGTGTGTTATACTGCATCCACTGCTCCCAGTGCGGCCTTTTATATATTGATGAGACCCGACGCAGACCGGGAGACTGTTTCGCTGAACACCTATGCTCGGTCCACCAGAAAAAGCAGGATCTCCCAGTGGCCACACATTTTAATTCCATGTCCCATTCCCATTCTGATATGTCTATCCATGGCCTCCTCTATTGTCAAAATGAATCCAAACTCAGGTTGGAGGAACAACACCTTATATACCGGCTGGGTAGTCTCCAACCTGATGGCATGAACATTGACTTCTCTAACTTCCGTTAATGCCCCTCCTCCCCTTCTTACCCCATTTCTGACATATTTAGTTGTTTGCCTGTTCTCCATCTCCCTCTGGTGCTCCCCCCACCTCCTTTCTTTCTCCTGAGGCCTCCCGCCCCATGATCCTTTCCCTTCTCCAGCTCTGTATCACTTTCGCCAATCACCTTTCCAGCTCTTAGCTTCAACCCACCCCCTCCAGTCATCTCCTATCATTTCACATTTCCCCCTCCCCTCAGTACTTTCAAATCTCTTACTATCTTTCCTTTCGGTTAGTCCTGACGAAGGGTCTTGGCCCGAAACGTCGACAGCGCTTCTCCCTATAGATGCTGCCTGGCCTGCTGTGTTCCAGCAGCATTTTGTGTGTATTGTTGTTTGAACCCCGAACAATTACTCTCTTCTTCCTACATTGAATCCAATCCGCTACCTTCCCAAACTCATGCTGGTTAATTATCCTGAACAGCCTGCCATAAAGAATCAGTCAAAGGCTTATTGACATCATCTATGACTTTACCCTCATTAACCTCTTGTTTACCTTCTCAAACTCTCCACAGATTTCTCAAATATGACTTTTCAGATATGTTTAGTTTGAAATTCGAGATTTTGAGTTAGGTAGATTGATTCATATACACTCATTTTATTCGGTTACTACCTAAAGTGTCCGCTGAGTGCATGTTTGTGATCTTCTGGTGCTGTACCCCATCTACTTCAAACTTCAACATTTTGTGCATTCTGAAATGCTGTCTGCACACCACTATTGTAATGTTTACATGTTTATGTGAGTTACTGTCTCCTTCCTGTCAGTTTGAAACAGTCTGGCCATTCTTCTCTGACCTCTCTCATTAACAAGGCATTCATGCCCTAAGAACTTCTGCTCTGGGGATGTCTGCTTTTTGTGTTTTGCATCATTCTCTCTAAACACTGGAGGCTATTGTGGGTGAAAATACCAGAAGATAGATAACAGTTTCTGAGATGCACAAAGCAGCCCATCTGGTGCCAACCATCATTCCATGGTCAAAAATGCATAGATAAGATTTATTCCCATTTTAATGTATAGTCTTAACAACAGCTGAACCTCTTGACCATGCCTGCATGCTCTTTTCTTTGAGTTGCTGCCACATGATAGGCTAATTTATATATAGACAGGTCGGGGAGGGTGGAGGGTATCATGAAGGTTAATCGGGGATGGGGGGAAGCATTCACAAAGAGGAGAAGCGGCAATCAACAGGGAACAGATGGTGGAAAAGAGACTTATACCAAGGTCATTCAGGGAGTGAGTCTTTGAGGTTTTGAGCAAAAAATAGTGGGAAGTTAGAGGATTGGGAAGTTATTAAAATCCAACAGAAAGCAACTTAAACATAAAGGAAAAATGGAATATGATGGTAAGCTAACCAATAACGAAGAGAATACTGTAAGTTTCTTCAGATACATAAAGTGTAAAAGAGATGTGAGAGTAGATATTGGACACTGGAAAATGATGATGGAGAGGTAGTAATAGGGGACAAGGAAATTGTGGATGAACTGAATAAGTATTTTGCATCAGTCTTCACTATGGACAGACACTAACAATATGCCAGAATTTCAAGTGTGTCGAGGGCAGAGGTGTGTGAAGTTGCCTTTACTAGGGAGAAAGTGTTTGCAAAGCTGAAAGTTCTGGTAAGTCACCTGGACCAGATGGTATATACCTTAGGATTCTGAAAGAGGTGGCTGAAGAGATTATGAAGACATTAGTAATGATCTTTCAAGAATCACAAGCTGCTGACATGGTTCTGAAGAACTGGAAAAGTTGGAAATCTCGCTCCTCTTCTAGAATGGAGACAGAAAAAAAGAAATTTATAAGTTAGTTAGTCTGACCTCAGCAGACGGGAAGATGTTGGAGGTGATTATCAAGTATGGGTTCTCAGGGTAATTGGAGGCAGATGATAAAATAGGATATTGTCAGCATGGTTTCCTTAAAGGAAAATGCTACCTGAAAAATCTGTTAGAATTTTTTGAAGAAATAGGAAGCATGATAGACAAAGGAGAATTGGTTGATGTTGTGTACTTGGATTTTCAGAATGCCTTTGACAAGGTGCCACCACTTGAGGCTGCTTAACAAACTATGAGCCCATGGTATTGTATGAAAGATTCTAGCAGGGATAAAGTGATGGATAATTGGCAGGAGGCAGAGAGTGGAAATAAAAGAAGCCTTTCCTGGTTGGCTGCCAGTGACTAGTGCTGTTCCACAGGGGTCTGTTTTGGGACCGATTTTTTTTATGTTATATGTCAATGATTTGGATGATGGAATTGATGGCTTTGTTGCAAAGTTTGCAGATGATATGAAGATCGGTGAAGGGGCATGTGGTTTTGAGGAAGTAGAGAGGCCACAGAAGGACTTAGACAGATTAGAAGAATGGGCAAAGTAATGCCAGATGTAATAGTGTTGGGAAGTGTCTGGTCATACACTTTGATAGAAGAAATGAAAGGGTTGATTATTTTCTAAATGGAGAGAAAATATAAAAAAAAAACTGAGGCACAAAGAGACTTGGCAGTCCTTGGGCAGGATTCCCTAAAAGGTTCATTTGGAGGTTGAGTCTGTGGAGAGGAAGGCAAATGCAATGTTAGCATTAATTTCAAGAGGATCAGAGTATAAAAGCAAGAATATAATGATGAGACTTTATAAAGCACTGGTGAGGCCTCACTTAGAAAGAATGTACTGAAACTGGAGAGGGTTCAAAAAGGTTTATGAAAAGGATTCCTTGGATTGAATGATGTCATATGAAGACCATTTAATGGCTCTTGGTCTGTATTCACTGTAATTCAGAAGAATAAGGATTGACCTCAAATGGTGAAAGGCCTTGATAGAGAGGATGTGGCGAATGTTTCCTATGGTAGAAGAGTGAAAAGCCAGTGTTTATGTATATTTAAGGCAGAGGTTCATAGATCCTTGATTGGTCAGGTCATGAATGGATATAGGGAGAAGACTGGGGCTGAGAGGAAAATTGGATCACCTACGGTGACATGGTAGAGCAGATTCAATGGGCCAAATAGTCTAATTCTTCTCCTATATTTTATGGCCTTGTGATAATATTATTAGCAAATTCCAGTTTTACTACCAATATCACATCAGAAGATGGAAATTAACCCATTGTGTTACAGAGAAAAAAACAACATATCTGCTCTTGAAGGGAAGTGATTTACAAAGAAAAACATAATGTAAATCACCTCAAGCAACATGAGATCAGTCTTGGTTTTATTAAACTGGCTCAGCTTTCAATCAATCAACTCTTTTGAGCTTTTCATAAATATTTTACAATGAGACAGTAGTTTAATGATTTCTGGACAAATATGTTTTCTAAAACAATTACATTGTAATATTTTCATTCATCTTCATCTCCATGGAACTGAGATGTCTCACTGGACATGAAAGACTGTACTGGAATAGGGTCAATACACAGGGGCAGACACCACTTTGCTCAATGTCTCCCCACATCCAAATTTAATTCTGAACATGGCCCAAAACTGCTATGTGTTTGGGGAGCTGAAGTCCAACTTCTCTGGGAGATAGTGTTTTTCTGGTTCCTCAGTTCTATCCATGTGGTTTACAAACCCAGAGAATGGTTACAGCTGCAATGTGACCTAGTGCAAAAGTGACCCAGATATATCCACTTACCCCACCCAATACTCAAAGACACACAATCCATCTTCTTCCCTACTTTCCTAACTTAGTCACATCCATTCTTAGTCACAAATATTTCAAGATTTCTCCTCTGATTTTATCTTGTCTGACGTATTTCCATTGTTCTACCTGAAAACTAACTTCACAAATTTAACAATGTCTCGGTGGAGTAAGGAGGGCAATATAAAGAACAATAACCCTGCCAAGGCAGGTTGGGTGTGGACCTCACAGAGGGTGGAAAGCAAGTACACAAGAATAATCCGAGGTATGAAAGACTGAACAGAAGAGGAAACCAATCACAACCATGAGAAAATCCACAGAAATCCAAACAACACTCACAAAATGCTTGAGGAACTCAGCAGGCTAGGCAACACCTAGGGAAAGAGTACAGTTGATGTCTTGGGCTGGAACGTTGCACAGGAGAGGAATGTTTAATTCATCTGGGTCTGCACTCGATGGGGTTCAAGAGGATGTGTGGTGATCACATTGAATTTTTTTTGTCTCCTAGATAGCCTGGATACATTGGATGTGAAGAGGATGTTTCCATTAGTAGTGAGGTCTAGGGTCTGAGGGCTTAGACTCAGAGTAAAGGGACGTCCCATTAAAATGGTTGCCTGCAAAAAGATTGAATCCACCTGGGAGGACCTGGAACGGAATGCTAAGAATATCATGACATCATCATGTACAGCGAACATGTACTTATGAAGCAAAAACCAAACTTACTAATCCAATAGTGTTTTTCATGATACAACCAGCAGGAGAAGTTGATGGGTACCCACTGTCCAGCATGCCATCACTTACATTAACACTGTAAATCTGGAGTAACAAGCAGCTCCACAGTGAAGCCTCTGTGGGTGGGAACCTGCAGGTTATCACTATCGTGACCTCTATGTGACCCCAGTACCTACGCAATGTGCTTATCCCACACTCGGGTGGCACGGCTATGTAGTGGTAAGCACAAATGCTTTACAGAACCAGCGATTTGGGTTCAATTTGCCTAACTGCCTGCAAGGAGTTTCTCCGTTCTCCCCATGATTGTGTGGGTTTGTTGCAATGAACGAGGCAAACCCAAATGCAGGACACAGGCACAGAGATTGAATTAGGATGTTTACGTGGGTGTGAGCATTGAACAGCAAACAGGATGGATCTTGACATGAAGCCTTGACACAGAAAGAGACGGAGTTTCACAGGTAAACCTCGAAACTGGAGTAGAACTTAGAAAACTTATCTTGACACAGAGAGACGGGGTTTCACAGTAAATATCAGTACTGGAACAAAACTTAGAACACACGATCCTATACAGCTGGAAAACATTAATTAGCACACAGGCAAAACCAACGATCTGGCAACTTGTGGTTGTAAAGCCGGGGTTCTTATGGTGCAAGTCTTGATGGAAAACAGGTGTGTCGTCATCAAAGAGAATTAGGAGCAAATAGGAAATTAATGGTCAGAACCGTGGCACAATGAAAAGGGATTAGGAAAAAATAGGGAATTAACAGATTAACAGTCAGGACCATGTCAGTAATCCCCCCCCCCCCAAACGGGAGCCTCCAGGCGAACCACCAGCCTTGTCCAGAGTGTCTCAGTGGAAACCATGGATGAGGTAAGGGTCCTGGGTGAAGGAGTGGGGAATTCAGGAGCATTCCTCTGGGCCGTATCCCTCCCAATCTACCAGGTACTGGAGACCCCTGCCTCAGCAGCGTACATCCAGGATTCGCCGGATGGTGTATGCTGGGTAGTCGTCAATGATCCGGGCGGGTGGAGGGAGTTTGGCAGGAGAGAACAAAAGGCTGACAGACACAGGTTTCAATTGGGAGATGTGGAATGTGGGATGAATGTGTATTGATCTGGGCAGTTTGAGTCTGACCACTGAAGGGTTGATTATACTGTCAATCTCAAATGGTCTCCGGTAGTGAGGGACGAGTTTCTTGGGTTCATTCTTAAGGGGGCTGTCTTTTGATGAGAGTCAAACCTTCTGCCCAGGCTGATAATTGGGTGCAGTAGTTCGATGGCAATTGGCAATCCTCTGGTTGTGGTCGGCTGAGCGGAGCAGGGCCGCGCGTACATCCTTCCAAATCTTGCGGCACCGGCGGAGATGGCCCTGAACTGAAGGCACAGCAATGTCTTCTTCATGTGTAGGAAACAAAGGGGGTTGGTAACCGAGGGAGAATTTGAAGGCCGACATTCCAGTGGCGGTGCTGACCAGGAAGTTGTGAACATACTCTACACAAGCAAGATCTACACAAGCTGGAAGACAGGCTTACTGAGGCTCCAAGGGCTTGACAAAAAGATCTTCAGACTTGAGAGATGAATTGGGGGCCTAGTCAGAAATAATGTTAGAGGAAATTCCATGTCCGTAGGAAGACTTGATGAACAAGGAGGTCAGCTGTCTCATGGGCTGTAGGGAGTTTGGGAAGGACTAAGAAGTGCACAGCTTTGGAGAAGCGGTTCACCACGGTGAGTACGGCAGTGATCCCATGTGAAGGGGGCAGTCCAGTGACAAAATCCTGCGCAATGTGAGACCATAGGTGGCTAGGGACAGGTAGGGGATGAAGCAACCCAGCAGGTGGTTGATGGGAGGCTTTTCTGCGGGACACAAACAGAAAATGCAGAGTCAAAAGAGTGAGTGTCAGCGTCCATGGAGGGCCACCAGAAATGTCTCTTTAGAAGAAACAGAGTTCGATCGATTCCAGGATGGCAGGCGAAACGAGAATAATGCCCCCACTGGAGAATCTGAGACTGAACAGAGTCGGGCATGAAGAGGCGATTGGGGTGGGGGGGGTCCATTGCCTAGGTCAGGTTGAGTCCGTTGGACCTCTTTGACTATGGATTCGATTTCCCAGGTGAGGACAGCCACCACAAAGGATGTTCGAAGGATGGGAAGGCCCTCCTCGGAGACATATTGATGAGAGAGCATCTGGCTCCCTGTCCTTGGAACAAGGACGATAGGTGAGTGAGAATCTGAAACGGGCAAAAAATGATGTCCAACAGGCTTGGCGGGAATTCAGGCGTTTAGCGGTTTGAATGAATGCCAGGTTCTTGTGGCCTGTCCAGACGATGAATGAATGTTCAGCTCCTTCCAGCCAGTGCCTTCACTCCTCCAAAGCGAGTTTGACGGCCAGTAATTCCCGGTTCCCTAAGTCATTGTTCTGTTCAATAGGGGAGAGATGGCGAGAAAAGAAGGAGCAGTGATGGAGCTTTTTGTTAGGGCCTGAACGTTGGGAGAGGACCACTCTCACCCCAGAGTCGGAGGCGTCAACCTCCACAATGAATTGGCGAGAGGGGTCTGGTTGGACCAGGATGGGTGCAGAGGTGAAACGCCTCTTCAGCTCCGAGAATGCTGAGTCCCCTTTGGGGGTCCAGTGAAAAGGGGTCGCAGAAGAGGTGAGTCGAGTAAGGGGTGCTGCCACCCGACTGTAATCACTGATGAAGCGACTGTAAAAGTTTGCAAAGCCCAGAAATCGCTGGAGTTGCTTGAGTGTCATAGGTTTTGGCCACTCCGCCACTGTCCGGATCTTTTTGGGATCCGCCCTCACTTGCCCGCTCTCAATGATGTATCCCAAGAAAATGACAGAAGGGACATGAAACTCGCACTTCTCTGCCTTAACAAATAGCTTGTTCTCCAAAAGCCTCTGCAGAACTCAACGGTGGGTGTGTTCCTGAAGATTGCGGGAGAAGATTTAGATGTCGTTCAAATAAACGAAAATGAAACGATTAATAAAGTCTCTAAGGACATCGTTTATCAGGGCTTGGAAGACGGCGGGAGGATTGGTGAGACTGAAGGGCATGACCAGATATTTGAAATGACCAAGAGGGGTGTTAAAAGCTGTTTTCCACTCATCTCCCTCCCTTATCCTGACCATGCGGTAGGCATTCCGTAGGTCCAACTTAGTGAAGATGGAGGCTCCATGAAGAGGCTCAAAAGCAAGTTGATAAGGGGCAGTGGATACTTATTTTTTATGGTGATAGTATTCAGGCCATGGTAGTCAATGCAGGGGCGCAGTGAGCTGTCTTTCTTCTCCACAAAGAAGAAATCTGCGCCTACAGGAGAAGATAATGGTCGGATAATGCCAGCCACGAGCAAGTCATTTAGGTAAGCCTCCATTACTTCCGTTTTTGGCTGGGACAGGTTATACAGCTGACTGGTGGATAGAGGGGCTCTGGGGAGAAGGTCAATTGTGCAATCATAAGGGCGGTGTGGGGGCAGGGAAAGAGCCCGTTATGTGCTAAACACTTCTCCCAGATCCTGATACTCTGCTGGAACCTTTGATAGGTCAGGGGTTTCAGGGGCAGACGAGGTCATGGTGACTTCCACTGGGGAAAGGGCTAATTGTAGGCAAGTGGAGTGGCAGAATAAACTCCAGCTGACTGTCTTCCCAGTGGACCAGTCAATGTGGGGGTTATGGCGGCTTAACCAGGGGTAACCAAGGACTATAGGGGCTTGAGGAGAGGAAATTAAGTTGAATTGTAACAGTTCTCGATGGTTCCTGGAGAGAAAGAGAGACGGGGTGGTGTGCAGTGTGTGACTCAGGCCAGTAGTCTACCATCCAGTGCCCAGGCTTCCAGGGGGATCCTCAACGGCTCATGAGGACTTCTGGCCCAGGAAGATTTATTTTCATCCAAAAGTTTTCCCTCAGCACCGGAGTCCACTAGTGCAGACAGAGGCAGGGATTGTTGGTGGTAACGTAAAGTGGCTTACATCCGCATCCGGGTTCAGGGAATGGAAGGGTATGTCATCTGGCTCATCAGGGTCCTCCTTTCTACTGGTGAGATTTCCCTTTTGTCCAAAGGGGACAGGTAACACGGAAGTGGCCGGACTGGCTGCAATATAGATATTCACCCATTCTCAATCTCTGGAGTCGTTCAGCAGGAGAAAGGCGGTTCTGTCCCAGCTGCATGGGTTCCTCTCCCCGGGCGGTGGAAACAGCCGGGCTGGGAGCTATTCTAGGAACAGCAGGAGAAGAGAGGCTTGTGCTGGTGGCAGACGGTAATGAGTGCCGTGGAGTGGCCAAAAGTGGTGGACGGCCAGTTCTTTCCCAATGGCGTTCTTGGCGACACTTGTCCAACCTGTTGGCTAAGGAGATCAAGGAATCCAGGCTGTCGGTGTCATCTCTTGCTGCCAACTTGTCTATCACCATGTCACTGAGACCATTCAGAAATACCCCTTGGAGTGCCTCATCATCCCACCCCAGGTTGGCTGCTAATGTGTGGAACTCCACAGCATATTCGACAACACTGAGTGAGCCCTGGCAGAGAGTGAGTAGATACTTAGCGGTGTCTTTACCATAGACGGGGTGCTCAAAGATCTTTCTCATTTCACGATAAAGGTGGGGAAAGAAGAGCAAATATCCGGTTGATTATTCCAGACAGCTGTAGCCCACGCTAAGGCATTTCCCTGCAACAACCCCATGATACAAGCAATCTTTGACTTACCCGTGGAGTATGTGGATGACTGCTGTTCGAACACCAATGATTGCTGCAGGAGGAAGTCCCGGCACTTCCCCAAATCCCCAGCGTAGTGCTCTGGTTCAGGTATGTGAGGCTCTCTTGGTGGGGGTGTTGCTGACAGGTAGGGGGTTGCTACTACTGGCTGTCTGGGCTGGTTAGACAGAGTTCCAGAAGTGGATGGGGTAAAATGAGTGGATACACGGTCCACCTGGTCACCGATCTTCGTTACGTCAGCAGACAGGGAACGGAGGTTCTCCATGACCACCCGGAGGAGTTGGTCAAGCAGACCCAGTAGGAAGCCCTGGCTGGCAACAGATCATTCTGTTGCAACGTATGAGGCACGGAGATTGAATTAGGATGCTTATGCAGGTATGAGCGTTGATCAGCAAACAGGAGGGAACTTGACACGGAGAGACGGAGTTTGACAGGTAAACCTCGAAACTGGAGTAGAACTTAGAAAAGTTATCTTGACATGGAGAGACAGGGTTTCACAGTAAATCTTGATACTGGAGCAAAACTTAGAACATGCGATCCTAAGCGGTCGGGAAACATTAATCACCACACAGGCAAAACCAACAATTTGGCAACTTATGGTTGCAAACCTGGGTTTCTTATGCTGCAGGTCTTGATGGAAAGCAGGTGTGTCATCATCAAAGAGAATTAGGAGCAACTGGGGAATTAATGGTCAGAACCATGTCACAATCAAAGAGGATTAGGAGAAAATAGGGAATTAATGGTTGGGACCGTGACAGGGTTTCCTCTGGATGCTCTGGTTTCCTCCCATATTCTGAAGTCATACCAGTTGATGGGTTTATTGGTCATTGTAAATTGTCCTGTGATTAGGCTGGGGTTAAATTGGGGATTGTTGGGGGATGTGGCTGGAAGGTATGGAAAGGCCTAGTCCATGCTTTATCTCAATAAATATATAAAATATATTTTTATCAGGAAGAAGGCAGGAGATTGATGCTATGAGGGAAAATAGATCAGCTATGATGAAATAGTAGAGCAGACTCAAAGGGCAGAAAGGTCCAATTCTGCTCAATATCTTATAGTCTTATTAGAGGCCTCTGACATCAGCAATCAGACACAGTGATATCTTAGTATGTTACTCCAATACTAGTTCTAAGTAATAAGTTCTGGTCAGTAAGTTCCTCTAATGTAAACAATTTCACAAGACAGTATCAAATTTATCACATTTCAGATGTTTACAGGGAAATACCAACAAACCACAATAACATGTTCTGCAAATCTCCTTTCTTAACAATCTGAGATCTGCCTTGGCAGCTCATGAGAACAGCTCACCACATGCTTAAATGCTGAATCATCTTGCAAATTCCACATTGTATGAATAAGTAAAATAACATTGCGTCCCGCAGTAATGAAAGACAAATCCAGTCCAGCAAATTATCAAACATCAGCAAAGTGACAGGAGTCATCCATAGTGAGTTTGCAACTCGAGACATTCCTTGATGTCTGCATAATGTTCAGTTCCATTCACAACTCTTTAGAAAGTGAGGCAGTCTGTCCAGAAAAAACACTCAGACATGGGACAATAAATGATGAGTAGCATTTTCCTCAGGCAATGACTATCTCTAAAAGTGAGAGCTGTCCCTTAACAGCCAAGACATTGCAGTCACATTTCCCTCACCATTTACACCTTGGGAGTCACTATTGATAAGACTTACATAGTGAATGATAGGGCTTTGAGGTGTGTGGTAGAACAAATTGATCTGGGAATTCAGAAATGTAATTCCTTGAAAGTGGTGTCGTAAGTAGTAAAGAGCTTTTGGCACATTGGCCTGCATATATGAGAGCACTGTGTACAAGAGTTGGGATATGATGCTGATGTTGCATAAGACATTGTTGAGGAAAAATTTGCATTATTGTGTGCAATTCTGGTTACCTGCCTACTGGAAATGTAAATAAGCTTGAAAGAGTGTAGAGAAAATTGACAAGGCTGCTGCAGGGACTTAAGTTGCTGAGTTATAGGGAAACATTCAATAAGATAGGACTTCATTCTCTGGAGTGCAAGACAATGAAGAGAGGTTTGATAGAAGTATACAAACATTATTAGTGGTATTGATAGGCTAAATATTGAACATATAGGCCTTTACCCCTGACTATGTGTAAAACCAGGACTATAGCTCATTGGTTTATTGTGAAAGATGAAATATTTAAGTGGAATATGAGGTGGATCTTGTTCACTCAGAGGATGGTACCAGTGTGGAATGAGCTGCCAGTAGGGGTGATGGATGTGGGATCAATTACAATATTTAAGAGGTTTGGATGGGTATGTAGATGAGGGGGCTTTTGTCTGGGTGTGGGTAGATGGGCCTAGACAGAAAAACAGATCAGACATGATTAGATGTAGTAAAGGGTTCATTTCTGTGCTGAAGTGCTCTCTGTCCGTTGATGAAGAATATGCACAGAACTCATTCTGAACTCTGCAGAGATGAGTACATTTCCTTTCTGACCTCCTCTTACAACCCCTTTTCTCTTCCCTCATGATATTATGACCAGTGTCACTGAATTGATTCTCCTGATGACACTTGCTCCAGTTGACACGTCTCTTTTCCTTAAACCATGTCTGATGATGCTGCCTTTCTCACTGGACCAGAAATACACTGATCAAATTCTTCTGAAACTCCAGAACTTTCCTGTTTCTGCTTACGATTTTCTTATTGCAGTGTATACTTATATAAACCAATTGATTCATTTTCTCTGTTCTGTAGTTTTTGAGTCTGTGCTATTTCTCTACAAAACTTGCTTCTCAAAAACCTACCCTCTGGTCAGTGATCTTTTGTTTCAGTTAAGAGATTTCAGCTTTTGTTTTATTTCTAAACATTGTCCTTGATCCAGTCCCCACTGGAATATTGCCCTCAGAAATGTTGCTGTCTTCCCCTAATTGTCCTGAAAGTCTGTACCCAGAATATTTGAAACCATTCCAGTCCTTTAACAGCCACAACATCAGAATCCAAGGGGTTACCTACCTGCACCTGTGTGTCCCCACCTTGCTTTATATGTTCCTGTGTCTAGGTCTCTGCACTTTCCATTGATTTTGACCTTCTTGTACTTGACATCTCATCTTATCTAGAAACAGAGAAACACAGAAAAGCTACAGCACAACACAGGCCCTTCAGCCCACAATGCTGTGCTGAACACGTACTTAATTTAGAAATTACCTAGGGTTATTCATAGCCCTCTATTTTTATTTTTTCCTCTGGAGCTTTTTATTTCTTCTGGTCCATTTTGTCTCTTTCTCGTAGTCAGTGCCACTGGAGAAGTCAAGAGGACCAGAGAACAGCCAATGTTGTTCTTTTGTTTTAGTTGGACAATAGGTACAAACCAGGAAAGTATAGGTCAAAGAATCTTACATCAGTGGTCAGGGAATTAATAGAGACGTTTCTTAAGGATCTTATCTGGTAATCAACTCTTCCCTGATAATAATTCTTCAATCATATGTATACATTAAGGGCACAACCCTCCAAACCATTGAAAACATACACACAGTAGCCACTTGTATACCTGCTTACTTAAGCAAATATCTAATCAGCCAATCCTGTGGCAGCAACTCAATGCATAAAGCATGCAAACATGATCAAGAGGTTCAATTGTTCAGAGCAAATATCAGAAAAGGGAAGAAATGTCATTTAACTGACTTTCAGCAAGGGAAGTTTGAGTATCTCTGCAATTGTTGAACTTCTGGAATTTTCATGCACAACAGTCTCTAAGCTTCTCAAAGGATGGTGCAAGAAACAAAGAGCATCCAATGACCAGCAGTTTGTGGGTGAAAGTTACTTGTTAATGAACAAGTTCAGAGGAGAATGTCCAGACTATTTCAATCTGGAAGTTGACAGTAGCTCAAGTAACCATATATCACAATAGTGCATAAGAGCAGCTCTGAATACACACATCTTTGAACCTTGAAGTGGATGGGCTGCATCAGCAGAACACCTCAAACGTATGCTCCGATGCCACTTTATTAGGTACTGGAGGTTCCCCTGAGTGTATTTGCTCTTCAGAATTTTACTGTCTGTCTGACAGATTTTGTACCTCATCACAATTATCCTTTTACTTTTTTAATTGTTCAGTCAACACACAGTTTGGATATTTATATCACTGGGATCAGATCAGACATGTAAATGAGCATGTTCTCTCTTGTACACTTGTGATATAACTGCTGGCATCCATCCATTTTTTCCATTCTCTCAGGCATTCCCTGGATCTTATCCCAGGCCTTTTTAATCTCATCTAGCAGGCAGATTCCATTAGTCTCAACATTGATGGGATATTTCATTCTGATTTCTTCATTCATCTTACCCATTTTGGAATATTCTGTTCAGATAAGAACTCAAATTAACAGCCATCAGGTCTCAGGTATCAACTGGAGGTTCAGTTCCCCCTTCTTCTATCGCGTGTACTTCTCTAATTTGCCGTGGTGTTAAATCTCTTCCTGTTACCTGCTTACTGGTGCTCTCTTGGCAAGATTCATTATATTACAACTGTAATTCAGTTGGACAGTGTGCAACCGACAAGGTTAGACTGCATCAAAATTTAATAAATCAACAATGCACAGTCAACTATTACAATTTAATTTCACTAAAACAGAGTAGAGTACTCCCCATCTTTGATTTCTTTAAATAGTGAAGTAAGAACTAGGTGCTTGTCTGACAATTAGGGAAGAAAGGAGAAAGGTTCTACTTCCTGTGAAGTAATGCGCACGCGGAAACATTTCATTTCATCTTGGATTCATCCATGTCCTTAATCTTGTCAACTATCCTACTGATTACGCCAGGTTGTTGGATCTGGAGATAATATTGCCCAGAAGGTTCTGTTGGAAGGCAAAGATGAGGCACAAATCTTGTAGTTGTAGCAGTTTAATCAGATGCAAAGAAACACTAAAACACAGCAAGTGGCAACAAACTTTAACTGTAACCAACTCACTCTTCTGTAAATGAGAAAGAGAGGACAAAGAACCAAGCAAAGAGCCTTGCCATGTGGTCAAGTCTCATACTGAAAATTAATGCAAATAGGGCCTGTCCTGGTTGATGTGAGTCCTTTGTGATGGATGCTGCCTTTTTTAGGCAGCACCTTTTGAAGGTGCCCTGGATGCTGGGGAGACGAGTAAATATGATAGAATGAGTTGAGTTTACAATTTATTGCAGCTTTTACTGATCCTGTGTAGTGGTCCCTCCATTCCAGATAGTGATGCAAACATTAGAATAGTCTCCGTGGTGTTTCACAGAAATTTGCGAGAGTCTTTGGTGACATATCAAGTCTCCTCAATCTCCTTACAAAGTATAGCTGCTGATATGCCTTTTTGTAATTGCATCAATATGTTGAGCCCAGGATAAATCTTCAGAGATGTTAATGCGCTGAACTTGAAGCTGCTCCCCTTAACACTGCTGATCCCTAATTGAGGATGTACAGTATGTGTGTTCCCTTGACTTCCACATCCTGACGTCCACAATCAAATCCATGGTCTCACTGATCTGTGCTTAACATGATAGTATTTACCTCACTTTCAGATCACCTGTCTTTCTCCCATTCCTAACCTACTCAACATCTTGCTATCATTCAGTCCGGGCAACTTCATTGTAAGTCTCCTCTGCAGTCCATCCTGCTTAACAGCATCTTCACTCAAACAAGGTGACAAAAATGCCATAAAGTATTCCTGGTACAGCCTCACCAATGCCTTATTCAACTGCAAAACAACATCACACCTTCCCTAATCAATACTCTGACTGATAGCCAGTGTGCTAAAGGTATTCTTCACCACCTTGTTTGCCTGTGATGCCACATTCAATAAACCATGTGCTAGCACTTCTATATTCCCCTATTCTACAACTCTCCACAAGTCCCTACAATCTATCTTGATCTATATCTATCTTGGGCCCAACATATTGATGCAATGATGAAGAAGGCACATCAGCATTTGCTATGGAGGAACCAATACATAGTATTGGTAAAAGCTGTAGATATATTGTTGTAAGCTCAGCCAGCTCCACCATGGCCACTAGCTTCCCCACCATTGAGGGCATCCTTAAAATGCCTTAAAAGGGCAACAACCATCATTAAGGGCTCTCACCATCCAGGACATGGTCTCTTCTCATTACTACCATCAGGGACATGGTACAGAGTCTGAAGATAACACTCGACATTTTAGGAATAACTCCTTCCTCACAGCCACCAGATTTCTGAACAGTCCAGTCCATGAACACATGAACACTACCTTACTGTTTTGCTCTCTTTTTGCACTATATATTTGTATTATTTATATTCTTGTTAGAATTTATTGTAATTTTCATGTATTGTATTGTACTGCTGTCACAAAACAAATTTCAAAATTTATGTCAGCGATAATAAACCTGATTCTGATTTATTGTTGAAGTCCTGCACTGATTGTCTTCCCACAATGCACCACTGCAAATTTAACCAAATTGAACTCAACTTTGCCATCCCTCAACCACTTCCCAGATGATCAAGACACCCCCGCAATTCCTGATAACCATCTTCACTGTGCAGGACATCACCTATTTTAGTGCCATTTGCAAACTTACTAACTATGCCTTGTACACTAATACAGATGACAAATAACAATGAACTGAGAACTGAGCCCTGGGAAACACCACGTCAAACAAACCTTCCACCATTACCATCTGCTTCCTACTATCCAGCTAATCGCATATCCAATTAGCTAGTTCTCCGTGGGATTCCATGTGATCTATCCTACAATAGCAGCCAACCATATGGAAACTTATCTAAGGCCTTAGATAAGTTGGGACTATCTCTTTCCTCTTTATATGTGACTGATTTGTTATATGTGGCTATAATGTCTTTGTGCCCAAGTTTGTGGATGGTAGGAAGATAGGTGGAGGAGCAGATATTGTTGAGGAAGCAGGGGACTCAGAAGGACTCAGGCAGATTGGGGGAAAGGGAAAAGAAGTGGTCAATGAAATATAAAGAAGGATGAGGATGATTAGGCACTTTGCCAGAAGAAATTAAAGTGTGGACACTTTTCTAACTGTGGAGAAAATTCAAAAATCAAAGGTGCAAAGGGACTTGGGAGTCCTCATGCAAGATTCCCTAAAGGTTAACTTGCAGGTTGAGTTGGCGGTAGGGAAGGCAATTGCCACCCCACTCAACACACATGCAGCAATAACCAGCAATTGCACACCCGCAAAGGCACACCAGCTCTTCGCTGCAGGCATAATTTAAGGAGGGCGATCACACAGCTTCCACAGAAATCAATCCGGGACGAGCACCCCACAATGTAGCCCCCTGGGTCGCCTCAGGCTCGCTCAGCTCACTGCCATCTAGGGGAAGAAGCCTTCAGCCCCGTCAAACTGGGCAATCAGCTTGTGTGGATGCTGTGTGATGTCCCCACCCCGCCAAATAACAGAGAATACACAATATGCGATTAAATGATTACGCTTTATAGAGATTACTAAAACTAAGTGATTAATAATGATACAGTATATATGAAGGAAAAGAAAATAAAGAAAAGGCATCTAAACTTATCAATGTCCAAACCACTTCATGCACAACCGTTGGAGCTCAATTAACAAAGTCTTCTGGCCACCATTCGATCCCCTCACTCCTCCTCGACTCGCAGCTCAGGACCACCTGAAGTGATCAACCAAGCACCCCCGGCACGTCTGTCTTTGTCTCTTCTCCTCGCTGAACCTCCTGGCCTTGGACCCCTGCTCGGGGTCTGTTCCATCACCCAGTTTACAGCATTGCGACCTCTCTCTCTCACCCCCTCGCGCCGACTCCACAAAAGCCCACCAACAATAGCTCACAAACTCAGAAGTGAGAGAATAACATTAATCCCGATTTGTTAACAAATGAATACAATTCTCATTATCAGTAATTTTAACCCAAACGAAACTGCGAGAAAAGCACTTATCATAACAAAGAAGCATTCCTACTTTTAACAAAACAAAGAAACCATTTTGATTAACATACGCAGTAACAAAAGAACCCCCTTACACAAAACCCCTCCCCACAAAAGAAGAAACCCTCTTCCAAATATAAAAGCCAGGATGAAATGCAAAAGTTTTATAAGGCATTAGTCAGACATTGTGAGCAGTTTAGGTCCTCCTTTCTTAGAAAAGATGTTCTGCCATTGGAGACTGTCCAGAAGAAGTACATGAGGATAATCCCTGGAATGAAAGCATTTGATTCTGAGTAGCATTTGATTTTTGGGGCCTTTACTCACTGGAATTTAGAAAAATGTGGGGGGAATCTAATTGAAACCCCTCAGATATTGAAAGGCTAAGATACAGTGAATGTAGAGAGGATATTTCCTTCCATGGGAGTTGAGGACTAGAGGGGTCAACTTCAGAATCGTGGGGAATCCATTTAGAACAGAGATGAGGAAAATATTCTTTAGCCTGAAGGTGGTGAATCTGTGGAATTTGGACAGCTGTGCAGATCAAGTCATTGGGTATATTTAAGGTGAAGTTTGATAGGTTCTCAATTAATCAGGTTGTCAAAGGTTATGGGGAGAAGGCAGGAGAATGGGGTTGAGAGGGCTAATAAATCAGCCATGATGGAATGGTGGAGTAGAGTCAATGGGTTGAATGGCCTCAAACTGTTCCTATGTCTTAGAGTTGAATGGTTTTATGCTCTTCTTTCCCCAATTTTTCACACATTGATTTGACCGATAGAAAGTAAAGCAAACCCTTGAACATAAGGACCCATCATGGATAATTTAACTAGAAGCTGTGCTGTGAGTTTATGGGAATGAAATAGTAGAGAACAACATTCCCCAGGACTTCCAGAGCAGTCATTGGGTTTTAGTGACTTACCTCAGCTTCTTTCCATGTCTTTTAGTCATCGAAAAACCGATAATAGTTTGAAGGAGGAAAATAAAACCTGTTTTTATCATAAAGCCCTTCGGTTAGATCTTGATGTTTGTATAGTTGCTCCTCCACCTCCAAGGAATTGGTGTTCCCTTTCATTTAAACAGGTATTGTGTGTTAAACCTGATGGAATAATTAAAGCACCAATTACAAATAGCCACAATACCAGAAACTCTATGATTCTGCAGAAGTTGGTCAATGCTATTTAACAACATCATGGTGTCAGAGGACTAAGATGATCGGGACATACACCACTCTTTGCAATAGGGACACTGGTAAACCAGGCAACTACAGATCACAGTCTGACACTGGTGGTGGGAAATGTTTATAAACAGTTCAGAGGGATGGAACAAATTGTTATTTAGAGGTTAGCAGGTTAATCTAGGATAAGCATTTTGTAAAGAGATGGTTTTATCTGTTGAACAATTAAATTTTGGGGGACTTTAATTAAGAACCAGTGAGGATAGATGGTTTAACGTGGCAAAACTGGATTTTAACAATGTGTTTGAGAAAGTCCCATGTGGTTCACTCAAGTAGATCCAAGAGAAACAACTTTATTAACACCTATAAACATTTTGTTTAGTTGACACTGCAGTCCCGGTGTCTATATTATTGCACAGGACAGAGTCATGGGAGATTCATAGAACCATAGAACATCACAGCACAGAAACAGGCCTTTTGGCCCTTCTTGGCTGTGCCAAACCATTTTTCTGCCTAGTCCCACTGACCTGCACCTGGGCCATATCCCTCCAAATCTCTCTCATCCATATACCTGTCCAAGTTTTTCTTAAATGTCAAAAGTGAGCTGGCATTCACCACTTCATCTGGCAGCTCATTCCACACTCCCACCACTCTCTGCATGAAGAGCCCCCCTCTAATGTTCTCTTTCAACTTTTCCCCCTTCACCCTTAACCCATGACCTCTGTTTTTTTTTCTCCCTTAGCCTCAGTGGAAAAAGCCTGCTTGCATTCACTCTATCTATACCCATCATATTTTAATACACCTCTATCAAATCACTCCTCCTTCTCCTATGCTCCAGGGAATAAAGTCCTAGCCTATTCAACCTTTCTCTGTTTCTCGGTTTCTCAAGTCCCGGCAACATCCTTGTAAACCTTCTCTGCACTCTTACAAACTTATTACTATCCTTCCTGTAATTAGGTGACCAAAACTGCACACAATACTCCAAATTCAGTCTCACCAATGTCTTATACAACCTCACCATTATATTCCAACTCATACTCAATACTTTGATTTATAAAGGCCAATGTACCAAAAGCTCTCTTTATGACCCTATTCACCTGTGACCCCACTTTTAGGGAATTATGTATCTGTACTCCCAGATCCCTCTGCTCTACTGCACTCCTCAAGTGTCCTAGCATTTACCTTGTATGTTTTACCTTGGTTTGACCTTCCGAAGTGCAATACCTCACACTGGTCCGCATTAAACTCCAACTGCCATTTTTCAGCCCATTCCTCCAACTGGTCCAAATCCCTCTGCAAGCTTTGAAAGCCTTCGTCACTGTCCACTACACCTCCAAACTTTGTATCATCAGCAAATTTGCTGATCCAATTTGCCACATTATCATCCAGATCATTGATATAGACAATGATATTGACAAATAACAATGGACCCAGCACTGATCCCTGTGGCACACCACTAGTCACAGGCCTCCACTCAGAGTAGCAATCCTCCACTACCACTCTCTGGCTTCTTCCATTGCGCCTATGTCTAATCCAATTTACTACCTCTCCATGTATACCTAGTGACTGAATCTTCCTAACTAACCTCACATGCGGGACCTTGACAAAGGCCTTACTGAAGTCCATGAAGTCCATCCACTGCCTTCTCTTCGTCCACTTTCCAGGTAACTTGTCGAAAAACTGTAATAGATTGCTTAAACATGACTTACCATGCACAAAGCCATGCTGACTTTTTCTAATAAGTCCCTGTCTATCCAAATAATTGTAGATCCTATCTCTTAGTATTCCTTCCAATAATTTACCTACTACCAATGTCAAACTTACCAGCCTATAATTTCTTGGCTTACTTTTTGTGCCTTTTTTAAACAACAGAACTACATGAGCTATCCTCCAATCCTCTGGCACCTGACCCATGGATATCGACATTTTAAATATTTCTGCCAGGGTCCCTGCAATTTCCACACTAGTCTCCTTCAAGGTCCGAGGGAATACCCTATCAGGTCCTGGGGATTTATTTACTCTGATTTGCCTCAAGACAGCAAGCTCCTCCTCCTCTTTAATCTGTATAAGTTCCATGACCTCCCTACTTGTTTGCCTTGTTTCCATAGACTCCATTCCAGTTTCCTTAGCAAATACAGATGCAAAAAACCCATTTAATATCACTCCCATTTCTTTTGGTTCCATACATAGCAGACCACTCTGATCTTCAAGAGGACCAATTTTATCCCTTACTATCCTTTTGCTCTTAACATACCTGTAGAAGCTCTTAGGATTATCCTTCACCCTGACTGTCAAAACAATCTCATGTCTTCTTTTAGCCCTCCTGATTTCTTTCTTAAGTACTTTCTTACTCTTTTTATACTCCTCAAGCATCTTAATTCCTTCCAGTTGCCTATACATGTTATACATCACTCTCTTCTTCTTTATCTAAAGTTCCAATATTCCTCGACAACCAAGGTTCCTTATTCTTATTCATTTTGCCTTTAACCCTGACAGGAACATACAAACTCAGCACTCTCAAAACTTTTCCTTTGAAGATATCCCACTTACCAATCACATCCTTGCCAGAGAACAACCTGTCACAATCTACGCTTTATAGATCCTTTCTCATTTCTTCAAATTTGGCCTTTTTCCAGTTTAGAACTTCAACCCGAGGACAAGATCTATCTTTATCCATGATCAAGTTGAAACTAATGGCGTTATGATCACTGGAACCAAAGTGTTCCCCTACACACATTCAGTCACCTGCCTTAACTCATTTCCTAACAGAAGATCTAATATTGCATCCTCCCTAGTTGGTCCATCTATATATTGATTTAGAAAACTTTCCTGAACACATTTTACAAACTCTAACCCATCTAGACATTTAACAGTATGGGAGTCCCAATCAATGTGTGGAAAATTAAAATCCCCTACAATCACAACTTTCTGTCTCCTGCAGTTGTCTCTTATCTCTCTGCAGATTTGCTCCTCCAATTCTCACTGACTATAGGGTGGTCTATAATACAACCCTATTAATGTGGTCATACCTTTCCTGTTTCTCAGCTCCACCCATATGGCCTCAGTAGACAAGCCCTCTAATCTGACCTGCCGATGCACTGCTGTAATATTTTCCCTGACTAGCAAAGCCACCCCCCCCCCACCCCTCATCCCTCTCCCTCTATCATGTCTGAAACATCAGAACCCTGGAACATTGAGCTGCCAGTCCTGCCCCTCCTGTAGCCAAGTTTCAGTAATGGCTATGATGTCATAATTCCATATGTCAATTCAGGCCCTCAGCTCGTCTGCCTTTCCCACAATACTCCTCGCATCAAAATATACACACCTCAGAAGATTATTACCACCACAAACAAACTTACTATTTGTGACTTTGCATGGACTACTAACATCATTTATTTTTACTCCTGTTCCACTATCTACTCTGGCACTCTGGTTACCAACCCCCTGCAAATCTAGTTTAAACCCTCCCCAATAACACTAGCAAACCTCCCTACATGTATATTGGTCCCCTTGTAGTTCAGGTGTAACCCGTCTCTCTTGTATAAGTCCCACCTGCCCCAAAAGGTCCCAATGATCTAGAAATCTGAAACCCTGCCCCTTATACCAGTTTTTCAGCCACGTGTTCATCTGCCAGAGCATCCTACTCTTACCCTCACTGGCACGTGGCATAGGCAGCAATCCGGAGATTACTACCCTCAAGGTCCTGTTTTTCAACTTCCTACCAAGCTCTTTGTACTCACTCTTCAGGACCTCCTGACTCTTCCTACCTATGTCATTGGTAGTGACGTGTACCACATCATCTGGATGATCACCCTCCCACCTCAGAATGCTGTGCATATGATCAGAGACATCCTTGACCCTAGCACCCGGGAGGCAACAAACCATCCAGGAGTCTCTGTCATGACCACAGAATCTTCTGTCTATACCCCTGACTGTGGAGTCCCCTATCACTACTGCTCTCCTCTTCTTCCTCACTCCCTTCTGCACTGCAGAATCAGACTCAGTGCCAGAGATCTGGCTGCCACAGCTTGTCCCAGGTAAGCCATACCCCCCAACAGTATCCAAATCAATATACTTGTTTTGGAGAGAAATGGCCACAGGGGAACCCTGCACTACCTGCTCTTTCCCCTTCCCTCGCCTGACGGTAACCCAATTACCTGTGCCCTATTCCTTAGGTGTAACTACTTCCCGGAAGCTACTATCTATTAACTGCTCAGTCTCCCAAATAATCCAGAGGTCATCCAGCTCCTGCTGCAGTTCCCTAACGTGGTCTGTTAAGAGCTGCAGCTGGATGCACTTCTTGCAGGTATCGTTGTCAGGGAGACCAGAGGTCTCCCTGACTTCCCACGTCCTGCAAGAGGAGCATTCCAACATCCTGCCTGGCATATTCTCTAGTCTGAACAAAAAAAAAGAAGAAAAACAGAAACTTACTGGAACCTACCCTTGCCTCTGCCTGTTTCTCGCTGAAGCTTGATTGAACCAAAGCCGTCCCACTCCGACTCAGTCCACTCCAACGATGGCCGCTACAACGATGGCTTCTGTATATGGCGGTCTTTCTTTTAAACCTTGGCGTTCTACGTCACGCGCCTGCACAGCCTAGCCTCTTTTCCCCAAGCTATTAAAGAAAAACGACCTTCTCTCCGTGATGCCTTCAGTCTTCCAATCTCAGCCCCTTGCTTCGATTCAGCAGGACATTGTCCGAGATGGAGCATTTCAGATGTGAGAAGGTACCAGATACATTGGTTTGTTTCACTGGAGTAGAGGAAGCTGAACGAAGACTTGATAGAGATCCACAATATAATGAGGGGCATAGATTAGGTGGATGTGAGAGACATCTGAAACCAGAGGACCTGGTTTAATACGAGGTGTGATAGCTTTAGAGGCAATCTGATGATTTTTTTTTCACCAGAAATGTGATTGCAATCTGGGATGCACTTCCTGAGATGTTGGGAGAGGTAGGTACTCATTCAGCACTCGGAAACATTGGAGAAACACTTGAATCATAATGGCATGTTGGATGGCTACAGGGCAAGAGCTGGTGAAGGGGACAAAGTGGACACACTGTCTCTCTCACTTACATTATCAGTTCAGCTAATTCCACAATTCCCAGTGTTCCGCCATCCCTCATCAGATTGACTGAAGATTTGAACAAGGCTTGTGTTCTGTCAGATTATATTGTATCTAGACATATGTCAAAGACTAGGAATTGCTTGCAAAATGACTGGGTGGTTGTGAGAAACTACTCCCCAGTACAGAGACTTGCAGAGCCAGAAGACATGGTTCAAAGTGAGCTGGAAGAGATTTCAGAATCAGAATCAGGTTTAATATCTCCAATATATGACATGAAACTTATTAACACAGCAGCAGCAGTGCAATGCAATAGATGATAATGTATAGAAAAAAGAAATAAAAATGCATGAGTACATCAGTAAATCATCACAGTAAGTTAATGTATATTAAATAGTTAAATTTAAAATAGTGTGAAAGCAAATAATTCAGAGGAGGTCTGAGGATATTTTTCATCCAAGTTGTGTTTGCAATCTGGCATGCACTTTCTGCGATGGTGAGTGTGGCAGCTACTCTCTCACAGCACTTGGAAACATTGGAGAAGCACTTGAATCACAATGGCATGATGGATGGCTACAGGCCAAGTGTAGGTGAAGGGAATAAGATCAATTGTACTTGACAGTTGGCACGGATATGGTGGCTAATGTTTTTTGTTTTGTACAGTCTGTTGACTTTAAAGTGAACTTGAAGGTTAGTTCATGGAGGGGAAAAATGTGGGAAAGATCAACAACATTTGTTGGTATTGGAAGAATCTGTGATACAGCAGCTCAACCTTAGAACTTAGTGTAGATATTTTATGTCATTTAAGACTTTGACAAACATTTATAGATGTATAGAGGAGAGTATCCTGAATGGCCTCATCACAGTTTGGTGTGAAAACAACAACCCCAGGGATGAAAAGTCTGCAGAAAGTGGTGGATACACCCCAGTCCTTCACAAGCAAAGCCTTTGTGAGAACTGAGCACACTTACAAGGAATACTGCCACAGAAATCTGCATCTATAATCAAGGACACCACCCCCACCCCCCCACCCCGACTAGCCAGGTCATGCTCTCTTCTTGCTTCTACTATGGGACAAGAGATACAGGAGCCTTAGGCACCACACCGGCACATTCCAGACAGTTATTACCCTGCAACCCTCAAGCTCCTGAACTAGCATTGATAATGTAACTCAGAGCTCATTCTACAGCCTACAGACATTAAAAGTGTGTCTCTACAACTCATGTTATCAGTATTTTTGCACAATTTCCCTTCTTATGCAACACTTTTTGTTCATCAGCCTTTACTTATGTAGAATTTGTCATAAATTCTATTGTGTTTTTATTTACTGTAAATGCCTGCTAGAAAATGAATCTCAGGGTGGTATACTTTGAGAATAAATTTTCTTTAACATTAACAATGACGGTGTTTGCTGATGATTCTAAAGGTGACAGTCTTGTAGCCAGTATAGAACAACGATTAGGTTACAGGATGTTATCTGTGGATTGGTCAGGTAGACATAACAGTGGAAGTGGAATTCAGTCCTGAGAAAGTGTAGTAATGTATTTACAGGGAGAAAACAAGTCAAGGGTAAACATGGAGAATGGCAGGATAGTAGGCAGAGGGAACACGGATGTCCAAGACATCTGGAGACCAGGCTCTGCAGAGGGTCGAAAACCAAGGGGATGGACACAAGTAGTTGTTCACAGGATTCATGGGTGATATGGAGAAATAACTTCAGCCCATCTGCTCTGTATCATTCTGGTTCTCTGCCTGGTGCCATCTAACTGCATCTAAACCACAGACCTCCATGTCAATCTCATCTATATACCAATCCAAACATCTCTTAAATGTTGCAATTAAATCCATATCTGCCCCTTCAGCTGACAGCTCATTCCACACACGTACCTCCTCCACTCTGATCGATGTTTTGGGCCCATTATCTAGAAAAGACGTGCTGGCATTGGAGAGGGTTAAAAGAAGGTTCACAAAAATGATTCCGGGATTTAAATGCTTGTCATAGGAATGGGTGAGACAAGATAGAAAGGGCGTGGTTGTTTGGATTCTGATGAATACAAAAAGATCTATTCAGGTGATGATAAAAAGGAATGAGGTGTGGAATAACACCAAATGCTGAAAGAAGCAAAATCCTGATGTGATACTGGGCATTATGGGACAGATTACTACTGGTGAAACTCTGAGGGCAACATATGAACATTTTAACAATGGTAGTATATGCTCCAACAGTGATAATAGTGGAAAAGATAAAGGAAGTTTTTATATCTTTAAAAATCCAAAGGAGCACTGAAAATCAAATAAAAATGCAAATGGAAAAATAAAGTTGTTCCTTGATCTTTGATCCTTGATAACCAAGGCTCGTTAAAACTGTTTGCCTTGCTTTTCCTTTTCACAAAGACATACAGCTTAAGTACACTCAATATTTCCCTTTATAGGGACCGCATTTGCCAAGCATCTCTTTGCTGGAAAATAACCAATCCCAATCTAGACCTGCCAGATCCATTAAAATTGGCCTTCCTTCAGTTTAGAAAATCATCCGAGGACCAGCCCTATTCTTCTGCATAATTTCTTGACACTAATGAAATCATGATCAATCAATCCAAAGTGCTTCCCTACACTCACTTTTGACAACTCTACTGTCTCATTCCCAAAGAGGAGGTCCAGTATCTCACTCTATCTACTTGGGGCATCCACATAATGATTAAATGCTAGCATCTGCAGCATTTTCATTTTTGAAGAAATGTTGCGTGTCATTTAAATTAACAATTCAGGAGGCACAACAACAACTTTTCTATTTCTCTCCCCTTTCCAGGACTGCCTCACATCCCACTGTACCGTTCAGATTCAGTCTATTGTCATTTAAAAACCACAAATGCAATGCAGTTAAAAAATGAGACAACGTTCCTCCAGAATGATGTCACAAAAGCACATGACAAAACAGACTACACCAGAAAATCCACATAATGTTTGGCAATCACCAATCCAGGGTCCGGAGAGGCTGCTGCGTATTAATATCGCGCTACCATCTTAGTGTGTTCCCCGGAAAGGAGCTCCAATCTACCTGACAAAACAAGACCAAAAACTAAAGCTACAAGACCTGCACAAAACCACGTAGTTACAACAGTGCAAACAATAGCATAATTGATAAAAACCAGACCATGGGCACAGTAAAAGTAGTCCAAAAATGTTAAGAGACTATAAGTTCAAAAGAAAGCACCACACAGTTTCTACAAGCCCTCAGGGTCCCGATAGACTCATCATCCCATGCAGGCAGCAGAAGGGAATACCCCCGTTATGGACTTCCATGGCGCTGCCCAACTCAGCCTCGCAGCCGCAGCACATACTGAAAGCGACCTGATTGCAGTGGACTCCGAGTCCGTTGAACCTCCGAGCCTCCGACCATCCCCTCCGGCACAGCTTCTCCAAGCATCATCCTCTGCTGAGCGTATTAAGATGCCCCCGGCAATGGCCATCGGCAACACGACCCCATGGACTGGGGGCCTGTTCTTCCCAGCAGAGACCCGGACCTCACAGCAGCAGTAGCAATGAAAAAGGTCTTCTTGGAGATTTGCAGGTGTTCATCCGTGCTCCCACATCCATTTTTCATCCAATTATGATTGTGCACGGCACCCCGCTTCACAAATAACAGAAAATCAGCTCTGGAGTGGCCGCTGCAAGCTGCATCATGCCGCCATCTTGGATAGTTTATCATTGCCAGCATTGTGGATATCTTCCCTCATGCCTTCATCCTGACTGTCACGGGTACAAGTACACTGCACCCAGTGCATTGGACCAGTGCCTGTAAAATCCTCTTCTCTGTATCCCCTGGGTTCCTGACAGAATATCACATCTGACTCTTCCTGCAGCTTTGTTTTCCTATAAAGCATCTCTTTGGAGAAATCTGTCACCTGATCTGTAGGAGAGTCTCTGGCTTATATCACAATAGCTCAGAGATGAATATTCCGAACAGAAAACATTCCCTACCACACTCTGACCAGACCCAATGCTCAAAAATTCTCATTTCCCTCAGTACAGGGCTTGTACAATCATTATCACAGCAATATATTTCTGAAGTTCCTAGAATCAATGGCCACATCACTGTCAAACAGTTGTGATCACCATCAGAGCCCACACCAGCATGTTATTTCTTTCCTCAGACCTAAACAGAAGAAAACTAAGCATCATTAATGTCAAGATTTGCCATGGTAGGGCTATTCTGCTGCAATTCCCACCCCTCTCTCTCTCCCTCCCAGCTGTCTGTGTCAATGAGGTTTCTAGTGCCTTGCATCCCTATATATGTATAGGTCTTAAATCTTGGAGGCTTCAGAAACCATTGCATTTTAACCCAACTGAACTGCTCAATCATTGTAGAAGTTTCTTGCCAACCAATCATTGACTGACAGAAGACGAAGGTCAGATTATTAGATTTGATTTGAACAAGGTGACCAGGAAACCACAGAAACAACTTGTGAACTGCAAATGTGACTGTAGAATGTTGCTCTGTAAATGAACACTGATAAATGGAGGCTGCAGTAAGCATTTATGATCCTGTGGTATGTTTGTGGTTTTAGAACTCAATGAATATTATCAACATGAGATCTATACTGTATTTGCTTAGGAGGGATAATGGCACCTAACAGTGACTTCTTTGCTCTCATCTTCAGAAACAGCTCTATTTCTACCTTTAATATCTGTATTATTCCCTTTCAGCGTTCTTTTGAAGAACCTTACCTGGAGTTATATGCAGGCTTCAGTTCTTTGCGGGGATCAGACCTGTTCTCAGGGTTCCATGACTGGCTGTTATTCGACACATCAAGGGTTTGGCTTGAGAGTCTCAATTCTGTTCAGAAGCCTAAGATCTTGGGGCTCTGGAGACCGGTGGATCGAGGGTCGGTGGGGAGGTCGGAAAATATTTCACTGTGGGCCCAAAGACCTAAGAACTTTGCGATCTTCAGATGCAGAGCTTGATAAAAGTGACGAAACAAACTGTTAACATTGTAAACCAACGGGTTGTTGTTATGTCTCCCTCTCACTGTGAAAATAGGGGACACCTTCTTCTCGCTTGCCAAGGAGAGAGAGAACCTGTGGTTTATTGAATGTCGGATGAAATGAAAAGCCTCTTGTGTAACTTTGGTCTGTGTCTTTGCTTAGCAAACACTTGGGCTTGGTGATGGTACCAAAGCCATTTTCCCTTTCAGCCCCAATCTCCTGTCTTCTTCCTGTATCCCTCTATGCCCAGACTAATCAAGAATCTATCAACCTCTGCCTTAAGCATACCCAATGACTTGGCCTCATTGACAATTAGGAACATGAACAGTTAGGATGTAATATTCAATTGAATACTTCAAAAACAATCGAGTATTTACACAGATCATCTCACTTATTCATATACTGCTAGCCATCCACCCTCCCATGCACATACACTATCCTCCAACACTAGGACAGGCTGTCTTCAGCCTCCAGCAGACTCAGATTCACAAACATTGGGCCATCAACTTCCCCAGTGGATTCACAGAGATTCACAGACTTAGAGCTCTAGCCGTTGGGCTTTGATTTTCAGACCTCCAATTGACCTTTGGCTCTTGATCTGCTGCATCAACCCCAGGAACTGCTGATCACCAAACATAGGGTCTTGAACTCTGAATTCCCCAATGATGGGACACAGGACACTAGGCCTCAAACACTATTTTCATTGATTTGTTTACCCGGAGGGGTGAGGGTGTTCATCGACCTCATTGTTCCTGCCTGCATGGAACCCCAGACTCGGGAACCTGCTGACAACTTGCAGATTCTGGGTGGGTGAGAAGTGACCACCGGTCCTCGTTCACACTGGTCTGCCAGACCAACGTCCAACATCTGACTATGGGTGTTCTTCATCAATGTTGCTGGTCTTTGAATGTGGAACAGAGCTTAGATTCCAGTCTGACCTCTAATTTCCCTTCATCCTTGTCCCTAAATGCTATGGTGATCCCTAACTCCCCCCCGCCCCCAAAACCATTTCTACAATAGAAACAACTATAACAACTTTTAAAAAGTGTAACTCACTTCATTCTGAAGGCATGTACACTGTGTTTTTCTCTTTTGCATTTCTGATGTGATAATATTGATGTTGTGACATGAGATTTTTGATAAAGCAGGAATTTACCATAAAAACTGTTCTTGAAAGTTGGTGTTGTTGCAAAGTTTTGAGATGTCACTGTATCTTTATAGGTACTTTCTGAGAGCACTCAGTAAAGGGAGATGATCCTTGGTTAAGGTTTGATGTGGGGGTGACGAGAAGGTTCACTAAGATGTTCAGTGCTCACTGCAGATTGACAGTAACATTGATTGAGGTTACCCATCAGTTAATAATCTGACTCCATACATTTAGACCATCCAGGACCCTCTGAGACAGAACATTGCAAAGATTCCCAACAAGTTTCCTTTTCTAAATCCCAAAATATTAACACCATGCTAGTTCTGGACTCTTCAGACTGAGAAAATAGGGTCCTATTGTCCTTCCTTGCTCCCTCTCTGAATCCTGGAACACATAGTGAGATCACTTGCAGTTTATTCTTTCTAAATTCCAGTAAGGTAAGTGTAACTTTTCTCAACTTCTTTTCAATAAACACTTCTGTCATTCCAAAAATCCATCTAGTGAATCAATTCTGCACTGACTCCAAGACAAGTATTTCCTGTCTTTTTATAGAGATCAAAAACAATTCCTGAACGCCAAATGAGGGCTCATTGTAAGCTTTCGACGAGACATCCTTGCGTTTGTTCTTTAAACTCTTTGCGCTAACATTTACTGTGTTAATTGACTTTATAATTGTGCAATACACCTGTAGATTAAGTTTCTGCATCATGTGAACTAGCATACCAGGACACATCCACACACCAACGAGACTCACCATGTAAGATGTTCTGTTACTAATTCTTACTTCAAACAGTACAACTTCCCATTTTCCTACCACACCTTTGGGTGAAAAAATTCTTAGGAGAGAGAGAGCCTGTGAATAGTGTTTGGAGTAAAGTCTGTGTCTTAATTGAGGCTTTGCTGCACGCTGGAGTGCTCAGTGGGGGTGCCAATGTTTTTTTGCTGGTGGGGGGAGGATCGTTGCTTTGCTGCTGCTTATGTGTGGGTGGGGAGCTGGGGGGCTTTGGGGTTCTAACATTTAACTGTTATTCATTCTTTGTGGCACAACTCTGTTTATATGGATGCTTGCAAAGAAAAAGAATTTCAGGATGTCTATTATACGCATTTCTCTGACATTAAACATACCTTTCAAACATTTAAAAGCAACAATACTAAACACCACTAGACTCATTCAAAAGTTCCTGGCAATTCAGAAATGAGTGAGCCTGCACCATCCCTCAGATTTTCCATATTTAGCTGAGAAAAAAATGAAAAAATCATAAAGATATATAATAATATGTAAGCAATAAATATCAAGAAAATGAGATGAAGAGTCCTTAATGTGTCCATATGTTATGGGACCATTGCACTGATGGGGTGAATGGTGATGAGTGAAGTTATCCCCTCTGATTCAACATTCTGATGGTTGAGGGCTGTTCCTGAATCTGATAGTGTAGATCCCAAGGCTCTTGCTTCTTCTTCCTGATGGCAGCAGTAAGAAGAGAGCATGGCCTGAATGGTGGGGGTGTGTCATAATGAATGGTGCTTTCTTGTGACAGTTATCTATGTAGATGTGGTCAAAGGTGGGGAGAGCTTTACTGTGAAGGGGTGGACCATGAAGCAACTTGGATTTGTGAAGAGAAATCAATGTCTGAGCGTCAATCGTGTTTTTGAGGATGCCACCGGCAGTGAAGTACAATGGGAATATTGTTTCCAATATGTCAGCACTTAGATCACTAAACTGAAAATTCATAACTACACAAAATACTCAACATATCAGATGGCATTAAAATTAGGACAGAAAGTTCAGGCAGCAGATCAAAACTTTTCATCAGTATTTGGAAAACAAATGTACTTCATTGTGCAGGGAGGGAGCAGGGTAAAGGAACAAAGAGAATGTCAGTGGGACAGAGATGAGCAGGTCAGTCTGAATTGCACAGATGATGCTGCTGTTGATGGGAGAGAACATGGTGAAGCTTCATTATGGCAGATTCTCTCCAGAGAAAGTGTACAAAGAAATCAAGGCAACACCAAAATGAGATACAGAGAACAAACCGAAGCATGAAACATTCAAATATCCATATTGTTTGGTCATGTGCAGACAAGCCAAGTCACAAGTGACACAGAAAAAAACAGAGAAGATAGAGATAGAAATACAGAGATAGGTATTGAGAAGGTGATGGTAATAGAGGAGGAGCTAGAGATGGTGATAGAAGTAAAGGTGGAGGTCAAGATGGAGGTAGACGTAAAGGTGACGATGGAGATGGAGACAGAAAGAGTCGAGTTGGAGATTGATGAAGAGGTAGACATAGAGATGGAGATGGAGAGAGAGAGATAGGGAGAGATTGATGGGCAGGTTTACACAAAAAAAACAGGGAAGCTAGTTTTCTATAGACCCTCCATGAGGACTGGAAAGGGAGGCAGGAGAAGCCAGGATACTAATTTTGGGTGACAAAGTGCAAACTGGCAAGTGATAAGTGAAATGAAATGAGGGTGAAAGGGAATGAATAGAGAATCTGGGAGGTGACAGGTGGAAGAGGTGAAAGGCTGAAGAAGGAATCTGACAGGAGAGGAGAGTGGACTGTGGGGGAAAGTGAGGGAGGAGCAGCACCAGTGGGGGCTAATGAGCAGGTGAGGAGAAGAGAAGAGAAGGGGTAAGAGGGGAGACTGAATGGGGAAAGAAAATGGGAGAAGGAGCAAGGGAGTGAAGTTACCAGAAGTTACAGAAATCAATGTTCAAGCCATCAGGTTCAAGGCCATCAGATGGAATCGGAGGTGCTGCTACTCCTACTTGAGAGTGGCCTCATCATCACAGCAGAGGAGGCAAAGGAACAACAAGATGGAAAGGGAATGGCAGATTGTGTAAACAGGAGCTTCTATGGCCAAAACGAGATGGTGTGTCACCTCCTGGATGAAAGAGTTAGGGATGTCTCACAGTGGTAGTAGGGCATTCGAGAAAGCAAAGCAAAGTCACCGAATAACACTGATGATAAAATATTTACTAAAACAGCATTTTGTTTCACACCGACCAGATGTGAAAACTGGAGCACTGATTTAGTCAGTGATTTTCTGTTGGACCTTGAACCGTCTGGACCAGAACAACGACATTAATTTGACCTGGAGTGTACTAATGAAGTAAGGCAAATGGAAATAAGTAAATTCAGGTCAACAGACTGATTGAGAGATGGGGAGAACAAACTGAAAGATGAAACACTCAGGAGAGATCAAGATGAACCGGCCTCTCTGTGTGTGTGAGTGCGTGTATGGGTGTATAGGTGGGTGGGAGGAAAGGGGCTTATTTTGTTGTTGTTGTTTTGGTGTTTGTCCATGCTATTTGTTATTGTTTATGTTTTTCATCTGAGGATTGTGGGAACGCATGGTACATGCTGGAATATTTGGTGACACCTGTGGGCTGCACCCAGCAAGTCCAGTTGCTTTGTTAATGCAAATGACACATTTAAGTGCCTGTTTAGAACTACATGTAAAAAATAAATAAATATTTAACAAAAATGTATCTGGATCTGAACATTTGTCACCAGATTGTGCACAATTAGTGTGAGGGTCCTGTTTGAGGAATTGCTCAGTCTGTGGTGCAGTAAGTCAGGATGATGAGGATCAGTCCATTGTGTGGGGGATGAGGCAGGGCAGGACATAAATCAAACATTAACTTTCATCTTTGACAGTAGCAGGGTAAGGTAGCTCTAGATCCTGGTAGGCAGAAGATAAGATTAAACTGGGAAGGTGAATGAAACATGGAGAGGGAAGGAAAGGGAGAGAGATTGAAACAGAAAAGTAGAGAAACTGTAATCAATGTATGTGGTGGGTGAAAAAAGAATCGACAAGTCTTGGAAAAGGTTGCAACTACCATCTTTTCCACATATTGTTTTTCTTTCCTTGATGCAATTAACTTAATAAATCTTGTCCTTTCCACAGATACTCTGTCTAGGCCTTTCAGCATTTCAAAGGGTTCAATGAGATCCTCCCTCATTCTTTTGAATTCCAGCGAGTACAGACCCAGAGCCATCAAACATCCTTCGTATGATAACACTTTCATTCCTAGAATCATTCTTGTGAACTCTCTGGACCCTCTCTGATACAAGCACATCTTTTTAAAGATGATTGGGCCAAAGCTGTTCAGAATATTCAAGGTGAGATCTCACCAGTGCCATAGAAAGCCTCAGCATCACATCCTTGATTTTCTATCTGAGACCTCTTGAAATGAATGCTAACATGGCATTTGCCTTCTTCACCACCAACTCTACCTGCAAGTTAACCTTTAGGGTGTTCTGCACAAAGACTCCCAAGTCCCTTTACATCTCAGAATTTTGGATTTTCTCCCCATTTAGAAAATAGTCCGCACATTTATTTCTACTATCAAAGTGCATGTCCATGCATTATACAACATTGTATTTCATTTGCCACTTCCTTGCCCATTCTCCTAATCTGTATGTCCTTCTGCATCCTACCTGTTTCCTCCACATTACCTGTGTCTCCACCAATCTTTGTATCATCTGCAAACTTGATACCAAAGCCATCTATTCCATCATCTAAATCATTTATATACAGCACAAAAGCAAGTGGTCCCAACACCAACCCCTGCAGAACACAACTAGTCACTGGCAACCAAACAGAAAAGTGTCCTTTTATGCCCACTCACTGCCTCCTACCAATCAGCCAATGCTCTAACCATGTTAGTAACATTCCTGTGATACTATCAGCTCTTAACTTGGTAAGCAGCCTCATGTGTGGCACCTTGTCAAAGGTCATCTGAAAGTCCACATCCACTGCATCTCTTTTATCTATCTTACTTGTAATCTCCTCAAAGACTTCCAACAAGTTTCTCAGGCAAGATTTTCTCTGAAGGAAACCATGCCGACTTTGTCCTCTTTTGCCCTGTGTCACCAAGTACTCCATCACTCCATCACCTCATCACCTCAGAGTGGAGTAACATTTGCAATTTTCCAGTCCTCTGGCACTATGTCAATGTCCAATGATTTTTGAAAGATTATTTCTAATGCCACCACAACCTCTAACGCTACCTCTTTCAGCACCCTAGGGGGCAGTTCCTCTGATCTGGGTGACCTATGTACTTTTAGGTCTTTCAGCTTTTTGAGTACCTTCTCTCTGCTAACAGTAACTGCACCCACTTCTCTTCCTTCAAGCACTACAACAACAGGCATACTGCTAGTGTCTTCTGCAGGGAAGACTGACACAAAATACTGATTTAGTTCATCAGCCATCTCCTTGTCCCCTGTTATTATTTCTCCTGCTTCATTACCTATCAGTCCTATATCCACCCTCGTTTCTCTTTTATTTTTAATATACTTGAAAATACTTTTACTATCCACTTTGATATTATTTGCTAGCTTGCTTTCATATTCCATCTTTTCCCTTTTAATGATTTTTTAGTTGCTTTCTGTAGCATTTTTGAAGCTTCCCAATCATCATTGATTTTTGCTTTGTTGTATGCCCTTTCTTTTGCTTTTACAATAGCTTTGACTTTCCTTGTCATTCATGGTGGTACTATTTTACTATTTGAGTATTTCTTTATTTTTGAAATACACATGTCCTGCACTCCCTCATTTTTCCCAGAAACACATACCATAGCTGTTCTGCTGACACTCTGCCAATTTACAATTTACTTTGACCATCTCCTCTCTCATGCCACTGTAATTTCCTTTACTCCACTAAAACACTGCTACATCAGACTGTACTTTCTCCTTATCAAATTTCAGGTTGAATACAATCACACTGTGATTGCTGGTTCCTAAAGGTTCTTTTACATTCAGCTTCTTAATCATCTCCTGTTCATTACATAACACCCAATCCAGTATAGCTGATCCCCTATTAGGCTCAATGACAAACTGCTCTGAAAAACTATCTCTTAGGCATTAACAAACACTCTCTCTTCAGATCCACTACCACCCTGCATGTCAAAATCTCCCATGACTACCATAAAAATGCCCTTTTGACTTGTCTTACCTATTTCCTGTTGTAATCTGTGGTCTACCTCCTAGCCACTGTTGGGAGGCCTATATACATCTGCTATCAACATCTTTTTACCCTTGTAGTTTCTAAACTCAACCAACAAGTTTTCAACATTTTCCTATCCTATGTCACCTCTTTTTACTGATTTAATGCCATTCTTAACCAGTAAAGCCACACCATCCCCTCTGCCTATCTTCCTATCCCTCTGATAGAATGTGTAACCTTGGACATTCAGATCCCAACTACAACCATCCTTCAGCTACAATTCAGTGATGGCCACAACGTCATATTTGTCAATCTTTAATATTGCAACAAGATCATCCACATTATTTCTTATACAACGTGCATTTAGATACGACACCTTGAGTACAGTATTTGTTATCCTTTATGATTCTGTGCCCCTAATGATTTGATGTTTATATGTTGGCTGCAACTACGTTCCATCACCTGTCTGCCCTTCCTTACAATCTGTCTGCATGCTATCTTTACTTTTTTACCATCTGTCCTTTCCTGAGTCCCTTCATTTCGGTTCCCACCCCCCTGCCAAGTTCGTTCAGACTGTCCCCAACAGCTCTAACCAACCTGCCTCAGAGAATATTGGTCCCGCTCAGGTTCAGGTGAAATCCATCACTGTTGAGCAGGTAATACTTCCCCGAGAAGAGATCACAATTATCCAGGAACCTGAAGCCTTCCCCCTGCAGCAGCTTCTCAGCCACGTATTTATCAGCCAAATCATCCTGTTTCTGCCCTTCATCTACGTATGTCTGAAAGCAAGTACTCTCAATATGCACTCAAGATCTAGTCAGTCCGTTGCAAGTTTCCCATTGTTTTCAGCGTTTATTTCTGATATTTAAGCCACAACATTGGTGAAGAATGCCCTTGTGGGAGAAAACTATGGGAACATGCAATTCTGCATTACCTGCTCTACAGCGGAGATCACGCTTAAAATATAGTTAATTGGCTGGGAAGCAAGTGGAAGGATTAGTCAGGACTGCTCAGAGGTGTGTGAGGTATGGACTGATCCTTCATTCCTCTAACACTCACCATTGACATTAGATTTCCATATGCAGGTGAATAAGCAACAACACGTCTACCATCTGTTGGAGAAGCCGCTACTTGACAAATGAGGGAGTAGCACGTGGGAGTTGAGGGGCTGAAAATGAAAAAAGTCCCAGGTGCTGGAAATTAAGTTAATGTTTGACGTGAAAACCCTTTTCACAGAAATGATAAATTGTTTTTTGTCATCAGAGAAAGTGTGTGAGGAGTGTGTAGGACAATGGAAATATGACTGATGATGAGAGAACAAATCAGAGGAGTGGAGACATTTGCCATGGAAAGAGATGTCATTGGTTTGTGGAGTGATGAGGGAGAAAGGAATGTGCAGGGCTGTGGGCAGTGTGTGGTGGAGTTGAAGGATCTGGATCACTCTTAACCAGTGCTAGTACAGATTTGACAGGCTGAACATCTCCTTAGCTGCTGCAACTATTCTGTATGTCTGAAATCCCAAAACTATGGAACCAGAAACCACTCTCATCTGTAGCAATTGCACTTCATACTCTCAAACATGCGGTGATTTTAGGCCTTGATCCAAATTGAAATTGTATGTGGTGAGACATTGAGCAAAATCGTGTCTGTCCTGTGCATTGTTGCCATTCCAGTTCATTCTTTATGATCCACTGAGACATATCATTATGCACAAAATTGCAAAGCATTTTTCTGTGTAATTCACCTCCCCCTGTCAACACATGGTTATCAGTTTGTTTATTTTTTCACAGTAAGTTCCGTGTTGGCTTTTATTCATGTCTTGTCTTCTTTGTCAGCATGTTTCTATGGAGTAAAGAGAGAGAAATATGAGGAACTATAAATGACTTGTGTTGATAGAAGCTGTCCAGTAAACACTGGAATCCACCTATGGGGAAATGGGTGCCAGCTGGATGGAAAATCAGGGCATGATGAGGGAGAATCAACATGGATTGGTGAAGGGAAATCCATGTCAGACCATCCAGTCAATGATGTTACACACTGTCTCCACCATGTCAGTATTTAGATCACTGAAGAGAAAGTTCACAGTACAGAAAATACGAGAAGGTCAGAGATCAGCAGGACAAAAAGTACAGAAAGGGAGAGGGGATGAAGTTAGGAGCTGGGAGATGATAGTTGGAAGAGGTATAGGGCTGAACAAGAAGGAATCTGATAGGAGAGGATAGTGGACTGTGGGAGAAAAGGCACTGGAGGGAAGCAATGGGCAGATGCAGAGAAATCAAGGGCTGAAAAGTGTGTTAAAACATGAAACAGAAAAAGAGAGAAGGGAGAGGGTCAAAAATGGCAAAAAAAAATGAGAGAAATTAATGATGATGCCATCAGATTGTTTGCTCCCAGACTCTGAGTTGTTGGTGTCTTGCCATCTAGACACAAGAGTCAGGGATGACTCAATGTGGCGACAGGCATTCTGGAGAACAATGCGAGGTGGCAAAATGATAGTGTTGATAAAATATTTGCAGAAACTAAATTTTGTTTCACACTGACCAGCAGTGAAAACTAGACAATTGGTTTGGTCAGTAATTTTCTGTTGGACCTTGGGTCAGAACAACTACATTAATTCGATGAGGGATATACTGATGAGGAACGCAAATGGAAAGAAGTAAACTCAGCTCAACAGACTGATTGAGAGCTGAAGAGAACAAAGTGAAAGATGAAACAATCAGGAGTGATGTGGATGTTTGTGAGTGTTTGTGTGAGTGGATGGGTGGGTGGGAGAAAAGGGGCTTATTTTGCTGTTGTTAACTTGTTGCTTGTTGCTTCTGTTTGTTGTTGCTTGTGTTGTTCTGCTGAGCACTTTGGGCATAATTTGTTGGTGTTAGAATGCAAAACTTCTGGGCAAATTCATTTTCTTTGTTAACACAAACAACACATTTCAGAGCATGTTTAGAAGAACATGTGAGAAAAAATGAATCTGTATCTGAACATCTGTTGCCAGATTGTGGACAATTAAAGAAAGGGCCCTGTTTACGGAAATGCACACTCTGTGGTGTAGTATGGATGATAAGGGAAACACTTACTCTGAACTCACGTTCCCATGGTGTAGATATGTCTGAATGGAAATATTCTAAACATGCACTTGGTCAAGATCACTCAACATCCAGTCATTTGATTGTAAAGGTCCCATTGTCGATATTGTTGATCCTTGACATTTAACATGTAACATTGGTCAAGTATAGCCTTGTGGGAAAATACTATGAGGACATGAAGTTCTGCATTGCTTGCACTACAGTGGAGATGAATCTTCAAATATAGGTCATTCATGTGAAAGATCTTTTGACAAAAATTATGAGTTAGTTTCTGTACCAGAGAAGGTGTGTGAGGGGCATGTGGAGCAATGGAAATATGTATGATGGTGTGGGAACAAGTCAGAGAAATAGAGACATTTGCCATGGAAAGAGATGTCATTGGTTTGCAGAGTGACGAGGGAGAAAGGAATGTGCAGGCCTGTGGGTACTGCATGGAGGAGTTGAAGTATCTGGATCACTTTTAACCAGTGCTAGTACAGATTGGACAGGCTGAACATCTCCTAAGCTGCTGCAACCATTCTGTAAGTTACAGATCCCAAAACCATGGAACCAAAAACCAATATCTGATTCTAGAGAAACTGAACTTCAGGCTCTTGATTCCTCAGTGATTTTGGACCTCGCTCAGAATTGAATTTGTATGTGTTGAGACACACATCAAAGTGGTGCTGTGTTCAGGAAGGTTTCCTAAGGCAATATGTAGATAAGCCTACAAGAGGAGAGGCTGTACTTGATCAAGTATTGGGAGACAAACCTCGTCAAGTGTCAGACCTCTCAGTAGGAGAGCATTTTGGAGGCAATGACCATAGCACTGGAGAGGGTTAGGAGCAATCTAGGAAAACATTTAATTAGGGTAGGGGGAAATATGATGCTATTGGGCAGCATAAATTGGGAGCAGATGTTCTCAGGGAAATGCACAGCTGGAATGTGGCAAATGTTCAGGGAACATTTGCATGGAGTTCTGAATAGGCATGTTCCATTGAGGCAGGGAAAGGATGGTAGAGTTAAAGAATCATGGTGTACAAATTATGTAGAAAATCTTGTTAAGAAGAAAAGAAAAGCTTATGAAAGTTTCAAGAAACTAGGCACTGTTAGAGCTCTAGAAAATTACAAGTTTGCTGGGAAGGAGCTTAAGAACGGAATTAGGAGAGCCAGAACCAGCCATGAGAAGTGCCTCGTTGAGCAGGATTAAGGAAAACCCCTTCTAGAGCAAGAGAATGAGCCGAGTGAGAATAGGACAAATCAGGTCTAATAGTGGAAATATGTGCATGGAGCCAGAGGATGTAGCGGAAGTACTTAATGAATACTTTGCTTCAGTATTCACCAGGGAAAAAGACCTTGGCAATTGTGGGGATGACTTACAGTGGACTGAAACACTTGAGCATAAAGACATTAAGAAAAAGGATGCGCTAGAACTTTTGAAAAGCATTAAGTTAGATAGATCACCGGGACCGGATGAGATATACCACAGGCTACTGTGGGAAGCGACGGAGGAGATTGCTGAGACTGTTGCAATGATCATTGCTTCTCAAATAGGAACATGAGAAGTACCAGAGGATTAGAGCGTTGCTAATGTTGTTCCTTTGTTCAAGAAAGGGAGTAGAGATAACCCAAGAAATTATAGACAAGAGAGTCTGACTTCAGTGGTGGTTAAGTTTTTGGAGAAGATCATGACAGGCAGGATTTATGAGCATTTGGAGAGACATAATCTGATTAGGGATAGTCAGCATGGCTTTGTCAAGGGCAGGTCATGCCTTACATGCCAGATTGAATTCTTTCAGAATGTAACAAGACGCATTGATGAAGGTAGAGCAGTGGATGTAGTGTATGTGGATTTCAGTAAGGCATTTGATACGGTTCCCCATGCAAGCCTCCTTCAGAAAGTAATTAGGCATGGGATCCAAGGAGACCTTGCTTTGTGGATCCAGAATTGGCTTGCCCACAGAAGCCAAAGGGTGGTTGTAGATATTCTGCATGGAGGTCAGTCACCAAATGTGTTCCACAGGGATCTGTTCTGGGACTTCTCCTCTTTGTGATTTTTATAAATGACCTGGATGAAGAAGTAGAAGGGTGAGTAAGTAAGTCTGCTGATGACACAATGGTTGGAGGTGTTGTGGATAGACTGGAGGGTTGTCAGAGATTACAGCAGAACATTGATAGGATGTAGAACTGGGCTGAGAAGATAAGTGTGAAGTGGTTCATTTTGTCAGATCAAATTTGAAGACAGACTATAATAAAAATGATAAGTTTCTTGACAGTGTGGAGGATTTTAGAGATCTTGGGGTTCATGTCCATGCCTATAGGACACTCAAAGCTGCTGCACAGGTTGACAGAGTTGTTAAGAAAGTACATAGTGTGATGGCTTCCATCAACCGTGGGATTGAGCTCAAGCTATAGAAGACCTTGGTCAGACCCCACTTGGAGTACTGTGTACAATTCTGGTCACCTCACTACAGGAAGGGTGTGGATACTATAGAGAGAGTGCAGAGGAGATTTACAAGAATGTTGCCTGGATTAGATGGTGTACCTTATGAGAATAACTTGAGTGATGGAGGATGAGAGGTGTGAGAGGTGACCTGATAGGGGAGTATAATATCACGAGGTGCACCGATTGTGTGGATAACCAGAGGTTTTTTCCCAGGGCTGAAATGACTAACATGAGGGGTCATAATTTTAAGGTGCTTGGAAATGGGTACCAAGGGGATGTCAGGGGTAAGATTTTCACACAGAGAGTGGTAGGTGTATGAAATACACTGCTGTCAGCAGTGGTGGGGGCAGATACAATAGGGTCTTCTAAGAGCCTCTGAGATAGGAACATGGAGCTTCGAAAAATAGAGGGCTAAGTGCTAGGGGTATTTTAGGCAGCCTCTAGAGTAGGTTACATGGTCGGCATAAAATTGTGGGCCAAAGGGCCTGTAATGTGCTGTAAATTTCAGTGTTCTACATTCTATCTTCTAGGTGATGCTTTACAGTCACACTGCAGAGTATCAGGGAGACTTCCTTGAGCACCACACACAAAATGCTGGAGAAATTCAGCAAGTCTCGCAGCATCTATGGAGGGGAATAAACAGTTAACATTTTGGGCAGAGACCCTTCATCAGGACTGGAGAGGAAGTGGGTAGAAGCCAGATTAAGAAGGAGAGATGAGGGGAAAAAGCACAAGTAGGCAGGTTACCAGGGGAAGGTATTTGGGTGATGGAAGAGTGATGGGAACTAAGAAGCTGGGAGATGTTGGGTGGCTGAGGTAAAGGGCTGAAGAGGAAGGAGTCTAATAGGAGGGAATAGTGGACCATCAAAAAAAGGGAAGGAGGAAAGAAATCACAGGGACGTAATAGGCAGTTGTGGGGAAAAGAAAGGGTGGGAGGGTACCAGAAAGAGGAATGCAAAAAGGGCGAATGAGAGAGGGGAAGAAACTACTGGAATTTACAGAAATCCATTTTCATGCTATCAGGTTGGAAGCTACCCAGACAGGATATGAGTTATTGCTCCTCCAACCCAATTGCTTTTTTTCTCCAAAGCTCCTACAGTAACAGACAAAACGCTATTTGACATCATAAATTGCTTGTTCCAACCACAGATTAAGCTTCTGCATCTGGAGAACCAATACGTCAGGACCTCTCCGCAGACTATGTCATCAAGTTTGCAGATGGCACCACAGTGGTTGGCCTTACCAACAACTTCAAGTTGCAGTACAGAGAGGAAGTGGAAATGGATGGTAATGTAATTGGTGGAAACATACTTAATTCACAGCCACCAGCATTAAGTTGGGGTTCACTTTAAGAGGCTGGTCTGACATGATGGTGTAATTACATAAAGAAGTTTTACTATGATTTGTGTTCAGTGTTTGGAGTATAGTCCAATAAATGAATTGTTCTGTTTTTTCTTGAACATAAAACATCTCCACTCTTTTTATTTGTGAAAACCTGCATTTGTGACCCTGATGCTCTTGGACAATTGCAGAGCTCTTGAATATATTGGTCACTGCAGTTGCTTTGAAACTGTTGGTGTTCTGGGAGCAATATGCCATTACTTGAATTGTACAAGCTGAGACCCAATTCACCTTGCCAGTAATCGATGCAGACAACACCAATTATTTCTATTTCTATTCTCTCTGTGACTGAGAGATGGTGAGTCTGCTTGAGTATCTCCCTGAACACAATAAATACTGATCACTGAAAACTCACCTTTCACAGAATTTTGGACAACTGGATTCTGAGCTCACAAAACAGCTGCTCTGCTTGCTTGGCCTCAGCAATGCTCAGCTGTTGGATCTAATATACCACATGCTGTCTCACTTGGGGAATCACTATCCTTGTTTTCTTCTTAAAGAAATCCATCTAGCAAATGTCTGATCAAATTGGCGTAGCCCTCACTAATGCACCCGTGAAGGACGACAGGGAGCTTGCTACAATGGCTGACAGTCCACAGTCAGCCAGGCAGTGGTGCATCATTCTTCATTTAGATACCTCAATAAGCCCATCTGCAAGGCCCCCAAAATAAGGATGCCCACAGCTGTGAAACAGATGACACTGGACCTGTGTTTTTGCCATGCTCACTTAGGTACGAACGCTAGTGCCAGTGCACTGGAACATCAGAGATCTGTGAACACTGCGGGCTCCAGCTGCCAGGGACATCTATTGCTCATTACAAACACCCTTTCATGGCAACGCTTCCTGTGTGATGTGAGTGCTCAAGTGAGTGTGCTGCCTGTATCGCCTATCGATGAGAAACAAAGAGCGACAAAACCTCGCTGGAGGCTGCCAATGACAGCAGGATACAGACTTACAGGACACGATGGGAGACACTCTTCTTCAGTGAGTAACATTACATATGGGACTTCATCCTGGGTAAAGTGGCCAGACCTCTAGATTTCCTGTGTGCCCAAGGACTGTTTGTTGTTCTTAAGAACTGCTGGCTTGTGGATGTCAAGGTCTTTGGGTTATTATCCTGCACCGCAGGATGTTCCCCACAAAGACTCTATCAAGCACATGCAACACTGCATGTGAGTTTACTCCACTGCTAGATGAATTCCCAGACCTCACCAAGCCCACATTCAACACTACAGTCACAAAACATGGAGTCGAGCACAGCCCAGTAATCCATGGCCACATGCGTAGACTGGTCTGTATGCAGCAATGTCAACAAGCCTACATATCGGTTCACAACTGGGACACAACATATGAAGGGAAAAACAATGCTGAAACTGATTGCCTCTCATTGCAAGCTGTTGAGGCCATACACATGGGGGTTGATTATGCTGGCATGGCAGCCGAGCGAGCTACTGACCCAGAGGTCCAGGCGTACTGATCAGCAGTCATGGGCCTGATATTAAGTTCAAGAAAGCTGGAGTTTTTCTCTTGTGCAATGTCTCAATTGGTTGCCCTCATCCCATTGTGTCCACAAACCATAAAAACCATATAACAATTACAGCATGGAAACAGGCCATCTCAGCCCTTCTCGTCCATGCCAAACGCTTACTTTCCGGATAACTGGAGAGGGACTGTTTTTGACTCCACAAATGGCCTTTGGCATCGGGGCCGGAAGGTCTCTCAGAAACTGGTTGCACTAAAGTCTGTGTGGCACGGCCTTAGAGAGTACATTCACAATCAGACTGCAGCCTTTGTGAAGTGTCAGAGTGCAAAAATTAACTGTCATCTTCAGGCACCACTGACACCTTTTAAGCTCCCTGAGCGACAGTTTGACCATGTCAATGTGGACCTTGTTGGTCCTATTTCCACTTTCCACAGTTTCATGCACATTCTTACCTTGGTGGACTGGAAAACCAAGTAACCGGGGCAGTCCCACTGGCATCGAGGAAGGCTGCAGAAGTGACTCAGGCTTTTATCAGCACCTGGGTTGGTCACTTCGTCACCCCATCTGATATTTCCTCTGACCACAGTCCCCAGCTCATCTCAGACCTCTGGGCTATGATGTCTCCGAACCTTGGTGTTAGGCTAAATCACATTACAGTATATCATCCATAGTCCAATGGTCTCTGCGAGCACTTTCACTGCTCCCCAAAGGCTGCTTTGAGGGCTTTCCCAATGGATAAGTGTTGGCATAATTGTCTCCCAGTGGTCGTACTGAGGCTCATAACTGCTCCAAAAGTTGTCATTGGCGGCTGAGTTATTATAGGGACAGCCATTACGAGTGCCAGGTGATGTTATTCTGGATGGCACAATGACCTGGTTGGACTCTCAACAGCATTCCTCCCTCCTCAGTAAATTCAATTCCTTTGCCTCTATTCCTCTCATCATGACATACAACAGTCTTGGGTTCTTGTTGACCTATGTTCCATCTCCTTTGTTTTTGCCTGCCATGATGCAAACCAATATCCCCTTACACCCCCTTATGATAGACTAGTTCTGTGTTTTGGAATGGAGAGAAAAGAATGTTATTATAATTAAGAGGGGTAAATCCAAATGTATTTATGTAGATCACTTTAAACCAACCCACCAATAGCGCCACTTTTGGTGCTATTCTCATGATCTTCTTTTTTTTAGTTGATTTTTTTATACATTTTCTACAACACTACAAACAAAAAAAAACCAAAAACAAAGTAGGAAATTAGTACAGTGCAAGATAAGCATACAATAGTAGTATAATACAAAATAAAATACTTGAAAAAGCACCCAAGTTGAAGTTGTGTGAAGTTAGTATCCACCCCCAACCCCACAAAAAAAACTCCAGACCAACCAAAACAAAATCTAGAAAATATAAATCAGAACATTCAAACCCCCAAAACTGTAAATACAATTGAAAACAGAAGATAATAATGCCTACTACCAAAAAAAAGGCTGAAAGCAAGGGACTGAAAAAAAACTTAATTAAAAGGAAAGTTATAAAAATATTCAATAAAAGGTCCCCAGACCTTATGAAACTTTATATCCGAATTAAGAATAGAATAATGAATTTTTTCAAGGTCTAAACGGGACATGATATTGTTAAGCCACTGAGCATGCATGGGTGGGGCAACATCTCTCCATCTAAGGAGAATTAGACATCTAGCCAGGAGAGAAGCAAAAGATAATATTCGACATTTAGTCAAACTCAAGCGTATATCTGTCTCACCCAAGAAACCAAACAGACCAATTAAAGGGTTAGGTTCTAAGTGGCAATTCAGAATACAGGATAAGGTTATAAAAACATCTCTCCAAAATTTCTCTAGATTAAGACAAGTCCAATACATATTAATAAGAGAAGCCTCACCACTTTTGCATTTATCACAAAGAGGACTAATATTAGGATAAAACCAAGATAGTTTAGATTTGGACATATGAGCCCTATGAACAATCTTAAACTGTAAAAGACAGTGGCGAGCACAAAGAGAAGTTGAATTAACCGATTTGAGAACCGAGTCCCAAACCTCATCAGATAAAAAGATATTTAAGTCCTGCTCCCAAGCCATTCTGATTTTATCCACAGGGGCATGCCGTAAGGATACTGATTTATCACGAATAAAAGATATTAAGCCTTTACCCAATGGATTAATAGAAAGAAATAAGTCCATAGCATTTTTATCGGGGATTTCAGGGAAGTTGGGAAATAAAGGATTGATAAAATGTCCAATTTGGAGATATCTAAAGAAATGGGCATTAGGTAGAGCAGAGAGCTGTTGAAAGGATGCGAAGCGATTATCGATAAAAAGATCTTCAAATTACCTAATGCCCTTTCTATACCATTCATAAAATGTTGAATCATACATAGTAGGTAGAAAAAGATGATTATGTAAAATAGGACTAGAAAGGGAAAAATCATAAAAACCATAAAATTTCCTAATCTGGGCCCATATTCGTAAAGTATGTCTAACAAGAGGATTAACAATTAGTCTAGACAAACTACTAGGGAATGCAGAACCAAGAAGTGCAGAAATAGATAGATCTTTAGTGGAATGCAGCTCCATTGCTACTGAATTAGGGCGATCAGACTGCCTATGAAAAAAAGACCAGAAGATAAGACAACGAATGTTAGCTGCCCAGTAGTATAGACGGAAACTAGGTAAGGCCATGCCACCCTCTTTTTTAGATTTTTGAAGATAAACTTTATTAATTCTAGAATGCTTACTCTTCTACAGATAGGACAAAATAATAGAGTCTAAGGAATCAAAAAAGTTTTTAGAAATGAAAATTGGAATAGATTGAAATAAATATAAAAATTTAGGGAGAACATACATTTTAATAACATTAATACAACCTACCAAGGACATAGATAGAGGTGACCATTGTGACAAACTCTGTTTTGTAGAGTACAAAAGATTGGGAAATTTTTCACGAAAAAGATCTTTAAACTTCCTTGCAACTGTAATACTAAGGTAGGTAAATTGATTATCAACTACTTTAAAGGGGAGGTCTCGAAATGCTAATACTTGTGCTTCTTTATTAATTGGGAAAAGTTCACTGTTATGTAAATTAAGTTTATAGCCAGAGAACTGGCTAAATTGATCAAGAAGTGAAAACATTGGAGGTAAGGATTTGAAAGAAAGAGTAATAGATCATCAGCATAAAGAGAAACTTTATGCTCAACACCCCCCCTTCAGATCCCCGTCAATTCAGGACAGCTTCGAAATCAAAAAGCCAAATCAAAAAGAAAGGGACTTAGGGGCATCCTTGACGGGTACCACGTTTAAGGTTAAATAACTGGGATTGCTGAGAATTAGTCATAACAGAGGCGGTAGGACATAAATATATAGCAATTTGATCCAAGAGATAAAACTTTGACCGATATCAAATTTTTCTAAAACTGCAAAGAGGTAGTTCCACTCTATACGACCAAATGCTTTCTCCACATCGAGAGAGATAACGCATTCAGGAGTCCCGGTTGAAGGTGAATATAAAATATTGAATAAATGCCGTATATTAAAAAAAGGAAGATGATTTTTAATAAAACCAGTTTGATCATCAGAAATAATAGAGGGTATAACAGTTTCTAATCTATGAGTCAAAAGGTCAGGCTAACTATTCTATAATTTCATTTCTGCTGCCTTCCTCCTTTCTTAAAGAGTGGAGTGACATATGCAATTTTCCAGTCCTCTGGCACCACACCAGAGTCCAATGATTTTTGAACGATTATTTCTAATGCCACCACAAACTCTAACACAACCTCTTTCAGTACCCTAGGATGCAGTTCATTTGGTCTGCGTGACCTATGTACCTTTAGGTCTTTCAGCTTTTTGAGTACCTTCTCTCTTGTAAAAGAAACTGCACCCACATCTCTCCCTTCAGACACTACAACATCAGGCATGCTGCTCGTGTCTTCCACGGTGAAGACTGATGCAAAGTACTCAATTAGTTCATCAGCCATCTCCTTCTCCCCATTATTAATTCTCCTGCCTCATTTTCTAGCAGTCTTATATCCACTCTTTTATTTTTAACATACCTGAAAAGTACTTTTACTATCCACTATGATATTATTTGCTAGCTTGCTTTCACATTTTATCTTTTCCCTTCTGATGATATTTTAGTTGCTCTCTGTAGGTTTTTAAAAACTTCCTAATATAATTTTTGCTTTGTTGTATGCCTTTTCTTTTGCTTTTACAATAGCTTTGACTTCCCTTTGATAACATCTGCCTTATCCATTGAGTAGCGTTTGATCTATGAGTACTTTGCCATAATTGTGCAATACATTTTTAGCATGAAGTAAGCTGAGATCTATATATGCTTGTTCATTTTTATTGTAATTATGTTTCTCTAGGTACAAACACAACAGAAAGAGTTTAGGGTCCAGTGAACCTAGTTTTGAAATAATTTTCTCGATTATAGCTCGTACCTCTTCCCAGAATGATCCAGTCTCTCTACATTGCCACATACAATGAAACAATGTACCTCTAGCTTCTGTACATTTTGTGCATATGTCTGATATATTTTTGTTGTATCAGTTTAATTCCACTGGTGTGACAAATGTCAACAATAGTATTTTAAAGCTTTGCATTATCTGCACTTTCCAGCAACTAGGTAGTACAGAAATACTAGTTTATTAACAAGATCCTATTAATACATATAACCATATAACATATAACAATCACAGCACGGAAACAGGCCATCTCGGCCCTCCTAGTCCGTGCCGAACTCTTAATCTCACCTAGTCCCACCTACCCGCACTCAGCCCATAACCCTCCACTCCTTTCCTGTCCATATACCTATCCAATTTTACCTTAAATGACACAACTGAACTGGCCTCTACTACTTCTACATGAAGCTCATTCCACACAGCTATCACTCTCTGAGTAAAGAAATACACCCTCGTGTTTCCGTTAAACTTCTGCCCCCTAACTCTGAAATCATGTCCTCTCATTTGAATCTCCCCTACTCTCAATGGAAACAGCCTATTCACGTCAACTCTATCTATCCCTCTCAAAATTTTAAATACCTCGATCAAATCCCCCCTCAACCTTCTACGCTCCAATGAATAGAGACCTAACTTGTTCAACCTTTCTCTGTAACTTAAGTGCTGAAACCCAGGTAACGTCCTAGTAAATCGTCTCTGCACTCTCTAATTTATTGATATCTTTCCGAGAATTCGGTGACCAGAACTGTACACAATATTCCAAATTTGGCCTTACCAATGCCTTGTACAATTTTAACATTACATCTCAACTATCACAGAGTGAGAAAAAACAATGGACCTGTGTAGAACAAAGAAGAACATGAGTTAAATAATAACATTCTCTGTTAACCTTCTCTCACAATCTTACATATGCTTCAGTTTTGTTAAACTTGTTCAGTTACTCTCCAATCAACAATCCACCAACTTTCCATTAACCCTTGTTCTACACAGTTACAGTGCATATTTATCTTTACTTTCCCACATCTTCCTCTGCAAATGCTCTATAATGAGCAATATTTGCAGCCTTTTTATATCAGATTTATAACATTTATACATTTTTTCTTCTGAATAAGGGTTAGTTTTGTGTTCTTTTGAACAAAATCTCAGGAAATTGTTAATGTCTTCTTCTTGTCAGTTTCATGAAGATGAAGCCTTTCACAGCCTTGCTCCAAATGCAGAACAAACAGCCGGATTCCACTGGTGAAGTGCTGAAGTCACAGCGTCACTCATTTAAAACATGGCAGCATTTGACTGAATGCAGCATTGAGGCGACCTGGTCATTCTAAGACAAGGGACATCATGGAGAGAATATTTCAATGGTTGGATTCATTACTCATTCAATGTAAGTTAGCTGTGGTAGAGTATTCCAGCCCGGAACATCACTGCATGAATTGCTTAGGTCAGTGTCTCAGACACAATGATCATCAGCTGATTTATTAATAACTTCCTACAGCCTACTGCTTGGCAGTGGGGACATTAACTAGAGGGTAGAGATCTTAGATAATTGGTAAGTGGTGATCAGAGGTGAAAGGAGGAATCACTTTTGATCAAGGAGTTGTCAGGATCTGAAATCTACTGATAGAACATGATTGGGGAACAAGAGAAGATCCAGGGAAAGGAAGATCTGTTTGGCCCATCAGTCTCACTCCACTGGAGATCAATAGATTCATTCCCACATTAGGTTAGTTCATACACCTTCCAGAACTGTCCCTGGAAAAACATCAAGTATCAAGCAATCTATTATCTCCACATCCTTCCATGCTCCTTCTGAGTAGAGTTCACTGCAACCTTTTTTTGGACAGTGACCATGATTCTAAATTGAACCCAATCCTTACAAATGGATTGCAAACTTTCCAGAGTCAGTGACAGAGAAAGATCTTCCCCCACGATGGGAAATGGATGAGAAAAAGACCAGGACAATTGTATGTATGAGTGCGTTCATCATAAGCTGTAGCTGATGAAGTATTCACCTGAAAATTACATTGTAATTGTTGTTATTGTTAATATTTATTGAGATCTGATTTCATGAAAAACTTCATGGGAACATAAATGTTTTAGGCAGCCTCTGTTTCTCAGTGTTCAGTTACAGAGGAACATTCCACAGTCACACTTAAAGCTCACAAGACATTCCTGTGGTTTCCCAATCATCATATTCAAATCTGTCAGTGATTGGTTTGCAGAATTTTTTATGCAGGTGGGTCCAGCCAATTGGGTTTGACTTCAATGGTTCTTGAAACCTCCAATATCTAAGACCTGCACATAAATAGGGGTGTCTCAGGATTGGAAATCTATTCGACACAGAGAGCTGGAAGAGAGAGAGGTGGGAGTGGCAGCAGGATATCCCTACCTTCACTGAGAAACCTGACACTAATGATGAATTATTTTCTTGTGTTTCAGGTCTGAGGGAAGAAACATGATGCTGGTGCAGGTTTTGGTGGTGATCACACTGCTTGTCAGTGATGTGGCAGGTAAGGCCCATTGATTCAAGGAACTTTACAGATATATATCTGTGTTGGGACTGTGGGACATGGGAATCTGTGGGCATTGGGTCCGGTTGGGGTATGGTAGGAAATGTCTTGTTTGGGACATTCAACTTTGAGCTATTGAGATGGAAGATGAGTCAGAGACTCTCCTAGAGATCAGGAGACAAAGACATCAGATTACATCAAGACTGATGCATAGTGGACAGTGAGGAATGTTATCAAATCTTGCAGCATGATCTGAACCAGCTGGGAAACTAGACTGAAAAATAGCAGGTAGATTTACGGTAGACAAGTGTGAGGTGTTGTACTTTGGGAGGATCTGAGTTACAGGAATAGGTTCAATTGGCTAGGACATCATGCCCTGGAGCACAGGAGAATGAGGGGAAATGTCAGAGAAGAATACCAAACGATAATGACCATAGATGGGGTGAGTGCCTGCAGGCTTGTTACCCTGGGGGTGGGTGAGAGTAGAACCAGAGGTCAGAGGTTTAGGGTGAAGGATGAAATATTTATGGGAAATCTGAAGGGTAACTATTTCTGAGGGTGGTACATGTGCGGATTGAGCTGTCAGCTGAAGTGGCAGATTTGGATTCAATTGCAACATTTTAGAGAAGTTTGGATTGGTATTTAGATGAGATTGATATGGAGGGTTGTAGTTTAGATGCAAGTAGGTAGGACTAGGCAGAGAATCAGAAAGATACAGAGCAGATGTGCTGAAAATATTTCTCTCCATCACCATAAATCCTGTGAACAACTAGTTGTATCCATCCCTTTGGCTTTTGACCCTCTGCAGAGCTTGTCTTGGAAGTCCATGCTCCCACTGCTTACTATCCCACCATTCCCCATAAGTACCCATGTATTGTTAGATCCCAACAAGTGCATGGCCACATTCTCTCAGGATTGATTTCCACTTCCACTTTTGTTCCTACCTGACCAATCAACAGATGTCTTCCTGTAACCTAATCATTGGTCTCTTTTGTCTACAAAAATGTCAGCTTTAGAATCATCAGCAAACATCTTCATTGTCAAAGTCAAAGAAACGTTATTCTCAAATTATGCATAGGTCAGCGATTGCTACCCTGATTATCATTTTCTTGCAGTCAATAAAAACACAATTGAATTTATGACAAATTTTATGTATTTTAAGTCAGATGAACAACAAAGTTGCAAAAGAAGAGAAACTGTGTAGAATACTGAGAACATGAATTGTAGAATCACACTTGTGCAGACACCCTTTCGAGGTCGGTAGGTTGTGGAATGAGTTCAGAGTTGAGGTGTTTTACATTATCCATGCTAGTTCAGGAGCCTGAGGTTTGCAGGGTAATAACTGTTCATAAACCTGGTGGTGTGGTGCTGTTTGTGTGAAGGTTGAAGCAAGAAGAGAGCATGACCTGGATAGTGGGTGGTGGGGTCTTGAAAATGGATTCATATTTCTTATGGCAGCAATCCTGGTTAATGTGCTAGATTTTCAGGTGGGCTTTTCCTGTGATGAACTGAGCTGTATCCACAACTTTCTGTAGTTTTTTAGAAAACCAGTCAGGATCCTCTCCTGTATGCATCTATAACAGTTTGTCAAAGTCTAGCTGACAGACCAAATCTATGCAAAATTCTAAGAAAGTAGAGGTCCTGTCATGTATCACACATTCTTCCAATACTAATCCTGAGCCAATCTATAATTTTACATTGAAGTCAACAGGTTGTACAACAAGAAAGCCATTGGCCATCATATCCATGTCAACCATCAAGTACAATTCTCCTCACCCCCTTCACCTCACTTGGCCTGTAGCCATCCATCGTGCCATTGTGATTGAAGTGTTTTTCCAATGTTTGCAATTGCTGTGAGAGTACCCACCTCTCCCACCATCTCAGGAAGTGAATCCTAAATGGCATTCATACTTTTGGTGAAGAAAATCTTTAGATCCCCTTTGAAATTCTTATCCCTCACCTTAAACCATGTCCTCTCATTTTAGAAGTCTCTGTACTGGTGAATATTTTCTCACCACCACCCAAATGATGCCCCTCATTATACTGTGGATCTCTATCAAGTCTTCATTCAGCCTCCTCTACTCCAGGGAAACAAACCAATTCCATCCAGTCCCTTCTCGAATCTGAAACACTCCACCTCGCATGTCCCAGTGACTCTCCTCTGCACTCTCTCCTGTGCAATAATAAACTCCAGGTGTGAACTGAACAAAATGTTTCATAAATTTGTTTCTCTTAGATCGACTTGAATCAACTGAATGAGACTTTCTCAAACATTTTGTTAAAATCCATGTTTACCACATGAAACCTTCTATCCTTACTGATACTTAATTATAGCCTCCAAAAATTCAATTTCTCGTCAGGTAAAACCATCTCTTTACAAAATGTTTTATCCTAGATTAACCTGCGAAACATGAAATATGGATTTGTTCCATCCCTCAGAACTGTTTGTAAACATTTCCCACCACCAGTGTCCGACAGTCATTTGTTGTTGTCAGGTTTAACCAGTGTCCCTGTTACAAAGAATGGTGTCCGTCCAGAAAGCCCTCAGTCCCCTGGGGCCATGATGTGGGTAAAGAGCACTGGCCATCTTCTGCAAATCCACAGTGTGTCTGGTGTTGTGACTAATGGAAATTGTTTCATTATTCTATCTGTTTTAAGGCTCAATTCCTACCGAACACAATGAGAATGACCCCTTGGAGTTGCTCGATCGATGGAGCTTACCTCAACTAACCCAAGGACGTTGTGATGAAAACTGGTATTATTATCCTGATGTAGACTCCTGTTATCGGTATTACAGTCACCAAAAGACATGGAAAGAAGCTGAGGTAAGCCCCTGAAACCCAGCAATTGTGCAGCAAGCCCTGGAGAATGTTGGGCTCTGCTGGTTTATTCCCATTAACTCACAGCACAGCCTCTAGCTGAATTGTCAATGATGGGTTCTTGAGTTACAGGGTGAGCTTCACTGTGGTTGTGGGCTCCGGTTCCTATCAGTCAGATCAATGAGTGAAAAACTGGGAAATAAAGACCATAAAACCATAAGATCATAAGTCAGGCCATTCAGCCCATCAAATCCGCTCCACTATTCCATCGTTGGCTGATTTGTCATCCCTCTCAAACCCATTCTCCTGCCTTCTCCCTGTAACCCTCAAAACCCTGATTAATCAATGAACTATCAACCCTCACCTTAAATATGCCAGGTTACTTTGTCTGGAAAGCTGTCTGAATTCCAGATTCACCACCCTCTGGCTAAAGAAATTTGTCCTCATCTCTGTTCCAAATCCCTGTCCCACAACCGTGAAGTAGTGCCCTCTAGTCCTCAACTCCTTCACTACTGGATACATCCTCTCTACATCAATTGCATCTCGGCACTTCAAGACTTGATAGGATTCAATGAGACCTCCTTTCTTTCTTCTGAACTCCAGTGAATAACGGCCCAAAAAATCAAATGTTACTCCTTCATTTCTGGCATCATTCTCATGAACCTCCTTTGGATGCTCTCAAATCACAGTGCATCTTTTCTAAGAAAGGAGGACCTAAACCAGGGGTGGGCAAACTTTTTGACTTGAGGGCCACAAAGAGTTCTAAAATTTAACAGAGGGGCCGGACCAGGAGCAGATGGACAGAGTGTTTTGGTAATACACCTCATAAGAGAAAATAAAATATCATGGGATATGTAGAAAGCATGTGCTTTAATTTCAATTGAAAATGAACAAATGCATTACAACAAAATATCTGTCTTTGAAGTCCCATGGTATTTAGCTATTTATTGAAATGACTTTTAAAACACTGAAAATTAAATGAATAAAATACAGCTTTTTTAATAGTAACTGTTATTATTTTAAAGCACTGAAAATTCTGTTATCCTTCAAGATATTATCATCATCACTCTCCTCCTGACTGTCTTTATTTCAAAAACGGTAGGAGATGCAGGTCTACTTGTCCTTCTCCTTCTTATTCAATTGTCCCCTGTGCCAAAACTCAACAATGACACGCACAATGACAGAACAGTGAGAGCGCGCCGGTATGCGGAGCTCTGTGCTCGCAAATCCCCGCAGGCTATCTCCCTTAGCCAGAACGCTGGCTAATTGTGAGCCGGTTCGGATGTGCCAGGAAATGGGTCGCCACAAGGTCACAAAGTAAAGCGCAAATGTGGAGTAATACGCTGCACCTCAACAAAGGTCAATGTATATAGAGTGCGTCATCTATTGGGAAAATGCCAGAATTGCGGGGAAGAAACCTTAACAAGGTTTATTAATATAATTTCATCAAGTTCTGCGGGCCGGATTAAAAAGTTTAACGGGCTGCATATGGCCCACGGGCCGTAGTTTGCCCATGCCTGACCTAAACTGTTCAATACTCAAAGTTCAGTCTGACCAATGTCTTGTAAGTCCTCAGTATTTCATCCTTGCTTTTGTATTCCAGTCCTCTTTAAATGAATGTTATCATTGCATTTGCCTTGCTTACCACTGACTCAATCTGCGAGTTAACCTTTAGGGAATCCTGCATGACTACTCCCTCCTCCCTTGCAGCTCTGATGTTTGAATGTTCTCCCCAGTTAGACTACAGTCCACATCTTTATTCCTTCTGCCAAAGTGCATGATCATGCCTGTCCTCCTCTGTATTCTATCTGCCACTTCTATGCCCTTGCCCCAACCCATCTAAGTCCTTCTGTACACATCCAGCTTCCTGAGCACTATCAGCCCCTCCACCTATTTTCATATCATCCACAAACTTGGCTACATATCCATGAATTCCACCTCTGTGCACACCACTGGTCACCAGCAGCCAACCAGAAACGGCCCCTGTTATGCCTCCTGTCAGTCAATCTTCTATCCATGCTAGAACATTTCTTCTATTACCACAGACACTTATCATGTTAGGCAGCCTCATGTGCAGAATATCCTTCTGAAAATCCAAAGAAACAACATGCACTGAGTCTCCTTTGAGTATCCAGCCTGTTATTTCCTAAAAGAATTCCAACAGATTTGTCAGACAATACTTCCCCTTTAGAAAACCAGACTGACTTTGGCCTATTTTATTATGTGCTTTTAAGTACCTCAGAAGCTCGTTTTTAATGAGAGACTCCAATATCTTTCCAACCACTGTTCAGGATAATATCCGCAGTACCAATTCTCAAGCCACACATTCATGTGCCAATTCATCCTATACTTACCACCCCACCCCCACCGTCATGTGGCACTGGCAGCAATCCAGAGATCACTACCCTGGAGGTTCTGTTTTTTAGATTTCTGCCTAACCCCCTATATTCTCTTTTCAGGAACTCCTCATTTTTCTTATCTCTGTCTTTGGTACCAATATGTTGCACAACTTCTGGCTGTTCACCCTCCCCCTTTAGAATGCCATGACCCAGTCTGAGACACCTCTAACCCTGGCAACTGGGAGGCAACGTACTGTCTGGGTGTTTTTTTCAGGTCCACAGAATCTGCTTTCAGCTCTTCTAAAATGGAATCCCCTATCACTACTGCACTCCTCTTGACCCCCATCCCTTCTGAACCACAGAGACAGACTCAGTGCCAGAGACCTGGTTGCTGCAGCTTCCACTTGATAGTTTATCCTACCCCATGCCCCAGCCCCGAGAGTAAACAAATCAATCTACTTATTATAGGGGATCAGACACAGGATAATTTAGGAGAAACTCCACAACCAGTGGAGTTAACACAGTGTTTCTTTTGACACCAAACACTGTGAAGAAAAATATGTCTGTTTAAGGAAATTCCTAACAACAGGTCAGATGATTTGCTGAGGGCCCAGTGTGAGGATTAAAGATAATGATACTCTTTTATTTATAGGAGTTCTGCAATCAACTCCCTCATTATGGAAATCTGGCAACCGTGACCTCAGATGAACACAACGCTTTCATTTCTAGGGTGATCAGTGCTGTGAATAGTGGGAACCCATGGGCGTGGATTGGCCTGAATGACATATGGCAGGTAAAGTTCATGATGACGTGTTACACTGTTACCACAGATAGAATTACACTGGACAACATGCTGAGTAACTCGGATGTGGCAGTGCGAGCGTGAAGTTACTGGGTGTATCCGAATGATCCAGGGACATGAGTTTGAATCCCATTCCAGCATCCAGGGAACTTGTAAATAAAGTATAATACATATATAAATATATATGTAAATACATCCAAGTGAATAAAATGCAGTAAATCCAATAATTCCCCAGTGTGGCCTCACTGTGACTCCAGTGTGTAGAATCTTAGCTGCTGTATGAAATAGTCAGACAATGATCAGGGAAGGACAATAAATGCTGGTTATTCACAAAGTCACTGTGTCCTGGGAACAAATAAATTCCAAATGTTTATGTCCCTCTTTATCTCCACATGAGCTTTCTCTCTCCCTCTCCTTCATTTGACATGATCTATATGGCTTTCCTTTCTCCATCTTTTCCTCACCGAACATTGACCCCTGTGAGTCACATCCTAAACAGTCTGGAGAAAAGGGTTTCTCTCGAGCAGCCTGTTAGTGGGAACCAAACTGAATTGATGGAGGAAAGGGTGGTTGGCTTTCAAATAGAGGAAGCTTGGACACAGAGTGAAAGGGAGGATAGGCAGATGATACAGAAGGGACGTGCTCAGAACGATAGTTTGAGATGGGTCTATTTTAATGCGAGAAGTATTATGAATAAAGCGGATGAGCTTAGAGTGTGGATCAGCATTTGGAGCTATGATGTTGTGGCCATTACAGAGACTTGGATGGTGCAGGGGCAGGAATGACTACTTCAAGTGTCAGGCTTTATTTGTTTCAGAAAGGACAGGGAGGGAGGCAAAAGAGGTGGGGTGTGGAATTGGAAACAGATGTTCTCAGGGAAATATATGGAAGAAAAGTGGCAACTGTTCAGGGGATATTTGTGTGGGGTTCTGAGTAGGTAAATTCCAATGAGACATGGAAAGGATAGTAGGGTGCAAGATCCGTGGTGCACAAAGGCTGTTGTAAATCTAGTCAAGAAGAAAAGAAGAGCTTATAAAAGGTTCAAAAAACTAGGAAACTATAAGACTATAAGGCTAGCAGGAAGGAGCTTAAGAATGAAATTAGGAGAGCCAGAAGGGGCCATGGAAAGGCCTTGGCGGAAAGGATTAAGAAAAACCCCGAGACACTCTACAAGTATGTGAAGAGCAAGAGGATAAGATGTGAGAGAATAGGACCAATCAAGTGCGATAGTGGAAAAGTGTGTATGTAACCAGAGGAAATAGAGGAGGTACTGAATGAATACTGTGCTTCACTATTCACTGCGGAAAAGGATTCTGGTGATTGTAGGGATGACTTGCAGTAGAGTGAAAAGCTTAAGCATGTAGATATTAAGGAAGAAGATGTGCTGGAGCTTATGGAAAGCATCAAGATGGATAAGTCACCAGGGTCGGACAGGATGTACCCCAGCCTACTGTGGGAAGTGAGGGAGGAGATTGCTGAGCCTCTGGCAATGATCTTTGCATCATCAATGAGGATGGGAGAGGTTCCAGTAGATTGGAGGGTTGTGGATGTTGTTCCCTTATTCAAGAAAGGGCGTAGGGATAGCCCAGGAAATTATATGCCAGTGAGTCTTACTTCAGTGGTTGGTAAGTTGATGGAAATGATCCTGAGAGGCAGGATTTATGAACATTTGGAGAGACATAACATGATTAGGAATAGTCAGAATGGCATTGTCAAAGGCAGGTGATGCCATATAAGCCTGATTGATTTTTTTTGAGGATGTGATTTATCACATTAATGAAGGTAGAGCCATAGATGTAGTGTATATGGATTTTAGCAAGACATTTGATAAGGTACCCCATGCAAGGCTTACTAAGAAAATAAGGAGGCATGGGATCCATGAGGACATTGCTTTGTGGATCCAAAACTCGCTTGCCCGCAGAAGGGAAAGTGTGGTTGTAGACCAGTCATACTCTGCATGGAGGCCGGTGACCAGTGGCGTGCCTCAGGGATCTGCTCTGGGACCCATACTCTTTGGGATTTTTATAAATGACCTGTATGAGGAAGTGGAGGGTTGGGTTTGTAAATTTGCTGATGACACAAAGGTTGGGGGTGTCATGGACAGTGTGAAGGGCTGTCAGATGTTACAGTTGGACATTGATAGGATGCAAAACTGGGATGCGAAGTGGCATATGGTGTTCAATTCAGGTAAGTGTGAGGTGGTTCATTTTGGTAGGTCAAATATGATGGCAGAATAAGACATTTATTGTAAGACTCTGAGCAACATGGAGGATAAGCGGGATCTTGGGATCCGAGTCCATAGTATACTCAAAGCTGCTACACAGGGTTGACTCTGTGGTTAAGAAGGCATACGATGCATTGGCCTTCATCAATCTGTGAATTGAGTTTAAGAGCTGAAAGGTAAAGTTGCAGCCATAGAGGACCCTGGTCAGACCCCATTTTGAGTATTGTGTTCAATTCTGGTTGCCTCGCTACAGGAAGGACGTGGAAACCATAGAAAGGATGCAGAGGAGATTTATAAGGATGTTGCCTGGATTGGGGAGCATGTCTTATGAGAACAGGTTGAGTGAACTCAGCCTTTTCTCCTTATAAGCATATAACAATTACAGCACGGAAACAGGCCAACTCGGCTCTTCCAGTCTGTGCCAAACGCTTACTCTTACCCAGTCCCACTGACCTGCACTCAGCCCATAACCCTCCATTCCTTTCCTCTCCATATACCTATCCAATTTTACTTTAAATGACAATACCAAACCTGCCTCTACCACTTCTACTGTGAAATCATTCCGCACAGCTACCACTCTCTGAGTAAAGAAATTCCCCCTCATGTTACCCTTAAACTTTTGCCCACTAACTCTCAAATCATGTCCTCTTGTTTGAATCCCCCTACTCTCAATGGAAAAAAGCTTATCCGCATCAACTCTATCTATCATAATTTTAAATACCTCTATCAAGTCCCCCCTCAACCTTCTACACTCTGAAGAATAAAGACCTAACTTGTTCAACTTTTCTCTGTAACTTAGGTGCTGAAACCCAAATAACATTCTAGTAAATCTCCTCTGTGCTCTCTTTATTTTATTGACATCTTTCCCATAATTCGGTGACCAGAACTGTACACAATACTCCAAATTTGGCCTCTCCAATGCCTTGTACAATTTTAACATTACATCCCAAATCCTATACTCGATGCTCTGATTTATAAAGGCCAGCATACCAAAAGCTTTCTTCACCACCCTATCCAAATGAGATTCCACCTTCAGGGAACTATGCATCATTATTCCTAGATCACTCTGTCCTACTGCATTCCTCAATGCCCAACCATTTACCATGTAGGACTAATCCTATTTTGATTAGTCCTACCAAAATGTAGTACCTCACACTTATCAGCATTAAACTCCATCTGCCATCTTTCAGCCCACTCTTCTAACTGGCCTAAATCTCTCTGCAAGCTTTGAAAATCTACTTCATTATCCACAACACCACCTATCTTAGTATTATCTGCATACTTACTAATCCAATTTACCACCCCATCATCCAAATCATTAATGTATATGACAAACAACATTGGACCCAGTACAAATCCTTGAGGCACACTACTAGTCACTGGCCTCCAACCTGATAAATAGTTATCCACTACTTCTCTCTGACATCTCCCATCCAGCCACTGTTGAATCCATTTTACTACTTCAATATTAATACCGAAAGATTGAACCTTCCTAACTAACCTTCCGTGTGGAACCTTGTCAAAGGCCTTACTGAATTCCAAATAGAGAACATTCACTGCTTTACCCTCGTCAACTTTCCTAGTAACCTCTTCAAAAAATTCAATAAGATTTGTCAAACATGACCTTCCATGCACAAATCCATATTGACAGTTCCTAATCAGACCCTGGCTATCCAGATAATTATATATACCATCTCTAAGTATACTTTCCATTAATTTACCCACCACTGACTTCAAACTTACAGGCCTATAATTGCTAGGTTTACTTTTAGAACCCTTTCTAAACAATAAAACAATATGCCAATCCTCTGGCACCATCCCTGTTTCTAATGACATTTGAAACATTTCTGTCAGAGCCATGTTATTTCGACACTAACCTCCCTCAAGGTCCTAGGGAATATCCTGTCAGGATCCAGAGATTTATCCACTTTTATATTCCTTAAAAGCGCCAGTACTTCCTCCTGTTTAATCGTCATAGTTTCCATAACTTCCCGACTTGTTTCCCTTACCTTACACAATTCAATATCCTTCTCCTGAGTGAATATCAAAGAAAAAAATTTGTTCAAAATCTCCCCCATCTCTTTTGACTCCACACATAGCTGTCCACTCTGATTCTATAAGGGATCAATGAGCAATGGAGGACCATCATTGGAGCGACGGAGGATGAGAAGTGACCTGATAGAGGTGTACAAGATGATGAGAGGCATTGATCGTGCGAATAGTCCAAGACTTTACCCCAGGGCTGAAATGGCTAGTACGAGAGGGCATAGTTTTAAGGAGCTTGGAATTAGGAACAGAGGAGATGTCAGTGGTAAGTTTTTTATGCAGAGAGTGATGAATGCGTAGACTGGGTTGTTGGCGGCGGTGGTGGAGGCGGAAATGATAGGGTCTCCTGGATGGCTACACTGAGCTTAGAAAGATAGAGGGCTATGGGTAAAGCCTAGGTAGTTCTAAGGTAGGGACATCTTCGGCACAGCTTTGTGGGCCAAAGGACCTGTATTGTGCTGTAGGTTTTTTATGTTTCTATGGATTGATCAGTGACTCTCCTATATATATGATCCTGCACCTCAAGTGGAAACTTTTCTCCATGCTGAACTTGTTGAATCTTCACATTTGAAGGAGGATCCCAGTGAGCTGCTTGGCCATTCCACACACAATCATCTGGCTTCAACATCCAAGTTTTAATTGTAGCTCTGGCTCTACAGCTAGAGAAGGTAGCTATTCAGAAAGAGAGTGAGAGAGACAGAGACAGAGACAGAGAAATCAAACTCAGTCATTGAAGGATGACAACATTCAAGTTTTCTCAAACTTTATTGATAAGTATGAACTCTCATTTCTGGTCCTTTCCCTGCAAATATGTTCTCACCTTCAGTGGTGTCTCCGTACCCTATCTATACGTTGGAGACCTGAACTGTACACAGGATCTAAGTGTATCACAAATTTTCCTGCCTCCAATTCACATTTGGTTTTGTAGCTTGTGTCCATTCATGTGCAGTTCTTCTGTCCTTTTTCCCTCTAGTGTTTATGAGATCAGTCTGTGTATTTGTGCTCAATGACTCATTGTCCGAGTTGTCATTATTCATTTTCCCTGACTTTTACTCTCAGATCCAGTTTCTTTTGTTCCAAGGATTCTGTTACTTCCATGAGATTTCCCCCACCCTGACAGTCTGTCATTTAAAATCTCATTCACTGCCCTGTTTGCTCATATTCTGGTCTCACTCTGACTCGGGTACAGCTCCTCCTTGTACCATTAAGTGACAGGTTACTGAACGATCCCACAGGAATAATCACTGATTTATGTCCCACAGGAAGGGGATTTCACATGGAGTGATGGAACATGCTACAATTATAGAAAATGGGGTCCCAATGAACCCAATAATCATGGCAATGAAGACTGTACACACATTCATTTTTTTTCGGGTAAGTGTAACAGTGAGAGAAATGTTATTTTTTGAAGTTCATTTCAGACGCAGTATTGAAGAGGCCTGTCACAACAGAAGGAATTGACCAACCCCATGCTTAGCAGAACTGGACTCATTGCCCAGTTAGAGGAGGATAAATGGGATGTATTGCAGGGGTCAGGGGAACAGACAGTGTCTGAAGATGAAAAAAGACTCTTCCTGTGCTGGGAATCTGAGATAAAACCTGTATTTTCACAAAGCACTCATCAGGTCAGGCAGCAACTAGGGAGGTGTTGATCATAGTGAAAGAGGTTATTATAGATTACAGGGGGATCTTCTTCAGTTCAGAAATTGGGCCAGGGAGGGAGAACTGATTCATTTTGGAAATTCAATCTGGTCTATGTATGGTCAGGCATTCTGGATTACAGTGGGACAGAGGAACAGAGGAGCACATGTGCATGGTTCATTGACAGCAGCTTCACAGGTAGAAAGAGTGCTGAAAAAGGCTTTTAGCACACCAGTCTTCATCAGAAAGGACAGAGAAAGTATTTAGAAGGATGTTGCCAGGAGTAGAGGGATGGGGTTGAAGGGAGATATTGGCCAGAATGGGCCCCTATTCCTCAGCATATCTGAGTCCAGTCCAACATCTTGAGATGACCTGAACAAGATGTTTAGAAGTATGAGAGGCATAGAAAAGATGGATGGTAAGTCTATTCCCCAGTTTAGGGGAGGAGAAAATTAGGAGGCATAGATTTAGGTTTGAGGGGAATGATTTTAAAGAGAACAGAGGACAACTTCTTCAATCAGACTGAGGTGAGAATATGGAATGAGCTACCAGCCTCAATGATTGAGGCTGGATTAGTATTCTCATATTAAAAGGACTCGGAACAGTACAGAGAGGGATGGGTTTAGATTGGTACAGGCCAAATGCAGGAAATTGAGTCCAGACAGGTGGAAATCATGCTTGACGTGGACTTACTGAGCTGAAACACCTCTATCCATGATGTATTGTTCTGTGACCCTGTGATTCTAACACTGAGCTGGTGAGGCAGCATCTACAGAAAGAGAAAAGAGATAACATCTCCTTCAATGACTTTCCTGTTTCTCTCACTATACATGCTGCCTGACCTACTGAGTATTTCAAGAATTATTTTCAGATTTTCACCCTCTGCAATAAAAAGCTGATGGACTAACAGGTCAATTTGGATTCCTTTTCTCTGTTTCAAGGTTCTGAAAAGTGGAATGATTTTCCCTGTGACAGGAGTCATGGTTTTGTTTGTTCGTACAAACTGCACTGAGATTGGAAGACTCCAGAACCATCCTCTCATGATTTCAAACAGTGGATTCAGTGCCTGATTTCTTTGTAGCTGCTCTCATTGTCTGTGGTCTCTGTACTCACTTAGTTTCTCAGCCAATAATAAAGAGAATTGCATCCCGAGCTGTGTGTGTTGTTGTTGTTTGAGTCCAGTTTCCAGCAGCCTTCCTGTCTCACTGTTGCTTCCTCCCCACCTCGACACTGAGTGTTGAACTGCGGGGAATTCAGCACAGACTTTGCAAAATTAACTCATTCATTTTGGCCACAATTGGTGTGCTGGGTTCTGGCAACAGCACATGAGAGTGAAATAAAGGATCTCTGTTCAATAGATAATTGACAGAAATGGGAAAGAGATGATTTCCCATAGAATTCTAGGAACTGTGACACCCCTCACAGGATTCTACTCCTGACCTTCCAACGAGATTTTCCTGTTTCCGATCACCCTGTTTCCAGATTAAAACTTCCCCAAGCGACGCGACCACATTGCAGGAGGGAAACCTCATCTGCCAAGAGATGTTGAAGGACAACAGTCATTCTTTACTCACAGAATAAACAGCATGTACTCAAGTTTGCATGAAAAACAACAGTTCGTATTCTGCCTGGGCATCACATCCTGAAACCTGGTACTATGAACATTGAATTTTCTACCTTTTGGCAAATCCTCTCCCTCTGTCCATTAGTTCTCCCCTCCAGATATGCCTGAGTCCCATCACCATGTCCCATTCCCCTCCTTAACCTTCTCCATCTGCCCATTACCCTCACTTTCTTCCAACTGCATCCCTTCTCCCATTGCTCCCATTTGCTCTCTCCACCTCCTCACTTTATTCCCTGCTCTGCCTTCATCACCTATTGGATTTAATCTCTGTCATCCCTTTATCAATTCCACGAATTTCCTTCCAGCCCCATTCACACCCTCCCATGTTCCATCTGCATACTACCTCCTACTACCTGGATCAACCTTGACAGGGGTCTTCATGAAGGGTCTCGGCCCGAAACGGCATCTATTCTCTTTTCCATAGATGCTGCCCGGCCTGTTGAGTTCCTCCAGCATCTTGTGTGTGCTGCTTGGATTTTCAGCATCTGCAGATTTTTTTGTTTGTGAGTAAAAAGAGCTACTTTTTAAATTGGAGTGGTGATTGAGATTTTAAAGGCAGAGTTTCACAGCAGTATGTCTGAGTTCAGGAGAGACCAATCAGCAAGAGGGATTCATTTAGAAAGGGCCAAGAAGAATAATTCATGTGCAAGCAGAGTGGCCATTCTTTTGGAGTGTGCCAGTCATTAGAGTGGCTTTGGCTCATCAGGCTTAAGTGAGGGTAGGCAGTGGGTGAGGTAAATTGTCTTGTAAGTTATCTTTGTTCTTTCCTCATCTATTAGAGCATAGTATAGTGAGAATAGCTCCAGGGGCAGTATTTTGTACGATATGTGGTTTTGTGGGAAGTCTGGGATCGTGTCCATGGCATTCTCAGGGGGTTGTGAGCAGCCAGATGTCTTGGTACACATTGGCACCAATGATATAGGTAGACAAGGTCCTGAAGAGAGATTTTAAGGATCCAGCTAGAAAGCTGAGAAGCAGAATCTCCAGGGTAGTAATTTCTGGATTGCTGCCCATATCATGAACCAGTGAGGGTAAGAAGCGGGTGGTTTGTCAGGTGAATGTGTGACTGTGGAATGAGTTCGGGGGCAGGGGTTCAGATTTGTGGATCATTGGGATCTCATCTGAGGAAGGTATGATGAGTACGAAAGGGACCAGTCACACCTCAACCCGAGGAGGTCCAATACCCTTGTGGAATGGTTTGCTTGAGTTGTTTAGGTGGGTTGAAACTAATTTGGCAGGGGGATGGGAAGTGGAGTGATAGTATGGAAGATGAGTAGTTGGATTACAAATGGAGGCAATGTGCAGTGAGACTCCTAGCAAGGAGAGGCTGATGAAAGGGCAAAATTGCAGTTGACAGGATGAGTTGCAACGTAAAAGGCGGACAAAATTGAAAAGGGTGAATACAGGACTAAAGGTGTTATATTTTAATGTGTGCAGTATAAGAATAAGTCTGATGAACTATAGCACAGTTACAGGTTGGCGGGTATGATGCAGGCATCACTGAATCATGGCTGAAAGATGATAGCTGGGAGCTTAATGTCCAATGATACACATTGTATTGAAAGGACGAGCAAGAAGGCAGAGGGTCTCTGTTGGTAAAAAATGAGATCAAATTATTAGTCAGGGGAGACATAGGATCAAATGGAGTTGAATAATTGTGGATAAAGCTAAAGAACTGCAAGGTTAAAAACTTCCTGATGTGAGTTGAATACAAACCCTGAAACAGTAATAAGGATGTGGCCTACAAATTACAATGGGAGACAGAAAATGCATGCCAAAAGGGCAATGTTATGATAGTAATGGGGGATTTCAATATGCAGGTAGGTTGGTGGGGATTCCAAGTGGGAGAATTTCTAAAATGCCTACAAGATGTTCTTTTAGAGCAGCTCGTGGTTGAGTACACTAGGAGATCAGCTATTCTGAATTGGGTGTTGCGCAATGAAGCGGAATTGATTAGACAGCTTAAGGTAAAACAACCCTCAAGGGATATTGATCACAATATAATTAGATTCACCCGGAAATTTGAGAAGGAGAAACTAAAGTCAGATATGTCAGTATTACAGTGCTTGGACAGGGGAACATGGACGGACAGCAGCAGAATCCCTTGGAAACCTTCACTCTATTGATCAGGCTTTGGAGACACATGTAGGATAGAATGAAGATTCTTCTGGTCAACAGGGCACTGAGTTGTGGTGTCCATTGAGGTCGTGGCTCAGACTAAGTTTGTTAATTTCATAGGGATGGTGTTTGGTTCAGAGAGGGGATTTAGGGATCGAGTTAAGCTTTAGGGACAGGAATTGAGTTCAGACCAGAATCTAGTCACCTGCTCTGCATTTGAAGACCAGCGATGTGGATAGATGATAAAAGCCGTCCAGAGACTAGGCATCCATTCCTCGCTCAAAGTCAATCAATGTAGACATGGAACATAGGACATTGGAATCTAGTGCTCCACTCCTCACTTGAAGATCAGTGATGTGGACATGGGGACAAAGGATCTCTGGAGTCTAGGCCTCCCCCACTGCAAGCTTGAAGTCCAGTAATATAGACTTATCACAAAGGACATCTGTGGATGTCAGGCTGGTAAGCACTGTGGACAAAGACTGATCATCCTACAGACATCATTCTACAGATGCACCATAGAAAACATCCTGACAAGCTGTACCACTACTTGGTACGGAAACTGCACCGCAGCTGATTGGAAGGCTCCAGAACCATTGGTGCAAAACTGAGTAACGTATCATTGGCACCAGACTACCCACCATCAAGGACGCATTTACTGAAAAGTTGTGGAAGAGGGTCTGCAACATCACAAAGGATCCCACACACCCTGGTCATGGACTGTTTGTCACACTCCCATCAGCGAGGAGGCTACATGACATCCATGCCGAGACCACCAGGTTCAAAAGCTGTTACTTTCCACAAGTAGTAAGGCTGATCAACAGCTCCACCCACTAACTCCACCACAACTGCGTTGTAACTTCAAAACATCATATTAATTCAAAGGAAGACATGGAATTCCAAAATGTAGGTGTTATTCTGTGTTTACTTTAAGTGAGGCACACATATCACGTGGTAATGTAATGATGTATGCAATTCATATAACCTGTAATGAATTATATAAACAAACAAGAATGCTTAATCAAGCAATATATATAAAAGATTATTCAAGCATTTCCTAAATATTAAATGCACAACTACTTTATTATTTCCCGTCACTCAACTTATGTACAGCTAGGCTTCACTTTATGGACATATAGTCACTCTATCCATGTAAGCTCTCTTACATATTTAAATTAATTGTGTTTTATAAATTATTATAGTATTCTTTATCTTTTGTTTTTTTTAAGTACTTCATCAGATCCAGAGTAACAATCATTTTGTTCTCCTTCACACTTGTGAACAGGAATTGACATTACACGATCTAGAATCTTGGTGGCCCACCAGGTCAGCGGGACCTCCCAGGTCAGTGGGACCTCGGACCAAATGTCCGTGCAAGCAGAAGGCATGAGAACTGTTGACCTCTGATGTATATGCACTGGTGAGTCTAGAGTTTGAGGCAATGTGTTCAGGGTCTCATCATCAGTGAGGCTGGAGTTCAGGGCTCCATCAATGGCAAGATGGAAGATTGAAGACTGAAGATCAATTGAAAGTCCAGAAGCTGAGGCCTGTGGCCCAAAGCCTGTCTGAGAGTCCACTGGGGTAGTTGGAGGCCCATTATCTGTGAGTCCACGCGTCTACATGAGGCTAGAGTCCTGGAACTCAGTCCTGGGGTTGGTGGACTGTCTATGTGTCTGAGTAAGTGGGAGGGAAGAAAGGGGGCTATTTTGCTGTTGATTTTTCTTTGCTTGTTGCGTTCTGTGTTTTTCTGCCAAGCATTGTGGTCACGGCACCAGGATGCGTCGCGACACCTGCGGTCTGCCCCCAGTACACCCTTAGTTTGTTTGTTAATACAAATGACGCATCTTGCTGTATGTTTCAATATAGATGTGATGAAAAAATGAATCAGAGTAGACTGTATAGAAGGTTCACATCCAGAGGATGTGGATGTTTACAGCAGACCGACTGTGCTACTTACTGAAATGTCAGCACAATAATATAATCGGAGTGCACTTTCCAGTCATTCTCAGGTAGAATATTCGAAACGTTCCAAGCCCTCTGCACAAGGAAATTTCTTGATCTTTAAATTCTAAAATGTTGACCCCACCCTAGTTTTAGACTTTCTGGAATGTGGAAACAGCCTCTCGTTATCCAATCCTCAGTCCCTCTCAGAATCCTGGAACCCTCAGTGAGATCACATGCATTTCTTGAGAAGTTACTGTAAGTTTAGTCCAATTTTCTCCATCCCTCTTCAATGGATATTCCCCTCATTCCAAGAATCTATCTAATAAATTGCTGGTGGACTGTTAACAAGACAATTATTTTCTTTCATAGATTTGGTGACCAAAACAACCACTGACCTCTAAATGAGTTCTCAGTGCAACACCAGAGTATCAACGAGACATCCATGCTTTTATTCTCCAAAGTCCTTCCAATGACTGATCACCTGCTATATGACTTTATAAATTCTCATTCTAACTGCTGATTATGTTTCTACATCAGCACACCACGACCCATTCAATCACCATCATTTACTGTTTCCTCACCATGTAAAATCTTCTATTTTGCTATTTCTACCATCAAACAGCACAATCTCCCATTTCCTTATGGTATAGTCCAAGTGTAGCATTTACTATTTCATCTTCAATATAAGCTAGTTCAGGAGATTGCCTGTGACCACAACTGTGGGAACAGGTCTGAAAGTTATTATACAAGTTTTAACCAGTACAAGGAAATGTCATGTTGCAGAAATGGCAGTCAACGTCCATTCCTCAAAATCTCAAAGACTCACTCCCTGAGTCACCTTGGTATAAGTCTCTTTTCCTCCATCTGTGCCCTGTTGATTGCTGCTTTTCCTCTTTGTGAATGCTTCCCCACATCCCCAATAACCCTGCCTTATATGTATAAAATCAGCCTATCATGTGGCAGTAACTCAAGGAAATGAGCATGCAGGCATGGTCAAGAGGTTCAGTTGTTGTTAAGACCATACATCAAAATGGGAAAAAATGTGATCTATGTGCCTTTGACTATGGAATGATTGTTGGCACCAGATGGGCTGGTTTGTGTGTCTCAGAAACTTTTATCTCCTGGTATTTACACCCACAACAGCCTCTAGTGTTTAGAGAAAATGATGCAAAACACAAAAAGAAAACATCCCCCAAGCAGAAGTTCTTCGGACATAAATGCCTTGTTAATGAGAGAGGTCAGAGAAGAATGGCCAGACTGTTTCAAACTAACAGGAAGGCCACAGTAACTCACATAAGCATGTGTTAGAACAGTGGTGTGCAGACAGCATTCTGAATGCATGACGTGTTGAAGCTTGAAGTGGATGGGCTACAGCATCAGAAGACCACAAACATACACTCAGTGGACACATTAGACAGTAACCGAATAAAATGAGTGTATATGAATCAATCCACCTAACTCAAAATCTCAAATTTCAAACTAAATATGTCTGAAAAGCCATATTTGAGAAATTTGTGGAGAGATTAAGGAGGTAAACAAGAGGGTAGATGAGGGTAAAGTAGTAGATGATATCTATATAGACTTTCGCAAGGCCTTTGACTGGTCATTTATGGCAGGCTGATCAGGAGAACTAACTAGCATGGGATTGGGGCGGAAGTGGATTGGATTCATAATTGGCTTCAATGTAGGAGGAATGATTGTTCAGGGTTGTTTCTTAGATCTGAAGCTGAGGTATGTGGGCTGTGAACTGGCCAATGGAGTCAATCCAAGTAAATGTGAAATATTGCATCTTGGGAGATCAAACAAGGGTAGGACTTTTACAGTAAATGTAGGTCACTGTGGAGCATTACAGTATAGGGACACCAAGGAATGCAAATGCATGGTTTGCTGAAAACAGCTTTACAGGAAGACTGATTGGGAAAGAAGGCATTTGTCATGTTGGTCTTCATCAGTCAGGGCAATGAGTACAGGAGCTGGGAAGTTATGTTTCTGTTCAGAATCAGAATCAGAATTAGGTTTATTATCACCAGCATGTGTTGTGAAATTTGTTAACTTAGCAGCAGCAGTTCAATCCAATACATAATATAGAAGAAAAAGAAAAATAATAATAAAAAAATAAGTAAATCAATTACAGTATACATATGTTGAAAAGATAAAAAATCATGCAAATTAAAATGAGATCATGTTCACAGATTCAATGTCCCTTTAGAAGTTGGATGGCAGAGAGGAAGAAGCTGTTTCTGAATCACTGAGTGTGTGCATTCAGGCTTCTGTACCTCCTGCCTGATGGTAACAGTGAGAAAGGGCATGCCCTGGGTGCTGGGGGTTCTTACTAATGGACGCTGCCTTTATGAGATACCGCTCCTTGAAGATGTTGTGGGTACTTTGTAGGCTAGTACCCAAGATAGAGCTGACTAAATTTATGATCCTCTGCAGCTTCTTTCGGTCCTGAGCAGTAGCCCACACTTCACCCCTCACCCCCCCCCCCGCCATACCTACCAGACAGTAAAGTCACCTGTCAGAGTGCTCTCCATCATACATCAAGAGCAGTTTTTCAGTGCTTTTGTTAACATACCAAATCCCTAATGAAGTATAGTCAGTGTCTTGCCTTCTTTATAGCTACATTGATATGTTGGGACTAGGTTAGGTTATACAGTGTAACAGATGGGTGGGGCGGTCCTTGGTATATTGTGTTCAGTTTTGGTAATTCTGTTGCAGTAAAGTTGTTATTAAACTAGAATGAGTGTATAAAAGATTTACCAGGATGTTGCCTGGATTGGGGGTTTCAGTTACAAGGAGAAGTTGTGTAGATGAGTACCTATAGTGTAAAGTTTTACAGTGGCAGCTCTAAGACTGGTGTTCAATTCTTGCCACTGCCAATGTCATTTGTTACTCAGTTAAACAGCACTTTTTCTTTTTTATACACTTTTAATGACTTCATTGAAACTTTGGTTAATTGGGCAGCTGCTAAATTGAACCAAATGTACTGGTCCCGATGTGAACCAATTAACCAGAACCCACGGTACAACACTCCACACTGAGATGAATTAAAAGCCATTTTATGATGGTCCTCCCAATTACTGAGCTGATCAAGATCCTCCTGTAATTTCTGACAACCTTCTTTGCCGATCTCCATTCTCATCTCTGAGTCATGAAACTATGTGTTCAAGTCAAAGGACAGAAACCAGAGCAACAAAAACAATGGTGACAATTCAGTCCAGAGCCAGAGGGATCCTGTATTACAGGAATTGCTGTGACTTCAGATCCTCTCTGCTGGTTGTAAGCTTCCCAGTTACGACTCTCCACAATTGTAGAACTTTGATACTTTTGTCAGCAGGGCCATGTCCTCACTCACGGATTTTGCCACTCTCTGGTTGTATGGGTGATATTTCTAATGTCTGTGAGTTCATGTACTTTTCTAACTTCTGTACCACCTCAGCAAGCAACTAACCTTTCATCTTCTGCAGAGCAACTACGTTAGTGAGTGTACGATTTACTTGGAGCCTCTTTCTCTGAGTAAAGTTATGTTCCTTCATTATTGCACTGCAGTACTCAATATCTGTGCCCTCTGTTCTGTCTCCACCTCAAGAATAACACTGGTCAGAAAGCCACAGCTCCTCACCAAGGCAGAATCCAGGAATTAACTTGCCTTGTTCTACTTCCCAAGCTGCAGAGGAAGCCTGTTCTGTTTGAGTATCATTTTCTTCCTCTTTCTGTGAAGACAGTGCAGGAATGTTCAAACCCACCTCTGTTTTCACTTTGCTCTCAGTGGGTCCCTCCTGCTGCTCGATCACACTGCTTACACATTTACCTTGAAATCTGTTGGTGGAGCTAAAGCAATTGCTATTATTGTAGAGTTCTCGCTCGGGTGTAATGAAACGCCGAATTAAATGCTGAGATAAACCGTAGTCAATGAAACAAGGTCGCAGTAAGATTAACCATTTACTGTTCACTCTTCACATTAACGTATGGTGAAAACTGTTGATAAAACAATACAAGATTGATACAGTATTTGTTCCCTTCTTGATATCACATTTACATTGTAAATACTTGTAAAAGTAAACTACAACTACATTACATTAAAGTGCAGCATACAGTCAGAATTTACCTACGCCATTGACTGCTTTAAATACACTTCAATGCAAACTATCCGCAACTCTTTAACTAACAAAAACATAAACATTATCGACCATCGTTACTTTTAACAGGATCGGGGTTAACATTTTAATTCAACATATCGATTATCTATTAACTTACAGCGATTCTCTCCCTGTGATTTCTAATGCTTACAAAAAACTTCTTGCTCCGGTCTGCCTCGTGCGAGCCCCTGCCCTTGTGTTAATCCCAAACCGGTATTTTCCCACAAGATGCGGCAAAACCGGATGTGAAGTCATCGCATGCCGATATATTTTACAGGCAATGAATATACTTTAAACAATTCTAATTCTAACTAGAAAATACTAACAAATGAATTACTTAGCAAAAATATTATAAACTAAATAACTGCCATAAAGGCAACACACTCCCCGCTTTGACTTTTGTAAGGTCACAATGAACAGAATACAAAACTTAGTCTCTAAATCAGTCATTAGGTAGAAGTAGAATGACTTCTGTAACTGGCCTTCGGTAATTTTTCACATCGCCTTGGTCGGTAGTCTTCAACTTGACCTTCCTGACATGTCCATCCCCACTAGGGAATGTAGCAGTGATTCTGGCCATTGGACAGCTGTTGCGGGCGATTTGCTTGTCCCTGAGAAGGACTAAGTCTCCAACTTGAAGATTTCTGCGAGGTTCTGTCCACTTTTGTCTGTGTTGCAACAAAGGTAGATATTCCTGTCTCCAGCGAGACCAGAACCGATTTGCCAGAGCTTGGACTTGTCTCCATTGCTTTGTGTACAAATCCTTGTCTGAGAAGTCTCCTGGTGGAGGGGGAGCTCCTGCCTTCTGCGTAAGGATCTTGATGGTGAGAGTATGAAGGGGTTTTCTTGGTCAGAAGACACAGGTAGGAGTGGTCGTGCATTTAAAATGGCTGTGACCTCTGCCATTAGGGTGCACAGTACCTTGTGGGTCAATCGGGTGCATTGCTGCATCTCAGGTTTCCTTTTCAGGGTTTTTTGTAAGGACATGAACCGCTTGACCGCCTGCTCTTTGTTATTTGGCAAGCGCTGGCGTGGTTCTCTGAAAGGCAATGGGGCAACCCCATTATTTGCTTCATCTCTGAAGACCTTGGTCCTTTGTTTTTAAGAAAATGGCATCTTGAGCTGATTGAGCAAGTTTATTACCATGCTCAGTTTGAACGAAGACTGACTGACCCAGCGGCTCGTCAGTTACTTTACGTTTGTCAAGGCCTTGTCGTGCTTCCTTAATACACGGGACACTTGTGCGGGGTTGGAAAATTGAATGGCTGCCACTCTGTAGCACATTGGTCTTGAGTGGGCTAACCGTCGATTTGTGTACATTGCCAGGGCAACCTCTCCTATCACCACCCAGCCTAGATCCAGGCATTGCGCAAAAGGGGTGTTGTGTGGTCCATTGACCTGCTGCCTAACCTTGTGCACCCGGATAACATCTCTTCTTAATAGCAGGAGTATTTCTGCTTTTGGCTCCAGTTCTGGGATGTGTTTGGCAATGTGGCAGAGATGTGGCTGGTGTAGCACCGCACTTGGCGTCGGGATCTCAGTGCGGTTATTCAAGAATTCATTGCACTCTAAGAGCGTAGGGAGACAGATGACGACTTCACCATCCAGGGACTCAAGCTGGAAGCCTTCTGCCTTCCTTCCATGAGTTTCCGTGTTGCCTGAGCAAGTTCTAAGGTAGTATGGGAACTGCTCACTCCCAATGTTGAACAATTTAAAGAACTCTGGACTGACTAGTGAGCGATTGCTCTGATCGTCCAGAATTACATAGGCTTTGATGGCCTTGTCCTTGGCTCCTTTAGGGTACACCTTAGTGAGGCAGATCTTTGAACAAGAACGGCTTGACTGAGCTTGACCGCAAACTTCTGTACAGCTCGAGCTGACAACTGTTGTCCTGGAGTGAGCCTCTCCCTCCCCGCCGTCCTGTTGTGGGGGTGAAGGAGCGTTGTTGGTTTGCGGTGACAGGCCGGGATGCATGGCCCCATCGTGATTAGTGCTATTATATTCCGGGCACTTCACGGCGATCGTACACTCTCTAGCAAAGTGAGAGGTTGAGGAACAGCATTTAAAACATATTCTTTTCTCCTTGAGAAGGGCCATCCTCTCTTCAAAGGGTTTTTCCCTAAACATTCTGCATCTTCTGAGGGGGTGGGGTTTGTTATGCAATGGGCAATTCTTGCTAGGGTCATGGTTAGTTGTAAAGACTTCAGTCTTAAGCACTGAGACGGGTTTATCAATGTTGAAAGTATTCGAAGAGGATCTACCTGGCTTGGTGTAAATTGTACTGCTTCCTGGACCCATGAGGCTAGGGTCGTTTCGCTTCTTTGCCTCCTTGTACACAAACCTAGTGAGGTGCTTAAAGGGAGGAAATCGACCATCGTGGTCTTCCTTGTACTCTGAGGCAACAGACAGCCACCTGTCCTGCAGCCCAAATGGAAGTTTGTCCACGATTTGTCTAATCCCGAATGGAGTATCTAGGTATATTAGACCAGCAGAGTAGCCATCTTCTTTGGCGCCTTGGATCTCCTTGAGTAAATCTCCGAGTTCTCTTAACTTAATGTGATCTTTGGCTGACACCTTAGGAAAGTTTTCCAGATGTCGATATAGCGACGCTTCAATAATTTCAGGGGCCCCATAGCCCTCCCAAAGTCTCTCCCATGCTTTGCTTAAGGCTAGCTCGGGTTTGTCGATGTACACTGAACGTATGCGTCTCACCTGTTCGCATGATCCTTTTCCCAGCCACTTCGCCATAAGATCCAACTCTTGGGTTGCTCTGAGCTGGACTCCGTCGATAACGTTGGTGAATGTGGAGTACCATGCACGGTAATTTTCAGTTTTATCGTCAAACTGGTACAGTCCCGAAGTGATGAGATCCTGTCTTGCTAAATACTGCATCATGGGATCAACTGTAAGTGGCTTGCGGGCTGGGGAAATACGTTGGCGCGGATATGACTGAGGGCGTACATTTCTTATGGAATTTGCTGTCCTGAATTCGACCTCTCCCCAAATGTTGTAAGTTTGGTGTCGAGAAGTATTTGTTGTCAACTCTTTCATTCTTGACTTCATCTCGGAGTTGCGAGGGTAAATTGTCTTCCTCGTATGGATGTGATGCAATTGGGCAATTGACCCTGAGGTTCCTCATGACATGGAATGTTATCGAATACGTATGGAGAGGAAGGACGAGCCTTCCTGTCTATTTGAGATCGGACATAGTCGCTTGTGCGTTCCAATCTGGTCCTTTCTGAAGTAGATCTTACGTTGGTCAGATTATGCAATCCTTCAGCTTCTTCTATGTACTCTGCTTCCACCTTGACAGCTTCTTCTTCTCCTTCTAGCTTCAGCACTTCCAACTCTGCCGATATCCTTGCCATTTCCAACTGGATTTCAGCTTCTCTGGCAGCCGCTTTCTTCTGGATTTCGGCTTCTTTGGTGGCCGCCTCCATTTCTCTGGCAGCCACTTCCATTTCTCTGACAGCTGCTTCCTTCTGGATTTTGGCTTCTCTGGCAGCCCTTTCCTTCTGGATTTTGGCTTCTTTGGCAGCCGCTTCCATTTTCAATTTTGCTACTCGCTTGGTGTAGTCCACCCACACATGGGTGGCATCTGCTTTAGCTCTTGCCTGGGCGGCCTTACTTGATGATGCCCTACTGCCCTTGTCGCTGGGTGGCATCGACTTGATGCTGGATCGAGATGACATTGCAGCACTTGAAACACCTGATAATGCCACTTTTTCACTGTAGTGTTCTCGCTTGGGTGTAATGAAACGCCGAGATAAACCGTAGTCAATGAAACAAGGTCGCAGTAAGATTAACCATTTACTGTTCACTCTTCACATTAACATATGGTGAAAACTGTTGATAAAACAATACAAGATTGATACAGTATTTGTTCCCTTCTTGATATCACATTTACATTGTAAATACTTGTAAAAGTAAACTACAACTACATTACATTAAAGTGCAGCATACAGTCAGAATTTACCTATGCCATTGACTGCTTTAAATACACTTCAATGCAAACTATCCGCAACTCTTTAACTAACGAAAACATAAACATTATCGACCATCGTTACTTTTAACAGGATCGGGGTTAACATTTTAATTCAACATATCGATTATCTATTAACTTACAGCGTTGCTCTCACTGTGATTTCTAATGCTTACAAACAACTTCTTGCTCGGGTCTGCCTCGTGCGAGCCCCCGCCCTTGTGTTGATCCCAAACCGGTATTTTCCCACAAGACGCGGCAAAACCGGATGCGACATCATCGCATGCCGATATATTTTTCAGGCAATGAATATACTTTAAACAATTCTAATTCTAAGTAGAAAATACTAACAAATGAATTACTAAGCAAAAATATTATAAACTAAATAACTGCCATAAAGGGAACACAATTATATATGGTTCTCCTTTTTTCCATCCCACGAGTCTTTACCTTACCATCCCTCTCTCTCTCTTTCTCTCTTTAGCTTGTCCATTTTTTCCCTCAGTAATCACCCTTTATTAAAACTGAGCATGAAGAAGAGCAAGATGCCTGCAGGCAGCCAGGCTCCCCCTGCTGGTGAGGCAGCACCATGACATTAAAAGGCAGGTTAACACAGTGAAGTGCATGACTCAATATAATACTCTTTTCTCCTTTTTCATTCTCTCCATGTATTAATTTCTCTCCCTCTCTTTCTTAATATCCATTCATCCCCTTATGCCTATTTCCTTGTCTTGCTCTCTCCCACTCTCTTGTCTCTCAGTCATGATTTCTTTCTTTCTTTCTTTCTTTCTTTCTTTCTTTCTTTTTCTTTAACTTTTCCAATATTTTTATTACATTTCATATACACAATTACAGAATTCATAAAGATATTTTTTATAAATCAAAATAAGATAGCACAAAATGCTCTATATATTAATCACACTGATACAATCATGGCATCCCATATTGATGATCAATCAAATAAAATACAGTAAATTGAATGATGAAATACAATAGTATGATTAATTATATTATAAAAATAATCTACACTCCCTACCAAGACAAAACTGGTTGGTAAAAAAACACAAGAGAAAAAGGAAGAGTTCTTTACCATATAGTGTTTTATAATAATAGCCCAGATCTATATTTTAATAACAATTCAAAGATTTTTAAAATATTTCAGAAAAGATCCCTGTAACGTTTGAAAATCTTGGTTAGAATCAGAAATCGAACAATGAATCTTCCCTAGATTTAAACATGACATAACATCACATAACCATTGAGCATGTGAAGGGGGGGGGGCAACCTCCTTCCACTTAAGCAAGACTGCCGTCCCAGCCATTAGAGAAATAGAAGTCAGTACACTCGAACGAGAAGGCTCCAAAATTATAACTCTTTTCTCAACAATACCAAATAAGGCAGTCAAAGGATTGGGCTTAAAACTAACTTTAAAAAGTACAGAAAATGTTTGGAATACATTTTTCCAATATTTTTCAAGGCTCAAAGTTAACCAAAACATTTGGATTAATGAAGCCTCTCCATTATTACATTTGTCACAGTAAGAAGATATATCTGCAATATAATGAGAGAGCTTGTTTTTAGACATATGAGCCCTATGTACTACTTTAAATTATAGAAGGGAATGATGAGCACATAATGATGAAAAACTAAACATTTTGAAAATAACCCTCCAGGTCTCATCAGATAATGAAGTCCGTAGATTATTTTCCCAATGTTTTTTAATTTTATCTAAAGGAGTCATTCTTAATCCCAACAACAGACCATAAATATACGATATTGAGATATTTTCAAAAGGTTTCAAATTAAAAATTACATCTATTATGTTCTTATCTGGGCTAGTAGGAAATATATGTAGTTTAGATCTTAAAAAATCTCTAATCTGTAGATATCAAAAAAGTGAGTATTTGTTAAGTTATATTTCACTGAAAACTGCTCAAAAGGGGAGAAGGCAGGAACGGGGTACTGTTTGTGGATGATCAGCCATGATCACAGTGAATGTCCATGCTGGCTCTAAGGGCTGAATGGCCTGCTCCTGCACCTATTGTTTATAAAAGAAGAAAGATTCTCTCCAATAAACTGATCCTGAAATCGTTTAATGCCTAATCTATCCCATTCTCTAAAAAAAACAGATCGATCATAGATAGTTTAAAAAAATTAGAAAAAATAGGACTGGAAAGAGAAAATCTCAATAAACCGAAACATTTTCTAAACTGTAGCCAGATCCTCAAAGTGTGTTTAACCACCAAACTATCAGTTAATTTATTTACATATAAAGTAAGAGAGGATCCAAAAAGAGAAATAATAGAACATTTCATAACAGAATTGGCTTCTGATGGACAATCATCATGATTAATATAATATAACTAGAACATAAGATTTTGTATGTTAATAATATAACCTAAAATTGGGTAAAGCAAGGCCACCATTCTGTTTGCTTTTTTGAAGACGGGCTTTATTTAATTGGGGTTTTTCTGTTCTTCCATATATAGGAAGAAAGAACTGAATCTAGAGAATCAATAAAACAGACTTAGGAATAAAAACTGGTATGGCTTGAAAGAGGTATCTAAATTTTGGTAAAATATTCACTTTAATATAATTAATTCGACCAATCAATGATAAAGAGGGAGGTGACTAATTAGAAAGTGTCTTTTTCACATAAGTCATTAAGTTTAAAAATTTTCTTTGAATAGATCTTTGTTGTTCTTAATGATTGATATGCCCAAATATGTAAATAGTTTTCTTACAATTTTAAAAGGAAGGTTAATATCGGTTAGTATCAAATTATTTAAAGGAAATAATTCACTCTTACGTAAATTCAATTTATATACTGAAAACTGACTAAAATTAGTCAGTAAATGAAACATAGAGGGTAAAGAAGTTGTAGCATTAGATATAAAAAGCAATAGGTCATCAGCATAAAGCGAGACTTTATGAATAGTACCTTTCCTTAAGATACTGGTGATATCTTTAGACTCTCGAAAGGCAACTGCTAAAGGTTCTAATTCCAAATCAAAAATCAAAGGACTCAACAGACATCCTTGTCTGGTTCCACATTGGAGTTTAATTGGTTTAGAAATCTGAAAATCAGTTAGGACCCGAGCAGAGAGAGATAAATAAAGTAATTTAATCCAATAAATAAAATTGGGCCCAAAATTAAGTTTTACTAAGATTTTAAATAGGTAATTCCATTCAACTTGATCAAAAGGCTTCTCCGCATTCAGAGAAATCACACATTCCAATATTTCCTTGGATGGAGAATGCATATCATTTAACAGTCGCTGTATATTAAAATGGGAATATCAATGGAAATCCTGTCTGATCATCAGATATTATAGAAGGTATAATATTTTTGAGTCTATGGGCAAAAACTTTAGATAGGATCTTAGCATCAACGCTGAGTAAAGAGATTGGTCTATATGAAGAGCATTCAGTGGGATTTTTAATCTTTTTCAGAATAAGTGAAATGGAAGCTTCATAAAAATACTGTGGCAACATACCAACCTTGAAGGACTCAGTAAGGGTAGAACATAAATAAGGTATAAACCATGAAGAAAAATCCTTATAAAATTCTCCAGCGAATCCGTTGGGTCCTGGAGGTTTCCCAGAATGCAATGAACATATAACCTCAGTGATTTCCTCCAGAGAAATAGGTTGATCCAACTGCTTTCAATTATCAACTGAAGATCCAGGAATATTTAATTGATCTAATAATTGTTCATTGCAGTATTATCTTTAATAAAATCACAACTATACAATTTAGAATAAAATTCTCTATAAGTGTCATTTATTTCAAAATGGTCAATTGTATTATCACCATTGGTTTTGCAAATTTCTTTAATTTGTCGTTTAGCTATAAAGGTCTTCAATTGATTAGCCAATAGTTTACTGGCTTTTTCTCCATGTATATAGAATTGGCTTCTATTTTTTAAAAGTTGGCTTTCAATTGGATATGTTATAAGAAGATCCTATTTAGTTTTAATTTCAATATGTCTTTTGTGTAGTTCAGGGTCTGATGCCAAAGCATATTTCTGGTCTAATTGTTTTAATTGATTAAGTAAATCAACTCTCTCTTTATTAGCTTTTTTCTCAATATATATGCAGAATAGATAATTTGTCCTCTGATATATGTCTTAAAAGCATCCCAAATGATAAGATTAGAAGTCTCTTTCAATGCATTTCCTTCAAAGAAAAGAGTAATTTGATTCTTCAGAAATTTTAGAAAGTCCATGTCAGACAACAGAGTTGAATTAAAATGCCAGGATCTGTTCAAATGAGTGAAACCAGGAAGATTTAAAGATAGGAATACAGGAGTGGTTGGACACAGCTATTTCTTTATATTCAATGAATCAAACTAATGGAATCATTTGACTATCAATAAAAATAATCAATACTAGTATAGGAATGATGGACATGAGAGAAGAATGAATACTCCCTTTTTGCTGGGTGAAGAAAATGCCAGACATCAGCAATATCATGTTTCATTAGAAAGGTTTGAATAAACAAAGCTGATTTTTTAGATGTGGCTAATTTAAGAGAAGAACGATCTAATACTGGGTCTAGACAACAATTAAAATCCCGTCCCATCACAAAAAAATAAAAACTCAAATCTGGCAAGAATGGAAAGAAACGCTCAAAAAATCCTGGGTCATTCACATTGGGGCATACACATTAGCAAATACAATTAATTTATTATCTAATTTCCCTGACACTATAACAACTTGTCCATTAGGGTCAGTGACAACTTTATGTTGAACAAAAGAAATTGTGTTATCAATAAAAATTGAGACCCCTCGAGATTTTGCTCTGAATGAAGAATGAAATTGTAGACCCTTCTACCAATTAAAGAGGCATGCATTATCACAACTATGTACATGTGTTTCTTGTAGAAAAATAATGGGGGTCCTTAACTTTTTAAAATAAGCAAAGATCTTATTCCGTTTCACAGGATGATTTAACCCTTTCACATTAAAACTAAATAAATTAATATTTTGCTCCATTTTAAATTCTAATTAAAAGAGTTAAAAGTTCTGAGCATAAATTATTAGATCCAAAGGACAGACCATGAAATAAGGTACTCAAACAGGAGGTAGCCTAACTAGCTTCCAGAAAAAAAGAGAAAAGAAACCCCACCTCCATCCCCTTCCCAAATCCAAAAAGGCTGGCCAAAGGACATCCAGCATGCTAACCCTAAAGACAACCCTCCCCAAGGTATCCTGCTGGCAAAACTCCAAAACATTCAAGGTTGTTATGTTCCTACCCAGACAAAACAGAGAAAAAACTTAAATCAAAAATCCAAAACATAAAATGATTCATTTTAACAATTTCAAAAGGAATATAAAAAACCTCACAAAAAAGAAAAAAATTATAAAAAATATCAAAGAAAATATCAAAAAACAAGATATATAAATGGTCAAAATGCAAGATTATTAAAACCTTATTCTGTCCAACATTTAAAAGATTATTGCTCTTGTAAGAGATATAACACAATTAATCTTCTGCTTCCAAGATGGGAAAACGGTGGGAAACTTTGTCACATGGTGCGAGCAGAATCATCTGCAGCTTAATGTGAAAAATACTAAGGAGCTGGTGGTGGACCTGAGGAGGGCGAAGGCACCGGTTACCCCTGTTTCCATCCAAGGGATCAGTGTGGACGGTGGAGGATTACAAATACTGGGGGATACGAATGGACAATAAACTGGAATGTTCAAAGAACACTGAGGCTGTCTATAAGAAGGGTCAGTGCCGTCTCTATTTCCTGAGGAGACTGAGGTCCTTTAACATCTGCTGGATGATGTTGAGGATGTTTTGCAAGGCTGTGGTGGCCAGTGCTATCATGTTTGCAGTTGTGTGCTGGGGCAGCAGGCTGCGGGTAGCAAACACCAACAGAATCAGCAAATTCATTCGTAAGGTCAGTGATGTTGTGGGGGTGGAACTGGACTCTCTGACGGTGGTGTCTGAAAAGAGGATGCTGTCCAAGTTGCATGCCATCTTGGACAATGGCTCTCATCCACTCCATAACGTACTGGTTAGGCACAGGAGTACATTCAGCCAGAGACTCATTCCACCGAGATGTAACACTGAGCATCATAGGAAGTCATTCCTACCTGTGACCATCAAACATTACAATTCCTCCCTTGGGGCGTCAGACACCCTGTGACAATAGGCTGGTCCTGGACTTATTTCCACTTGGCATGGTTAACTTATTAGTTAATTATTTATGGTTTTATATTGCTATATTTCTTCACTATTCTTGGTTGGTGCAGCTGTAACGAAACCCAATTTTCCTCGGGATCAATAAAGTATGTCTATCTGTCTGTCTGTCAAAAACTTCTGTGCGTGTTCAACCGATTCCAGCCATTTCTGCTTACCATTTTTCAAAAAGATTCTAAGACATGTAGGGAAACAAAAGGAGGGCTTAAATCCTTTCTTAGAAAGCAGCGACATGACCTCTTTATACTTAACATATTCAGCCATAATCTCCGGTGTATTATCTTCCACGAATCTAATCATCTTCCCATTGAAATCAATCGTTCCAACTCAATGGGTATGTCCGTTTAAAAGCTCCTTCGTATGAAATTCATGAAAACTTAAAATGACTGACCTGGGACATTCTCCTGCCTTTGGTTTGGGGACCAGTGATCAATGGGCGTGCTCCAATTAGGCATAGATGGCGATAAATCTGGGAATAGCTGCTTCAAAAAGCTTGCAAAGAACTCTGTGGGGTGCACACCTTCAACTAATTATTCAAGACCCAGAATACTTATATTGTTCCTCCTGCTTCTGTTTTCCAGGTTGGTAAACTTCTTTGTTAATCTTTCATCAGATAATGATAATTTTTTGCAGAGCTTAGTCATGTATTCTAAGTCCACTTCCAGTAACGACAAAGCTTCTTTATTCTCTTTAATTCGTTTTTCTTGTTCGATTAAAGTTTGTTGAGTAGCGTCCAACTTGACATTAAGATGTTGAAATTCCTCAGAGGGTTCTGTTCTTTGCTTTTTAAGGAAATCTCCAATTGATTCCAAAATAGTTGGAGAGTCATCTTCTTTTTGTCTTGCAGAGGCTTTCATCTTTCTCAAAGACATATTAGATCAATATTAAGATTTATAGTAAGGTTTCAAAATACTGGTAGGAAATAAAGAGATGTGTAAGGTAGGAGCAAATTTAAAAAGATGTTAACCCATTGGCTGCCAGCAGGGCACTCCCTCTCTCTGTTGCTTCCACTATTGTCTTCTTATCTCTAATTTGCTCTTTTTTGCTCAGTAATAATCTCTATTGGAACAATACAGAACTGGAGACAGCCCAATGAGTGAAGCCTTCTTGTTTAACTGAAATCAAAAACAAGGCAATAATGAGGGCGAGAGTAGGACCACACAGGAAATTTATGTTTGAAGTCATGGGATATTGGGAAAGTACTAAATGGGTACTTTTCATCTGTTTTGTCTGAAGAGTAGGACATAGAGAATAGTGTATCAGTGTGGGGTGTTCTGATATACTGGGACATTTTGAGGCTAAGCTAAATTCATTATTAAAGATCCTCATCACCCAGGCCATGCTGTTTTCTTGCTGCTGCCATCAGATAGAAGGTACAGATGTGTCAGTATATTCAGCAACAATCACTACCCCTCAATCATCAGGCTCTTGAAGAAAAGAGGATACACTCATCAATGAGATGTTCCCACAACCAATGAACTCACTTTAAGGACTCTTTATCTTGTCATTTCATGCCTCTGTTTACATTTTCTGGAGATCATTAAAGTGTATAAATCACCGAGTTCTGGGAACGTTTTTGTTGAGTGCTGTTGGAGAAGATTTTTGAAATAGGAATTACTCACACATAGAGGAACATGGGTTAATTTAGGATAGTCAACAAGCTGAAGAAAATTATTTGAGGAAAGTGGATAAACAGGGAATGGAGGGATATAAATTGGTGGTAACAATTATTTTAATTTGGCATTATGCTGAGCAGCTGTACTGTTCTCAGTTGTTTTGCTCCTCCAGATGCCCCCTGCTGGTTAACTGCTGATAAACCAGCACAACTCAATAAACTGCACCTCTCCCCTTTGGCTTAAACTTCATGAAATTAGAGTACGGAGTTCATAACCATTCATCAAACATGAACATAACCGTTACTAACTGTTGTACTGAAATAATTGTGTCATCTGTTAAGTTTTGTAACTTCAAAACATTACACTAATTCAAAGAAATTCATGGGAATCTGAAACATGGGGTAGCTCGTGTTTACTTTAAACAAGGTGTACCTGTATCATATAACCATATAACAATCACAGCACGGAAACAGGCCACCTCGGCCCTCCTAGTCCGTGCCAAACTCTTAATCTCACCTAGTCCCACCTACCCACACTCAGCCCATAACCCTCCACTCTTTTCCTGTCCATATACCTATCCAATTTTACCTTAAATGACACAACTGAACTGGCCTCTACTACTTCTACAGGAAGCTTATTCCACACAGCTATCACTCTTTGAGTAAAGAAATCCCCCCTCGTGTTTCCCTTAAACTTCTGCCCCCTAACTCTCAAATCATGTCCTCTCGTTTGAATCTCCCCTACTCTCAATGGAAACAGCCTATTCACGTCAACTCTATCTATCCCTCTCAAAATTTTAAATACCTCAATCAAATCCCCCCTCAACCTTCTACGCTCCAATGAATAGAGACCTAACTTGTTCAACCTTTCTCTGTAACTTAAGTGCTGAAACCCAGGTAACATCCTAGTAAATCATTTCTGCACTCTCTCTAATTTATTGATATCTTTCCTATAATTCGGTGACCAGAACTGCACACAATATTCTAAATTTGGCCTTACCAATGCCTTGTACAATTTTAACATTACATCCCAACTTCTGTACTCAATGCTTTGATTTATAAAGGCCAGCGTTCCAAAAGCCTTCTTCACCACCCTATCTACACGAGACTCCACCTTCAGGGAACTATGCACTGTTATTCCTAGATCTCTCTGTTCCTCTGCATTCCTCAATGCCCTACCATTTACCCTGTATGTTCTATTTGGATTATGCCTGCCAAAATGTAGAACCTCACACTTCTCAGCATTAAACTCCAAATGGTAGCAAATGGTAGCATGATGAAATTTGTAATTAATATATTTTACATATAACCCAAGAATAACTTTTAAAATGAACAAGAAAGATTAATCAACCAATATGTACAAGATTACTAAATATTATTGAAATATCAAATACACAACACTCCTTCCTGCTTAGTTACAAATTACAACTAAATAGAATGCAACTGAACTATTATACACAATATAATATATATACACACACACACAGTTTATTACACAACACAACCATTATATACAGATATCCACAGCTAACTAAATTTTAAATTGTCTCATTCTAACTTAAATATTTAAATGCGGTAGAAGATTTCTTACTCTTGTGGGATAACATCTTTCCCAACAAGGGGGATCATTCTGTTTAACAGGTGAGATGTGTGGCTGAAAAAGACTCTCATTTTCTGGGGCTCCTCCATGGTGGTTTTAGGTGTTGATTCTGAAGGTACAGGAACTGGTTCTGAGAGTTCTAGACAATGTTCTTCTCCTTTTCTCTCTCTGGATCTACCTCAATCCCTTCTTTTTTCTTTCTCACATTCCTTCTCTCTTTCTCAATCACATTTGTTTTCTCCATCTCTTCCCTCCGTTTTCTTCTTCTAGTTTATCATCTTGATCTTGGGAAGGTGCATTTAATTCACTGGAGTATTCTTTTATTAATCCTTTTATTGCTCCCTTTATAATCTGATCTCTCCTTTTGGCTTCCACATCCACAACATCATCTGGATACAGGGTACAGGGTAAATAGAGGGTAAATTCTCTGGATGCTTTCAAGAAGGAGCTAGATAGATATCTGATGGATAGGGGAATCAAGGGATATGGGGACAATGCAGGGACTGGGTATTGATAGTGAATGATCAGCCATGATCTCAGAATGGCGGTGCAGACTCGAGGGGCCGAATGGTCTACTTCTGCACCTATTGTCTATTGTCTATTGTCTATTGATGAAGTCTTTGTTTTCATATCTTTTTGGCCTTCCATTCATCCGGGTGGGCTTTGGTCTTTTCACCTACATTTGCTAGCAATTTTTTGTATCCCACTTGAAGTCAATAGCCTTAATGCACACAAGGTAGATTCTGATTCCTTCTACTCACAAAAGCCAAATGCTTGCAACTTTCCAAGAGTTGAGACTTTGCACAGGAGAGAAACCCCAGTTTCTGTGAACTTAATGTCAGCCAACTGCAGGCCTATGACTGTGAGAAAGCCAAGGGCTACTCAACAGACGTACAATATCAAGTCTTTCCTTGTTGGAAATTTCAGCCTTTGCAGTTGCCAGCTTTACTGGGTCCAATCTATGCACTTGGACTGATGAGCAATTGTGGAAATGTGGCGCTCGATCCCATATTTTGTGATTGCAGTGGATAAGTGGGCTTAGTGAGATTTGGGAATTCAACCAACAGTCTAGTAAACTCACATGTGGTGATACATGTGCTTGACAAAGTAGTTATGGGGAACTTACTGGAGGAACAAGATAATGACCCGAAATCCTTGACATCCACATGCTGGGAGCTCTCAAGATTCACCAACAGTCCAACAGGGCTCACAGGAAATTTGTACTGAGCAGAGGCCTAGCCACTTCAGCCAGGATGGTCCCATGAGTAATGTTGCCCATTGACCCATTGCATCCCATAAGTCTGGATCCTGCTACTGTTGGCTGCCTCCAGCAAGGTTTCGTCAATAGGCGATGCAGGCAGCACACTCACTTGAACACCCACGTCACACAAGAAGCGTCACCCTGAAAGGGTGTCAGTAATGAATGATAGATGTCCCTGGCAGCTGGAGCCCATTGTGTTTACAGATCTCTGATGTCCCGATGCGGTGGCACTGCTGAAGCTGCACGGCTGTCAGAATGTCCAAGTATTCATACCAAAGTGAGCGTGGTAAAAACACAGACAGGACCTGTCTGTTTGGAGGCCTTGCTGACCGGTTTTATTGAGGCAAGGAAAGGAGGAGGAATTACGCACCTCTGCATGGCTGAGTGTAGACTCTCCACCATTTTAACAAGCCTCCCTTGACCCCTTCAAGGTTGCATTAGCAAGGACTATGCAAGCGTGATCAGGCATTTGCTACATGAAGAGTTCTTTAAAATAAAGGAAGGATGGTGATTTCCCAGGAGAGACGGCATGTGGTCTATTCACTCCAATGACTTAGCATCACTGCGACTGGGCAAGGAGAGCAACTATTCGACGTGCTCAGACTCCGTTAGCCCAATAATTGGTAAAAGGTAAGTTTTCAGCGATTGGTATTTATCATGTTCAGGTGGGTGTTCAAGTAGACTCACCATTCTCGCAGCCATGGAATTGCTGAGTGCCACTACCACGTAGAAATATTTGATGTTGTTGGAGATTTCTCGCCAAGCGGGGGCCTCGGCTTGTATAAAAAACTGACAGAGTTTTTCTCCCAAAACTCCAGCAAATTCAAAACAGCTGCATTGGCCGACATGTTCAGGAATTGTCCAATAGCGTCGCAGTCACCAATGTAGGTTTTCACAAATAAAATGAAGTGAGGCATTTTATGTTTAGAAAAAACTAACAATTCAATTAATGTTCTCCAAAACCTGAACACAAAGCGCAGTAACCAAACTTCATGTAATTACATCATCATGTAAGACCAGCCGCATAATGTGAACCCCAAATCACATTTGGTTGTTAATTATGTACACTTCCACCAATTACATTACCCTACAGGGGTATCATTGAGGGGAGCTTCTAGGTAATAGTGATCGTAACATCAATACTGAAAAGGGAAAAGGTTGTAAGAGGAAGTCAAAAAGGAAATGTACTCCATGAAGTGGAGTTCAATGGTTGATATTCAGAATGAGTTCTGTACATGTTATTTACTGAAGGATATTATGGAAGCTGTTGGGATGTTTGATGTCGTCATTGCTGACAGCTGCTCTTCATTACAGACTATTTACTTCTCTGCTGTTGTGATGGGTTCAAACTTTGTTCCCTGGACCATTAGTCCAGGACCCGAGGTGACTGGTTCAGTAACGACCATTGTCTTCTCATGGATAACAAATGTGCGCATCATTACAGGGAGAACATTTCTAGCAACAACATTATCATATGTCAATGTTTTCTTAAATCTCAGGTTTAGGTCACATCACAAGGTAAATGAACTTGTAGCACAGTTACAGATCAGCATGTATGATGTTGTAGACATTGCTGAATCATGGATGAAAGAAGATTACAGATGGGATCATAATGTCCAAGGATGCACATTGTATCAAAAGGACCAGCAAGAAAGCAGAGGGGGTGGCATTGCTGTGGTGGTGAAAAATGAAATCAGATCATTAGAAAGAGGTGTCAAAAGTGTTGAATCGTTGTGGATAAAATGAAGGAACTGGCAAGGGTAAAAGGCCATGATGGGAGTTATATACAGACACCCAAACTAAGGATATGGTCTACACATTTAAAAGGGAGACAGAAAATGCATGGCAAAAGGGCAATGTTACAATAGTCATGGAGGATTTCAATACGCAAGCAGGTTGGGAAAATCAGGTTGGTGCTGGATTCCAAGAGGGGGACTTTCTAGAATGCCCATGAGATGGCTTCTTGGAGCAGCTCGTGGTTGAGCCCACTAGTGGATCAGCTATTCTAGATTGGGAGTTGTGCAATGAACTAGAATTGATTAGTTAGCTTAAGGAATAAAGAAAACCCTTAGGTGCAAGTGATCATAACGTGATCAAATTCACCCAGATATTTGAGAAGGAGAAGTTAAATCAGAAGTATCAGTATTACAGTGGAGTATAGGGAATTACAGAAGCATGAGAGAGCAGTGGAACAGAACTGATTGGGAAAGAACACCGACAGGGTGACAGCAGAGCAGCAATGGCTGGAATTTTTGGAAGCAAATCAGAAGGCACAGGATATATAAATCCCAGAGAGAAAAAAGTATTCTAAAGGCAAAATGACACAAACATGACTAACAAGAGAAGTCAAAGCCAACATAAAAGCCAAAGAAAGGGTATATAATAGAGCAAAAATTGGTAGAAAGTTAGAGGATTGGGAAGCTTTTAAATACCAACAGGAGACAACTAAAGTCATAAAGAAGGTCAGGATGGAATACAAAGGTAAGCTAACCAGTAATATTAAAGAAGATACCAAAAGTTTCTGCAGATACATAAAGTGTAAAAGAGAGGCAAGAGTGGATATCAGACTGCTGGAAAATGATGCCGGAGAGATTGTAATGGGGGACAATGAAATGGCGGATGAACTGAATATATACTTTGCATCGTCTTCACTGTGGAAGTTCCTGGTGTCAGGAATCATGAAGTGTGTGAACTTACCATGACTAGGGAGAAACTTCTTAGGAAACAGAAAGGTCTGAATGTAGATTAGTCACCTGGACCAGATGGGTTTACCCCAGGTGACTCAAGAGATTGTGGAGGCATTAGTAATAATCTTTTTTTGAGAATCACTAGATTCTGGAATGGTTCCAGATTATTATAAAACTGCAAATATCACTACACTCTTCAAGAAGAGAGAGAGGCAGAAGAAAGGAAATCATAGGCCAATTAGTTTGACCTCAGTGGTTGGGAAGATGTTGGAGTTGATTGTTGAGCATGTGGTTTCAGGCTACTTGGGGGCACATGAGAATATATGATGTGGTCACTATGGCTTCCTAAAGGAAAAATTTTGCCTGGCAAAATTTGTTGGAATTCTTTGAAGAAATAACAAGCAGGATAGATGAAGGATAATCGGTGGATGTTGTGTACTTAGATTTTCAGAAGGTCTTTGTTAAGGTGGACACATGAGGGTGGTTAGCAAGCTATGAGCCCATGGCATTACAGGAAAGATCCTAGCTTGGATAAAGCAGTGGCTGATTTGCAGAAGACAAAGAGTGGGAATAAAGGGAGCCTTTTCTGTTTGGCACCCATTTACTCCTGGTGTTCCACCAGGGTCTGTACTGGGACAAATTCTTTTTATGCTATATATCAATGATTTAGATGATGGCTTTGTTGCAAAGTTTGCAGAGGACATGCAGATATGTGGAGTGGCAGATAGTTCTGAGGAAGTATAAAGGCTATGGAAGGACTTAGACAGATTAGGAGAATGGGTAAAGAACTGTGAGATGGAGATCAGTGTTGGGAAATTATGATCGTGAAATCTGAGGCTCAAAGGTACAAAATAGCTTCTTTATTCAACAAAACAAGGTATAGCAGGCATCAGATGGAGACCCTTTTGGTTGAAAAGTCTGCCAATGCCCAGCACTACACACATTTTATGCGCTAAAGAGCAAAGAAAATTCAGGAGAAGTCAGACAAATCAATATTTACAATCTTCTCACTATCACACCCAAAACAAGTGTTAATTGCTGTCACATCCATGCAAAGGAACGTTGATAGGACTCATGCACATGTAGATGATCGGACAAGTGTCTGTATCCTGGTCTGCCTGGTCTGTGAAACTACTGTTCAGAACTGTACTAAATTCTTTCGGCAATTCCAATCTGAAGAGTGATAGCCAAAGTAATCTTCTAAATGTGGTAAATCCCAAAATCCCTCTAACAAGGGGAAGACAAGAGATTGGGCTGATTCTGAATTTGATGCTCAATGTTAATCTGCAGGTACAATGAAATAATACATTGTCTGCTATTGTAAGAACTTTGGAGAACAAATTCAAAGAAGTCTTGATGATATTCTGGAATGTTACAGTGAGACTCCTGATCAGGGGTTGTTTTGGACCATTCCTAAGGCAGGAAATACTGCCTTGGATCAGTGCAGCTTTGATCCATCAAGCAGATGTTTGGAATGAGTGAAGTGTCCATTGAAGAGATAATGAGGGACATTGAATAAACTCACTAGAATTTAGAACAAAAAGCTGAAAATGACCTCATTGAGAGTGCTGGATTCTGAGAGGAACTGAGGGATGGAAAATGAAATGCTATTTGCTCACTGTGGAGAATCTAGCACTAGCGTACAATTAACATTTTAAGATTTGGAAAGGAAAATTTCTCTTGTACATGTAGTTGAGAATTTTTTAAAAGTTGTGTCTTAGAGCACTTCATTGATCAGACTGTACAAATTCCCATTATTACATTATGGGACATCTCAGGAAGTGGATCGGTCAGCCTGCAAGTAAACACCCAGCTCTCGAGTGAACACCTTTTAGATGGAACACATCGATCATTGACCCTCTGACCTCTGAGTGACTCCATACTTCTCTAAATGCTTGTACCTTCATCAATTGTCCTCGGAGGTAAACAGTTATGTTTCAATACTTTGAGATTAGCAATTTCCGGCTTTATCAGCAATATCACGTCAGAAGATGGAAATTAACACATTTTGTGTTTAATAGTCTTGGCTTTATTAAACTGTCTCAGCTTTCGATCAGTCAACTCTTTTCAGAAAAAAAATCTACAATGGAACACTGTGTAAAGATTGTTGGACAAATACATTTTGTAAAACACTTACTTTGAAATATTTACATTCACCTTCATCACCACCGTACTGAGGTTTCTCAGTGGACTGAAAGACTGTACTGGAATGGGATCGATACACTGGGACAGACACCACTTTACTCAATGTCTTACCACATCCAAATTCCATTCTGACCAACTCCCAAAACTGTAGTGTGTTTGGGGACCTGAAGTCCAATCTGTCTGGGTGATTGTGGCTTTCTGATTCCTCAGTTCTACTCATGTTGGTCGCAGACTCACAGAATGGTTGCAGCTATAAAGGATGATATTCACCCTGTGAAGTCTGTACCAACTCTGTGCAAGTAACCCAAATTCATTCACTACCCACAGACACACAAACCATCTTCCTCCCAACTCTCCGAACCTAGACACATCTCTTTCTTTCATAATTATCTCCAGAAATCTCCTCTGATTTCACCTTGTCTGAGATATTTCCATTGTTCTACCTGCAAACAACATTTTCATTAATCATTATCAATGATCATTAAATTTGCTGCTGATACCACAGCGGTGGGGCTCATCAGCAAAAATGATGAAACAATGTACAGGGAGGAGGTCAAACACCTAGAGAGCTGGTGCAGTGACTACAACTTGATGCTTAATGTCACCAAAACCAAGGAGATGATCGTCGATTTCAGACGGTCTCAGCTTGAGCACATACCCCTCAGCATCAGTGGCTCCACTGTGGAGAGAGTGGAAAACATCAAGTTCCTAGGGGTGCAGATCTCGGACAATCTCACCTGGTCCAGGAACACCACTGGGATTGTGAAATGTGCCCAGCAGAGATTGCACTTTTTGAGGAAGCTTTAACAAGCATCACTCCCCACTAACATCTTAACTACATTCTACAGAGGCGTGGTTGAGAGTGTGCTGACCTTTTGCATCACAACCTGGTACTCCAGCTGCAGTGCTGCTGACAAGAAAGCCTTGCAGAGGGTGGTTAGGGGAGCAGAGAAGGTTATTGGGGTCTCCCTACTTCTGACCAAGACCTCTTTCAGAGTCGATGCCTCCAGAAGACACGGTACTTCATTTAACACCCCTCACACCCTCTCCATGAACTGTTTGTTCTTCTGCCATCAGGTAAACATTACAGGAACATTAAAACTAAAACCACAAGGCTACTAAACAGCTTCCTCCCACAGGCAGTCAGACTGCTAAATCGCTGCTCTACCTGACTCTGCTTTGGACACTTTTAACTTGCACTGGACACTTAGAACTTGATTTTAACTGACATGTGGCTGTTGTGTTTTACTATTTATTGTTAAGTTTATTATTTAGTGTTGCATTTGTTATGTTATGATTGCACTGCTCCTGGGAAACGCTGTCTCATTCTGCCCTGCAGAGCTGATGTACGGTTAGAATGACAATAAAGTTTTTGAATCTTGAATCTTCAAATGCAACAATGTTTCAGTGGAGTAAGAAGAGCAACTTGGTGAACTATAACCCAGCCATGTGTCCAAGGTTGTGGGTAGACCCTACAGTGGGTCAAAACAAAGTACACAAGAATAATCCCAGGAATGAAATGATTAACAGAAGAGAAATATTTGATTCCCCTGGACCTGCACTTAATAGAGTCTAGAGGATGAATGGGGATCTCAAAGAAATTTTTTGAGCCCAAAAGGCCTGGATAGATTAGATAGGTCCTCTGTTGGTCCGACCAATTCTGTCTCCATGCTACAGGACTTCGACTTTTTACATGATCTTCACGATGAGTATGTCTCTGAGATCACGGAAGGGGTCATAAGCTTCATTCAGAAGCACATTGAGGACATTGTCTCCCAAATATCAGTCAGAGTTTATCCAAACTAGAAACCCTGGAAGAACAGCTCCATGCATGCTGAACTTAATGCTTGAGACAGAGCTAATGTTGTCTGTAACCAACAGGAACTGAAGAAATGCAGCTACGATCTATGCAAAGTCATCGAGGCAGTGAAATGACAATACAGGGACAAGATCCAGACACAACTCTCCACCAACAACACAGGCAGTTATGGCAAAATCTGCACTCCATTGCAGACTTCAAAGCTAAGAAGAGTGGTGCTTCCAACATTGCTGCCTTTCTCCCAGGTGTGCTAAAACTTTTTTTATGCTTGGTTCAATGTTGCCAGCACTGAGCCCTTGAGGAGAGCAGCAGAAGTGACCTGCAACTTGGTCATCTCTGAGGCTGAAGTATGCAGGTGTTTCCAACAACTGGACAGTCACAAGGCTGTGGAATGGGACAGCATCCCAGGATGGGTACTCAGGACGTGTGCAGCAAAACTGCAGACGTGTTTATAGACATTGTTAATATCTCCCTCTCCCAGTGTAGAGTGCCCTCCTGCTTCAAAACATCCACCATTGTTCCGGTACCTAAAAAGACCAAGGTAACATATCTGAATAACTAGCATCCTGTCACACTCACCTCAATAATAAGCAAATGCTTTGAGAGTCTGGTCAAGGATTACATCTGCAGCATGCTACCACCCACACTAGACCCCCTACAATTCACCTACCAACACAACTGATTGACAGATGATGCAATAGCCACCGTCCTTATACATCTGGAGAAGAGGGATGCTTATGTGAGAATGCTGTTCTTGGACTACAGTTCAGCATTCAACACCATAATTCCCTCCAGACTTGACAAGAAGCTCAGAGACCTCAGCCTTAAATAGACCCAATGCCCTGGCCTCCACAGCTGCATGTGGCAACAAATTCCACTAATTCACCATCCTTTGGCTAATGAAATTTTGTGGCATTTCTGTTTTGAAAGGTGGCCCCTCTATCCTGAGGATGAGCCCTCTTGCCCTTACCTCTCCCACTATGGGAAACATCCTTTCCACATCTACTCTGTCCAGGTTTTTCAACATTCAAAATGTTTCAGTGAGATCCCCTTCATACTTCTGAATTCCAGTGAGTACAGACCCAGATTCATCAAACATTCCTCGTATGATAACCCTTTCATTCCTGGAATCATCGTTGTGAATCTCATCTGGAACTTCTCCAATGCCAGCACATGTTTTCTAAGATGAAGGGCTCAAAACTGTTCACAATACTCAAGGTGAGGCCTCACCAGTACCTTATAAAGCTTCAGCATCACATCCTTGCTCTTATATTCCAGAGCTCTTGAAATGAATGCTAACATGCCATTTGCCTTCCTCACCACCAACTCAACCTGCGAATGAACCTTGAGGGTGTTCTGCACAAGAACTCTCAAGTCCCTCTTCATCTCAGATTCCTGGATTTTCTCCAGGTTACTGAAAAAAGGCACAAGAAAGAGGTTGAGGTGGATAATAAATCAGACATGATGGAATGGTGGAGCAAACTTAATGAGTTAAATGGCCTAATTCTGTTCCTTTGTCTTATAGTCTTTTGGGCTTGCATCTCATTTTCACAGGTCCAAGTAAGCATCTTTAATAGACCAATGTTTTGAATGGGAAATATACAGTAAAATCAGATGAAAAGCACCTCCTGAGTTAAAAGGATTATTGCAGCTGATACTTCAGTTACACTGGAAATGTAGTAATCACTGATTTACATAACATTTTCCTGTGCAATGGTGATAACACTTTGTTCCTTCCCTGGATACAATCTTATCAGTTAGATTATTATTTGTATACCGTTGCTGTATTTGGTTATTTCCCGTTGTTCCTCTGCTCCTGATGATTAACTATTCTCCTCCCTCAAAGTTTGACGAGATTGTAAAAGAGAAAAGAAGCACTAAGAGGGAATGGAATGCCCTCTGGGAGGGGGCTTCAATATTCATTATCAACAACAGACCAGAAACACCAGCGATGACTGAGCTGAGGCTGAAAGGAAACAGCCGCCAGTGGTGTCCATCACAGGTGGTGACAACTCCAACATAGGGAGAACTCTGTGTGACTTTGTCCTCACCACCCTACCGAATGGCAGATACGTGCATCCATGGCAGCGTTAGCAGGAGTGGCCACCATCCAGTTCTTGTAGAGGCAAAGTCCTGTCTTCACACCAAGGACAACACCTGTTGTGTTATGGAGCATAATTCTGCTCTATAGGATGGACTGAGAACAGATCTGGCAGATCAACACGGTGCATCCATGACACCCAGTGGATGATGAGCAACCTGCTGCCAAATGTAGTCTACTGCCATAGATTTTCCCACAGCCTGGCATCTCCCTGACTCTGCTAGTTCAGTTAAGATTGTAAGAGAAACTTTCATCAAGGAGGAATCTCAAGGCCAGTATCATGTCACTGTGTTTCTGAGTGTATTCCACAGATTGATCGAATGGAGATTGTGGAACAAATTGCAAGCAGTTTGATAGAATAAAGTCCTGAAGTGAAACCTTCCTCGTCAAGTAGTGACTGCAACCCCAACTGGACCAGTTTCCCTGAGTAGATTAAAGAGACCCAGTAAATGGCCTAGACAGAGTAGATGTGAACAGGATGTTTCCCATGGTGGAAGAGTCTAGGACAAGAGGGCACAGTCTCAGGACAGAGGGGCACCCTTTCAAAACAAAGATGCCAAGAAATTTCATTTGTCAGGCATGGTGAATTTGTGGAATTTGTTGCCACGTACAGCTGTGGAGGCCAGGTTGTTTTGTTTATTTAAGGCAGAGATTGATAGGTTCTTCATTGCACATGGCATCAAATCTGGGGAGAAGGCCGGGAAATGGGGCTAAGGAGGAGATGGGGAAAAAGATCAGCTATGATTGAATGGTGGAGCGGGACTCGATGGGCCAGATGGCCTAATTCTGCTCCTATGTCTTATGGTTAATCCATGTACAGCTGAAATCTCTGAATGATAGGAACACATGAAGCAAAACTACTTTTCAATTAGTGTAAAGCAATGCAGAAAATTTAAACACATGTCATCTACATGCAGCTTTGCTCACATGTTCAGTGTGGGAGGTTGTGTCAGTGGAACCTGCGGAGCTCCTGATAGCTCCTTGTGTTTCAGTCTAGTCTCTGCATTGACTGAGCATTAAGACCACAAGACATAGACCATATGCCATTCAGTTCATCTACAATATTCCCTCATTCCATCATTTTTGATTTATTATCCCTCTCAGCTACTTTCTCCTTCCTTCTCCCTGTAACCTTTAATTCCTTTACTAATCGGACAGGTTCTAAAAAAGTAAAGATAGCGTGCAGTCAGACTGTCAGGAAGGGCAGGCAAGTGATGGGACTTAGTTGCAGCCAACAGACTGAGTATCAAATCATTAGGAATGCAGAATCAGAAAGGACAGCAAATACAGTACTGAATATGTTGTATCTAAATGTGTGTACTATAAGAAATTGTTGTGGTCCGGTCCAGGGTCTGTGTTCCGGTTTGCGGTCCACGGGCTCCGGACTCTGGGTCCTCCAGCTGTCCCTTGTTTCGGTTGGACTAAACCATAAACACCTGATGCTCATCTTATTGGCTGGGAATATATAAGTGGCCCTGGGATTGAGTGTGTTTGGGGTGGTCATCTTGTCAAGCTTCCCTGACAAGATTCTCATGGAGAAAATGGCTGGTACGGCCACTTGCCATCTTTAGGCTGAGTTGGAGAACCATTGCTTCTTGGAGCCTTGCTGTCAGTAGTCGGAGCTGTCACTGTGGTATGGATCCGGCCATTTCCCAGACCAGCTGGGTGACTGTCAGCTAGGTAGGGATCCGGTTGTTTCCGTAGCCAGCCAAGGTTGCTGGCCATAACGGCTACTCGGAGCAGCCCCGATGTAGAGATGGAACTGTCTATCGTTCTTCAATGCTTGTCTCTTCCTGTCCTCGCCCTGTGGGGTAAGTCAGGCCGTTCTGCTGTTGCCCTGCGGGATGATCTGTCTTTGTCTTGTCCTCGCCTCCGTGGGGTAAGTCAGGTTGTTCTGCTGTTGCCCTGCGAGGGGAATCTTCTTGTCTTGTCTTTGCCTCCGTTGGGTAAGTCTGGCCATTCTGCTGTTACCAGATGGATGGTCCTGCCCCACCTTGGTGTGGAGTGAAAGTTGAGTCCTGGCTTGTCGAAGGAGAAGTCCCGGCTCTATGTCTATGTTCTGTCCAGTCTCATGTTAGTGTCTTGTGAAAGATGAATCCCGGCTTGTCGAAGGAGAAGTCCCGGCTCTATGTCTATGTTCTGTCCAGTCTCATGTTAGTGTCTTGTGAAAGATGAATCCCGGCTTGTCGAAGGAGAAGTCCCGGCTCTATGTCTATGTTCTGTCCAGTCTCATGTTAGTGTCTTGTGAAAGATGAGTCCTGGCTTGTCGAAGGAGAAGTCCCGGCTCTATGTTTATGTACAGTTCCTAGTCTGCCTCCCTCAGGCCTCAAGTCAAGCCTTGACCCCAGCCTTGACCCCAGGCCTCTAGCCAAGCCTTGACCCCAGCCTTGACCCCAAGCCTCTAGCCAAGCCTTGACCCCAGCCTCTAGCCAAGCCTTGACCCCAGCCTTGACCCCAAGCCTCTAGCCAAGCCTTGTCACATCCTCGCCTGGGTTTGGGGGTCCGAGCCCGAGGCAAGACCCAGATCCAGTCTTGGGCTCGGAGTCCACCCCAGGCTCCTTGTTCCCAGTCTCTTGTCCTGCCCTGTTCCTAGCACTACAGTGTCTGTGTCCTGCATTTGGGTCCTGATATAACACCCCCATATGACAGAAATAAGATTGATGATCTTGTGCAATATTACAGATTCACATGTGTTGTGACTATCAGTGAAGCATGGCTAAAGAATGGTTGTAGTTGGGAGCTGAATGTCTAAGGTTAATTGTTACATCAAGGGGATAGGAAGGTAGGCAGAGGTGTGGTGTGGCTCTACTTTTAAAGAATACCATCAAATCAGTTGAAAGATGTGACATAAGATCGGAAGATGTTGAATCCTTGTGGGTTGAGTTAAGAAATTGCAAGGGTAAAAGGACGTTAATGGCAGTTATATACAGGCCTCCTAATTGTGACAGGAAGGGGATCACAGGTTACAAGAGGAAATAGAAAAGGTGAGTCAATAGGGCAATATTATGATAGTCATGGGAGATTTTAACATGCAGTTCAATTGGGGAAAATCAGGTTGGTAATTGATCTCAAGGAGTGAGTTTCTTGAATGCCTAAGAGATAGTTTTTAGAGCAGTTTGTTGTTGAGCCTACTAGGGGATCAGCTATACTGGATTGGGTGTTATGTAATGAACCAGAGGTGATTAGGGAGCTTAAGGTAAAAGAACACTTGATTGCAAGTTGCATCATTGTCTGGTATGGAGGGTCTACTGCACAGAACTGAAAGAAGCTGCAAAAGGTTGTAAATCCAGTCAGCTCCATCTTGGGCACCAGCCTACAAAGTACCCAGAACATCTTTAGTGAGTGATGTCTGAGAATGGCAGCATCCAATATTAAGGACTTCCAGCACCCAGGGCATGTCCTTTTCTCACTGTTACCATCTGGTAGGAGATACAGAAGCCTGAAGGCACACACTCAGTGATTCAGGAACAGCTTCTTCCCTCTGCCATGCAACTCCTAAATGGACATTGAAGCTTTGGACACTACCTCACTTTTTAAAAAATACTGCGTTTCTGTTTTTGCACGTTCTTTTAAATCTATTCAATATACATAATTGATTTACTTTTTCATTTGTTATTATGTTTTATTTATTATTTTTTCTCTCTGCTAGATTACTTATTGCATTGAACTGCTGCTGCTAAGTTAACAAATTTCCTGTCACATGCCGCTGATAACAAACCTGATTCTGATTTTGATTGAATTCAATTTGAAATCTGAGAGTGAGAAAGTGAAGTCTGATGTAGCAGTATTTCAGTGGAGTAGGGGAAATTACAGTGGTATGAGACAGGAGTTGGCCAAAGTAAATTAGAAGGAGCTGCTGGTAGGGATGTCAGCACAGCAGCAATGGCATGCAATTCTGGGAAAAATGAGGAAGGTGCAGGGCACATGTATTCCAAAAATGAAGAAATACTCAAATGGTAAAATAGTACAACCACGGCTGACAAGGGTAGTCAAAACCATTGTAAAAGCAACAGAAAGGACATACAACAAAGCAAAAATTAGTGGGAGGATAAAAGATAGGGACATTTTAAAAACCTACAGAGAGCAACAAAAACACATTAGAAGTGAAAAGATGAAATTTGAAAGCAAGCTAGCAAATCTCAAAGTGGATAGTAGAAGTTTTTTTCAAGTATGTTGAAAATAAAAGCGAAAAGAGAGTGGATATAGGAAAGCTAGAAAATGAGGCAGGAGAAATAATAACGGGGGACAAGGAGACGGCTGATGAACTAAATGAGTATTTTGCATCAGTTTTCACTGTGGAAGACATGGGCAGCATGCCTGATGTTGTAGCGTGTGAAGGAAGAGAAGTGGATGCAGTTACTATTACAATAGAAAAGGTGCTCAAATAGCAATTATGTACATAATTCACCTGGACCAGATGAACTGCATCCTAGGCATCTGAAAGATGTAGCATTAGAGATTGTGGTGACATTAGAAATGATCTTTCAAAAATCATTGGACTCTGGAATGGTGCCACAGGACTGGAAAATTGCAAATGTTACTCCACTCTTTAGTAAAGGAAAAAGACAGCAGAAAGGAAGTTGTAGACCAGTTAGCCTGACCTTAGTGGTTGGGAAGGTGTTAGAGTCAATTATTAAGGATGAAGTGATGGAGTACTTGGTGACAAAGGTCAAGGTAGTACAAAATCAGCATGATTACCTTCAGGGAAAATCCTACCTGATGAACCTATTGGAATTCTTTGAGGAGATTACATGTGGGATAGATAAAGGGGATGCTGTGGATGTTGTATATTTGGACTTTCAGAAGGCCTTTGACAAGGTGCCAGACATGAGGCTGCTTACCAAGTTAAGAGCCCATGGTATTACAGGAAAATTACTAACACTGTTTGAGCATTGGCTGTGAGTGGGCAGTGAGTGGGAATTAAAGGATCCTTTTCTGCTTCGCTGCTAGTGACTAGTTGTGTTCTGGAGGGTAAATGTTGGGACCACTTCTTTTGATGCTGTATATAAATGATTTAGATGATGGAATAGATGGCTTTGTTGCCAAGTTTGCAGAAGATTGGTGGAGGGACTGGTAGTGTAGAGGAAACAGGTAGGATACAGAAGGACCTAGACTGATTAGAAGAATAGGCAAGAAAGTAACAAATGAAATACAATGTGAGAAAATGCACTTTGGTAGTAGAAATAAATGTATGGACTATTTTCTTTTTTTGTAATTTATTTTTTTATTGAAGTTCATCATCAAACAAACATTTCCGTAAGATGTATTTCAGACATTGTATATATCATATAATCATATATATCACAAATCTCCACAAATTATTTATTTGAGGTATACACTTATAGAAAAGAGTGGAAAGAAAAAACAAACAAAAGGAAAGAACTATGTACAAGTAGGGAGTGATTTTTTTATTACAACAGATTCATTGATTTGTGAGAATAAAATCAGGCCTATGAGACATTATGTAGTTAAACCATTTTTCCCAGTATGAATCAAATTGTTCCAGCTTATGGTTAACAGATGCTGTTATCTTCTCCATTTTGTAAATGTCCATTGTAATTTCCATCCATGTATTTAAAGTTGGGCTCTCCTGTGATAACCATTTCCTAGTAAGAGTCTTTTTACCAGCCACCAACAGTATATTCATTAAATATTTATCTCTTTTTAACCATTTTTGAGGTATATATCCAAAATAAATGGTCTTACTCTCTAAGGGTATTTCACATTTAAAGATGTCTTGTAGGGCATTGTGTATCCCTCTCCAATAGTTTTTGATAACAGGGCAGTCCCAAAAAATATGATAATGATTTGCATTTTGATTTCCACAATTTCTCCAACAAACAGGGAGGTTACTATCATAATGGGATTTCTAAGAGGGTGTAATAAAATATCTTATCAAGTTTTTCCATCCAAACTCCCTCCATTTCTGTGAACTGGTACACTTCCATTGATATCTCCATATTGTTGTCCATTCTTCCGCAGATATAATTTTCCCTCCTTCCTTCTCCCATTTTGTTTTTATGTATGAAGTTGAATGTGTTTTATGATTTGACAATCCCTTATACATGCTTGAAATGATTCTACTACCATTATCTGAATTATATGCTTTTCTAAAGAGCTTTATCAAGCACGTATCCGCCTTGGTTACATTTTTAAGTGTCTTATTAACATATTGTCGCATCTGTAAATACCGACAAAAATATTGTTTTTCTAATAAGTGTTTCTCTTTAAGCATTTCAAAACTGAACAGTGTTCCTTCTTTCATTATGTTGCAAAGAACTGTTATTCCTTTAGCTGTCCAGTCCTTAAATCTAGCATCCAATTTATTTGGTGTAAAATCCGAGTCATATGCACACCATTTCAGAATTGCAATGTCTCTCTCTAGATTACATTCTTTTATAGTAGTTTTCCATATTTTAAGAGTCAATTTCATCCATGGGTTATCAATAGCATTTATGTACCTTTGCAAGTTGTTATCAGTCAAAATTGCTTGTATGGGGATGGGAAATACCCGCTCCTCAATGTTTTTCCATTGAGCATCATATGGTGAGTTACACCAACATATCACAGCTCTCAACTGTGCAGCAAAATAGTAATCTCCAAGAGAAGGTAGGCCCCAACCCCTCTTTTCCTTTGCTAATTGCAAAGTTTTCAGACCAACTCTAGGCTTTTTACCCTGCCAAATATACCTTGATAGCATCTTGTTCCATTCATTGAATTGATTTTAATTAATCTCTATTGATAAGGTCTGAAAGAGATGTAACAGTCTGGGCAGTATATTAGACTGAATCCTTGAATTGAGACTGAAAAAAGGTATCAGGTTCCATCTTGCCACATCTTCCTTAATTTTTTTTTATATAAAGGCTGATAATTACATTCTGATAATTTTGCCAAACCTTTTGGCATAATGATGCCCAAATATTTGAAAGACTCTACGTGCCATGCCCAGGGGTATCAACTTTCAATTTCTCTTGGTGGGCTAGAGTAATAAGAAAGTAACTGGGTTTTATCTATGTTGATCTTGTATCCTGATAATTGACCATATTGTTCAAACGATTGCATCAATTTAGGTAGAGTATGTTAGTTGCCCTAGATAGATCAAAATGTCATCCGCATAACAAAGCCTATTTATGCTCTGTCCCTTTAATAGTAATTCCCCTGATATCTTCACTTTGTCTGATGTATTGAGCTAATGGTTCCAGATATAACGTGAAGAGTAGTGGTGACCATGCACAACCCTGTCTCGTGCCCCTTTCTAGGGTAAGACTATTTGATAAATATCCATTGATTTTAATCCTAGCAGTAGGATTTTCATATAGTGTCTGTATAGTTTTAATAATTGTGTCTTGGAAACCAAATCTATGTAAAACTCTGTAAAGAAAATTCTATTTAACCGAATCAAATGTTTTTTCAGCGCCCACGCCTATCACTATTGCTTCAATTTTTTTTTTTTTGTATATGATCCATAATGTGAAGTGTCCTTCATATATTGTCTTGTGTCTGGTGTTGTTGTATAAAACCTGTCTGATTGTTACATATCAGTATGGGTAGAAATTCCTCTAATCGTTTGGCCATGATGGAGGTAAATAACCTATAATCTACAATAATAACGGATATTGGTCTAAATGACCCGCATTCCATTTTATCCTTGCCTTCTTTCGGTATAGCTGAGATTATTGCATCCTTCCAACTGGGTGACATTTGTGCCTTTTTTAGAGCCCAGTTCAGTGTGGGGAGTAAAACAGGAATTAACTCATTTTTAAATTCTTGGTACCACTCTGCCGTATATCCATCTGATCCTGGTGACTTGCTTAATTTAAGCCTACTAATTGCAGCTTTTAATTCCACTTCAGTTATGTTAGCAGTCATCCTTCTAATTTGTTCTTCTCTTAAAGTGGGTAACTCTAAAGAATTCAAGAAGGTGTTGATTTGGGTTATGCTTTCCCCTGGAACTTTGGAATATAGAGTTTTGTAAAACAGTTCAAAAGCTTCTTGAATTTCACTTAGCTTATTTTTTATCATTTTCGTTCTTGGGTCCCTAATTCTATGAATTGTATTTTCTGCTATCTTTTTTTTTTCAGTTTCCACGCCAGTATTTTCATAGATTTCGATCCACTTTCATAATGTCTCTGCACCTGATTTCTTGCGTAGCCAAATTTATTTCATTCCTAGTTCTTTTAATTTCCCCTAATGTATCCTGTGCCAAATTCAATTTGTGTTTTTTCTCTAGTTCCTTCAGCCTATTTTGTAATTCCTCTAATGTTTTATTCCTTATTTTTTTTTCTTATATGAAGATATCACTATAATTTTCCCTCTTAAGACTGCCTTCAGTGTGTCCCCTAAAATGGGAGGTGAAACCTCTTTATTATCATTAAATTCTAAGTAGAGACCAATTTCTTTTCTAATTTGTTCCTTAAAGTACGGATCATTGAGTAGACTTGAATTTAGTTTCCAAATAGTATTCTTTGGTTATAGGGCAAAATCAACAGCTAAATATATAGGTGTATGGTCACTTACATCTATTGTCCCAATTCCACAGGTGTTTATTTTGTCTTTGTCTTTTCCAAATGTTATGAAATTGTCTATTCTTGTATATACAGAATGGGGAGCAGAATAATGAGTGTAATCCCTTCTGTCAGGGAAAAGGTCCCTCCATATATCAATTAAAACAACATCCTCAAAAAGTGTATTAACTTTCTTATGTAAAGATTTTGGTTCATAGGTTTTTCTATTGGAAGAGTCTAAGTTTGGTTGTAATTGTAAATTTAAGTCTCTCCTATATATCAGGAGACCTTCTGTTTCCGTTACCATATTATCAGTAATTTTCTGAAAGAAACCAGTATCACTTCCCGGGGGTGCGTATATATTCAAGAGAGTAACTGAATTGCCATCTATATGGCCCCTTACTAGAATATATCTGCCCTCTTTATCTCCCATTTTGAATACTTTTTCAAAATTTAGCTTATTTGAGATAAGAATAGCAACTCCTCTCCTATGTCCTGATTTATGTGAGGAGAAAAACAGATTAGTGAAGCCCACTCTCTTTAGTTTTTAATGCTCATTATCACTTTAATGAGTTTCCTGTAAATATACTACATGGGCTTGTTCTTTTTTCATTTCGGATAAAATTCTCTTACACTTGATTGGATTTAATAGCCCATTGACATTAAAAGAAATGAATTTTACCTTGTCCTTAGCCATCTGTATTTATCTGTCAATGTATCATTGAAATTAGAATAAAACTTAATTGATCTACTCCCTGAACAAATAAGAATGAAGAAACACAAATAATAACAAAAATGGCAACAAACGTGTGATTCCAAGGCTGAGGTCTCTAGTAGATGACCCTGCGTTGAGCTAGAGGAAATGTCTAGCTGTGGGGGATAACCCCTCTTACTTGTGAGTTGAGGGCCCCCATTGCAGTATTCATAAAAGTCAGTGAACAAATCCATTACACAGAAAAGATTTCCCTGTGTACTTATATATATATATATACACACACACATATATATATATATATGTTGTTGTTGTTGTTTGTCCTTCGGAGTCGAAGACAACCACGACTTCTGTCAGGTGGAGGGTTTGCGACTGTGGGTCCGGAGGTGACTGGTGAGGCCAATCCGGGCCCTGAAAGCTCACCCACATGTGGGGCACATGAGGGTAGGTGCTGCAGTGGAAGTGGAGGTAGCTTGAGCTTTGCGCGTGGCGTGTTTCCTCTGAGCCTCTGCGATGCATCTGATTTCTGCTGCATATGCTCCTTTAGTGGTCCTACTCCACCAGGTTGGGCGGTCCAGGGCAAGCGATTCCCAGCTACTGGGATTGATGTTGAGGTCTTCGAGGGACACTTTGAGTCAGTCTTTGAAACGTTTCTTCTGCCCTCCAACTGAGCGCTTGCCCTGCTCCATACAGCAGCTGTTTTGGTAGTCGACTGTCAGACATCCTGACGACATGGCCAGCCCATCTGGCTTGGGCTTTCTGTAGGAGGGTGTAGACGCTATGCGTGTTAGCCCACTCCAGGACCTCCGTGTCTGGGACTTTGTCCTGCCATCGTACGTGGAGAAGTCTGCGGAGGCAGCTCAAGTGGAAGTGGTTGAGCTGTTTAGTGTGTCTGCTGTAGACAGTCCAGGTCTCGCTGGCATAGAGGAGGGTGGTGAGAACCACTGCTCGGTAGACCTTCAGCTTGGTGGTAAGGCTGAGTCCTCTCCGCTCCCATACATTCTCCCAAAGGCGGAACTGGCTTTGGCAATTCTGTTGCTGATCTCTGCATCTATGTTCACTGCTCGTGATAGAGTACAGCCCAGATAACTAAAGCTGTCGACTGCCAGTAGCTTCTGCCCCTTTACTGTGATGTGTGGTTCCTGGGAGGGCTTTCTGGGTGCGGGCTGGTACATAACTTCGGTCTTTTTGGTGCTGATTGTAAGTCCAAAGTTGTCACAGGCTCGTGAGAGGCAGACCATTTCTCACTGCATCTTCTGCTCTGTGCTGGCGTTGAGGGCGCAATCATCAGCGGATCAGAGGTCTCTGACGATGGTCTCCTTTACCTTTGTAACAGCCTGTAGATGCCAGAGGTTGAATAGCCCACCACCAGTCCTGTATCTGATGTGTATACCATCCTGACAATCGCGGAAGGCATCAGTCAGCATAGCAGAGAAGACCATGCTAAAGAGTGTAGGGGCGAGAACGCATCCTTGCTTCACACCGTTCGTCACTGGGAAGGCTTCTGACTCATCACCATCATTCAAAACTTTCACCATCATGCCATCGTGGAACTGCCGAACAATCGTGATGAACCTGCTAGGGCAGCCAAACTTCTCCATTATCTTCCATAAGCCATCTCTGCTGACCGTATCAAATGCTTTGGTCAGATCGACAAAGGTCATAAAGAGGTTGCTGTGCTGCTCTTGACATTTTTCCTGGAGTTGGCGTGCAGCAAATATCATGTCAACAGTTCCACACTCTGCATGGAAGCCACACTGGCTTTCTGGGAGGAGACTTTGCTCAAGGTGTTAGAGAAGGTGATTAAGCAGGACGTGAGCCAAGATCTTCCCAGCTATGGACAGGAGGGAGATGCCTCATTGATTGTCACAAGACTGGTGATTGCCTTTCCTCTTGAAGATGTAGACTATGCTGGCATCTTTCAACTGTTGCTGGACCTTTCCTTCATTCCACATGGACTGGAAGAGCTCAGCCAGCTTCTGCATCATGAATGGGCCTCCTGCTTTGTGGACTTCAGCAGGGATTGCATCTGATCCTGGTGCTTTGCCACAAGAAAGTTGCCTGATGGCTTTTCTGACTTCTTCTGTGGGGAGGTTGTCAAGATCCAGGTTGATCTCCACCTGAGGTAGGCGAGCAAAGGCCTCATCATTGATTTCGGCAGGGGGGTTGAGGACCTGTTTGAAGTGTTCAGACCATCTCTCCAAAATCTGCTTTTTCTCTGTCAGCAGCCCAGTCCCATCTGCACTGAGGAGGGGGGAGGAGCTAGAGGACTGAGGTCCATCCATAGCCTTCAGAGCGTCGTAGAAACGCTTGGTGTCGTGACTGTCTGCGTAGCCCTGGATCTCATCGGCCTTATTGCTGAACCAGACATCCTGCATCTCACGGAGTTTCTTCTGCTCTTTCTGTCTTGCACTGGCGGAGGCATCTATCTTTGCTTGTGGTGTGGGATCGTTCTGGTGCGCTCTGAACAGTTGGTGTTTCTCTGACAACAGTGCCTGTATCTCCTCGTCGTTCTCATCGAACCAGTCTTGATGTCTACAGATTGCTGGTCCGAGGTGTTTGAAAGCGGTAGAGTAGACCGTATCTCTGAAAGCCATCCACTGTTCTTCAACGCTGGTGTGGTCATCCAGAGGGCATCAATGATCACCTGATGACGCTTCGGCTCCCACTTGGCAATAAGAGGAGTGCAACGCTGATCAGCGCATATGCCCCAACGATGACCAACCCAGATGACATCAAAGATAAGTTCTATGAAGAACTTGACGCCCTCATAGCAGCAGTCCCACAGTCAGAGAAGCTTATTGTCCTTGGGGACTTTAATGCCAGAGTGGGGACAGATTACCGGACCTGGGAAGGGATTCTTGGGAGATATGGTATTGGCAAGTGTAACAGCAATGGCCTGCTGCTCCTCAAGACGTGCACTACACATGACCTTGTCATCACCAACACCCTATTCTGCCTCCCTACCCGTAACAAGACATCTTGGATGCATCCACACTCTAGGCACTGGCATCTGATTGACTATGTCATCACCAGAAAGAGGGACTGGCAAGATGTGAGAGTGACGAAGGCCGACTGCTGGACGGATCATCGACTCATAGTGTCCAAGTTTAAACTTCGCATCCTGCCTGTGAGAAGACCCCAAGGTCAGAAGACTGCAAAGAGGCTCAATGTCTCCAAGCTGAAGAGCAGCGTAGTTGCAGAAGAATTTCGTGAAGACCTAGATAGCAGGCTGCTTGACACACCCCAGGATGACCACACCAGCAGTGAAAAGCAGTGGACGGTTTCACACACACACACACAAACACACACACACACACACACACACACACACACACACACACACACACACACACACACACACACACACACACACACATATACATATACACACACACACACACACACATATATATATATATACACATTACACACATACACATATATGCACATATATATATATATATATATATATATATATATATATTTATTTATTTATTTATTTATTCTCATTTTGCTGGGGAAAAAGGAGTAAGTGAGTGAATAAAGAATACAACTAAGTAATATAAAATCCACATTATAATAAGTATTTCTAGAGATAGGTATATCACCGTGTACTTTTGCTTCTGTTTAGCTTCTCAACATTTTTAAAGTTAGCCAAACCTTATGGCTCTTCTGAAGGGGGTGAGGACTGTCTTTGAGAAACTCCTAGTATCTTCCTGATATATTTCTCTTGGACTCCTCCCATCTCCTGCCTTCTCGATTCTCTCACTATCTCCCAAGTGGAGCGGGATAATCCCTCAGCCAGGCTTTTCTTCGTTTTGGTCATGCTGATGGGCAACCCTTTGGCCTTTATGTCTGTAGTCGCCTCTTCCACTGTCTAGTGTCATAAAACACTCGAAGTTTAGCAGGGTACAGAGTTTGAAATCTAATCTTATTTTGCTTTAGTACTCACTTTACTTCAGAGTACTCTTTGCGTTTCTGGAGGACCGCTGGGGGTGGGGGGGTAATCTTGGTCAAAATATATTAATTTATCCTCTAAAAACACTCTCTTCTTACCCCAGGCCCTTTGTAGAATTTCTGCATTGGTGCTGTACCGAAGGAATTTAATTATTATTGAGCGTGGCTTTCTATCCTGGGTAGGTTTCAGAACTAACACGCAGTGGGCTCTTTTGACTTCCAGCTCCATAGCCGGGGGGAAGCTCCAGCGTGTCCCGCAGTAACTTTCCAACAAACTCTGTCATAGACGAGCCCTCCGCTCCTTCGGGAATGTTGTAGATTCTGATATTATTCTGCTGTGATCTTCCCTCCAGGTCAAGCAATTTGCCTTCTTGGTGATGTAATATTTTTATTATCTTACTCAGTATCCATTCCACGTTTTGAACGCGATCTTCTACCTTCTCAATTTGAGTCTCTGCCACCGCTATTTTTTGATTAACACTGGCGAGCTCTGACTTAATATCACGGAGCTGCTGCTCTATTTCTTTCCGGAACTCCCTTATCTCTTTCAGGATTTCGAAGATATTCGCTGCTTCATCTGAACGAGGCCCAGCGTCCGCCTCGCTAGCACACGGTCGGGTAGGAGAGCCAATCACTGTACTCCTCTTGGACACAGGCTCCGCAGTGTTGCTTTTTTAATTTCCATTCTTGCTCCTCTTTTCAGTTCAAATATTTTTCAAAAGATATTATATTTTATGGGATAATGGGGTTTAATACGTGTTTTTCCAGAGGAGCTAGTGACTTAAGCTGCCAATTCTCCACGATGATGTCACCGGAAAACCGTATGGACTATTTTCAAAACGGGGAGAAAATCCAGGATTCTGAGATGCAGAGGGTCTGTTGAGGCTTCACCTTGAGTATTGGCCCCTCATCTTAGAAAAGATGTGCTGGCATTGGAGAGGTTCCAGAGGAGGTTCACAGGATGATTTCAGGAATGAAAGGGATCATACAAGGAACGTTTGATGGCTCTGGGTCTGTACTCACTGGAACTCAGAAGGATGAGGGCGATCTCATTGTAACCTTTCGAATGTTGAAAGGATGTTTCCCACGTTGGGAGAGTCCAGGACAAGAGGGCACAGCCTCAGGATAGAAGGGCGCCGCTTCAAAATGGAGATGTAGAGAAATTTCTCTAGTGAAAGGTTGGAGAATTTATGGAATTTGTTGCCACATGCAGCTGTGGAGGCCAGGTTGTTGGATGTACTTAAGGCAGAGATTGAAAAGTTCTTGATTGGACATTAAAGGTTACAGGGAGAAGGCCAGGAACTGGGGTTAACGTGGAGGAAAAACAGGATCAGTCATGATTGAATGGCAGATCACACTTAATGGGCAGATGGTCTATTTCTGCTCTTATGTCTTATAGTCTATGGTCTACTTAAGGACCTATCATCCTCCCCTTTAAATATACCCTAATGACTGGTCTGCACAGCTATCAGTAGCAATGAATTCCATAAATTCATCACTCAAAAACTAAACAAATTTTACCTCATTTCTGTTTTAAAGGGATGTCCTTCTATTGTGCCCTCGTTCTTGAGTCCCCCACTATTAGAAGCATCCTCACCACAACCACTCTATGCAGGCCTTTAATATTCAGTAGGATTCAATTAGATTCCCACCTCCTACTTCTAAACTCTCATCAGCACAGGCCCAGAGCCATCAAATGCTGCTCACATGTTAATCTTCATTTCCAGCATCTTTCTCACAATGCTCCTCGGTGAAGGAATGTGTGTGGAGAAATTGGGAAAGATACAGTGCTCCGGGTTTGCGGATTCCTGCTCTATCCCAAAGCCTTGCAGTACTCACCAGGAGAATATGTGGAGCTCATTGTGTGGTTCCTGTTGCTGAACCAGTCCGATCAAACACAGAAACTGGAGGAAGAGCAGCAACTCATAGACCTGGATATTGTGGGTCACAGAAATGGAGTTGGGATCTCCATCCCAGTAACATGGTCATCACAATATTCTCATTGATGATATTCATTGATCCCGGTATTACAAATTCCCCACAGGCTGGCAAATAGGTTATGAAGCATTTCTCAGTGACCAGTTACACCTCACGATGTCCTGTCTGACAACGAGCTCACAAAGTGTTGCCCTGGTTTCCACTCCACTCCAGGGGATTCTGTAATAATCCTTTTAATTAATGAGTTGCATTTCATCTCATTTTGCTGTATGCATCCGTTGCACCTCAAAGCAAATGTTTTGCATAGATATTGGTCTGGCTAATGAAGTCAAATTTCCACGTTGCCAATGTCTCCACAGTCTGGGGTCTATGCACGTATGTGTATATACATATATCAGGAACACCTCTTCGGACACCTCAGTCAGAGAGAGAGGAGGGACGACAGCAGAATCCCTTTGGAAACCTTCACTCTGATTTTGAACCTTTTGAGCTTCGAGCTGGAGGAACGGAACTCCACTGTGGAGATGATCCTGCTGATGTTTCTGTTGTTAAGCACTTTGGTCAACAGTGATGGTTGAGGTAGGCTCGGTTGATGCTATGATTGTTTTCAGATATAACTAACTGAGTAGAATGTGTGTATGGCTCTGTGATGGATGACAGAATCTGGGAATTTGTGGATGGCTGCAGCAGGGAATGTCTTTTGTCTGACACTGTCTCAGAGTTATTGAATTGCAGTGTGAGATAGAGCCCTCCTTTCCAAGACATGGAGCCGGAGTTGCTCACAATACGCGAAGTGCAATCCGAATAATGCCTTATAAAGCCCCAAACTTACATCCTTGGTTTTTATTCTAGTCCTCTCAGAATAAATGTTAACATTCAATTTCCTTTCTTACCATAGACTCAACCTACAAGTTATTGTTCAAGGGAATACTGCATGAGGACTCTCAAGCCTATTTGCACCTCCAATTCATCTATGCCTTTATTCCTTCTAATGTGCATGAGTATACACTGTGACTACACTGTATTCCATTTACCGCTTCTTTATCCATTCTCCTAACTTGTCTGAGTCTTTCTGTAGACACCCTGATTGCTCAACACTCCCTGCTCCTTCTATCCTCATATCATCCACCAACTTGGCCACAAAGCCTCCAGTCTCTCTACAGTCTATCCTCTCTCTGACCACTCTGACTCCCCTGCACCCTCCCACACTGGGGGTCATTTACTGCAGCCAGTGAGCCAGTCAACCAGGGATTACAGGGTGAGGTAAGGTAAAGAACAGGGAGGAGTGCCCACAAGGCTCCTTCAGCTCTGTAACTTCTACAAAATTGCACCTTTGTAAAGAAGGGTTGAGGAGAGAGATGCAGCCTGTGTCACCCAGCTCCAAGCACCTCTCCACAGTATGACACCCTCACACACAGACCCACGCACAATTGTCACCAGCCCTGAGGCTGCCTTTACACTGCATGTCTCAGATCCCCACACATCTTCCCTGGACACACAAGCTCAGCTCCCTCAATAAAACCAAGCCAGTATCTTGAGCTGTGTTGCCTCCTGCACTGCCCACAAACTGACTGATCTCCCTCTTTGCCCTCTCTCTGCATCACCTTTGAGCTCCAGCAGTTTTTGATTCTATTTTTGATTTCCTGCATCTGCAGTGTTTTGCTTTATAATCCGACATGTCACTCTCTGTTGGATCCCAAGGATTTCATGTCAAGTGGACTTTGGACAATGTTTCTGAAGATCCAGTTGGAATGCGGTAAACAGCAAAGCACATGGACACTGCCTGTTCATTCGCTAGTCAAACAGAACCTTCCTTTCACATCTCTGTGTGAATGACTTCAATTAACTGCACCGCTCTAAATGACAAGTTGAGCTGTCACTCAGATTATTTCCCAACATCTTGTCCATTCCGTGTCAGGCCAATCAGCCTGCATTTTCTCCATCTGTCCCTTTCTTCCTTTTACAAGAGATGGACGGGTGGAGATCTTATTAGGTCTGTATTAAACACTAGAAACGCCACAGTTACGGCTGGTGCTCCTTCTTCCCCTCGAACCCTGACCTTCCGTGTGTCCATCAAGGTCTGGTGTGTAACAGCAAAATCTATAACTGTTTGGTACTTTGGTTATTGTAGTTGGTTTAAATTCTAATTCTCTTTGACTGAAAGGGACAAACAATTCCTTGGTTCTAAAGAGGACTCAGCGGGACCTTGAAAACTATAGACTATTCAGAGGACCCTGTGATGAAAACTGTTTTTACTTTCCTCCTTTAAACTCCTGTTACCGGTTTTTCAGTGACAAGAAGACATGGGAGGCAGCTGAGGTAAGTCCCTGGATTAAGTGATTTCTTTGGAAGTCCTGTGGAATATTGGTCTCTGCTGGTTCATTCCCATGAACTCACAGCACAGCCTCTAGCTGAGTTGTCTGTGATGAGTCCCTGTGTTCCAGGGTGTGTTTCACTGCAGCCGTGGACTCAGGTTTCTATCAGTTGGATCAATGGGTGAAGTATTTGTATTTTAGGGGAAACTCCACAACCAGGAATTAATACAGTGTGGGTTTGACAACGAAAAGTTCAAAGAACAAGAACTTTATTTCATGTAACAAGGTTGTTGAATTTCCAAAATCAGGCTGGATAATTTACAGAAGGATGTCTAGGAAAATGAACAATGACAATTCTCAGCAACAGAAAAATTATTTATTTTCTTTAAAGAATTTCTGCAATCAGCTCCCACATTCTGGACATCTGCCATCTGTGTTCTCAAGCATCCATAACAACTTCATTTCTGATGTGGTCAGTGCTGTGGATGAAAGCAAACCATGGGCATGGATTGGCCTGAATGACAGATCACAGGTAAAGTTAATGATGACGTGTTCCATTGCCACCACAGACAGAATTACACCCGACATCGTGCAGAGTAACAGGTGTGTAGCAGCGTAGTGGTTAACTGACTGGGTGTATCCTAATGATCCAGGGACATGAGTTTGATTCCCATCCCAGAAGCTGGGGAAGTAAATAAAATGCAATAAATCTGGAGTAATGCATTACTATGAGAAATGGTGACAATGGAACTACCAGACTGTTGTAAAAACTGATCTGGTTCACTGTTGTTCTTCAGGGTGAGGAATCTGCCATCGTTCCCCAGTCTGGCCTCACTGTGACTCCAGAGATTCATCAATGTGTGACTCTTACCTGCCCTCTGAAATGGTCAGAGGATGATCAGGGAAGGACAATAAATGCTGCTGTGGCCAGAGTCACCACATCCTGTCAATAAATAAACCTCACATGTTAATGTCCTGTTTATCTCCACATTAGATATTTCTCTCTCTCTCTCTCTCTCTCTCTCTCTCTCTCTCTCTCCTCCCCCCCCCCTTTTATTTCTCCCTCATGAGTATCTCTGTTTTTCCTTCAATAATCCCCATGAGTCACATCTTAAACACTCTGGAGAAAAGGCTTTCTCGCCAGGTATTTGCTAGATTGATCAGTGACTCTGGAGAAAAGGGTTTCTAGCCAGGTATCTGCTGGATGATCAGACTGTCTTAAATTTAAAGTCCCTGCATTTCTCTACACCAACTCAAGAGAATCTCCATAATTCAAAGGAACCCGAAGACACGACCATCTGGTTCTAACATCCTAATATTAATTGTAGTTGTGGCTCTGTAGTTACTCCAACGAGTGATTCTGAGAGTCACTGTTCTGTATGTTGGTAAATCATTTTAAAGCTAGGAGAAAGAAGGGGGCATGAGAAGGCCTTGGCGAGTAGGGTAAAGAAAAATCCCTAAGCATTCTTCAATTATGTGAAGAACAAAAGTTGACAGGAGTAAAGATAGGACCGATTAGAGATAGAGATGGAAAGGTGTGCCTGGCGGCTATGGAAGTGAGTGAGGTCCTCAATGAATACTTCTCTTCCGTATTCACCAATGAGAGGGAACTTGATGACTGTGAGGACAATATGAGTGAGGTTGATGTTCTGGAGCATGTTGATATTAAGGGAGAGGAGGTGCTTGAGTTGTTAAAATACATTAGGATGGATAAGTCCCCGGGGCCTGATGGAATATTCCCCAGGCTGCTCCATGAGGCGAGGGAAGAGATTGCTGAGCCTCTGGCTAGGATCTTTATGTCCTCGTCCATTGGAACTGTACCGGAGGATTGGAGGGAGGTGAATGCTGTCCCCTTATTCAAAAGAGGTAGTAGGATAGTCTGAGTAATTATAGACCAGTGAGCCTACCGTCTGTGGTGGGAAAGCTGCTGAAAAAGATCTTTACAGATAGAATCTATGGGCATTTAGAGAATCATGATCTGATCAGGGACAGTCAGCATGGCTTTATGAAGGGCAGATTATGTCTAACAAGCCTGATAGAGTACTTTGAGGAGGTGGCTTCAGAAGTGGCTTGCCTGCAGAAAGCAGAAGGTCATGGTGGAGGGAGTACATTCAGATTGGAGGGTTGTGACTAGTGGTGTCCCACAAGGATCGGTTCTGGGAACCCTACTTTTTGTGATTTTTTATTAACGACCTGGATGTGGGGGTAGAAGAGTGGGTTGGCAAGTTTGCAGATGACACAAAGCTTGGTGATGTTGTGGATAGTGTTGAGGATTGTCGAAGATTGCAGAGAGACATTGATAGGATGCAGAAGTGGGCTGAGAAGTGGCAGATGGAGTTCAGCAGGACAAACTCCAAGGCAGAGTACAAAGTAAATGGCAGGATACTTGAGAGTATAGAGGAGCAGAGGGATCTGGCGGTATGAGTCCACAGATCCGTGAAAGTTGCCTCACAGCTAGATAGGATAGTTAAGAAATCTTATGGAGTGTGAGCTTTCTAAAGTCGAGGGATAGAGTTTAAGAGTTGCAGGGTAATGATGCAGCTCTATAAAACTCTGGTTAGGCCACACTTGGAGTACTGTGTCCTCACTATAGGAACGATGTGGAAGCATTGAAAATGGTACAGAAGAGATTTACCAGGAAGCTGCCTGGTTTAGAGAGTATGGATTATGATCAGAGATTAAGGGAGCTAGGGCTTTACTCTCTGGTGTGAAGGAGGATGAGAAGAGACATGATAGAGGTATACAAGATATTAAGAGGAATAGATAGAGTGGACAGTCAGTGCCTCTTCCCCAGAGCACCACTGCTCAATACAAGAGGACATGGCTTTAAGGTAAGGGGTGGGAGGTTCAAGGGGAATATTAGAGGAAGGTTTTTCACTCAGAGAGTGGTTAGTGCATGGATTGCACTGCCTGAGTCAGTGGGGGAGCCAGATACACTAGTGAAATTTAAGAGACTACTAGACAGATACAGTATATGGAGTAATTTAAGGCGGAAGGTTATATGGAAGGCAGGGCTTAAGGATCGGGACAACATTGTGGGCTGAAGGACCTGTACTATGCAGTATTGTTCTATGTTCTATGTGTTCCCAGGCAGGAGGCTAATGGAATCAGTGCCATATGCTCTGCATATGGAAATACAATATATAGACAGACAGTGCTGTTGTGCTGGGTACCCAGTGAGAACACAGATCTCCCCACTGATGTACCTGCCCTGTCACCTATCCTGTTGGTCTACTGTGATGGTATGATCTGAGATTAACACACCTCCCCCATTTCCATTCATTGACCTGATTCCCCGTGTTCAGGTTTTGGTTAATCCTTTCCTTTCCTTTCCCTGTAGTAAATGCATTTTTGTTCCCAAAAAGACTCTGGTCAAGGCTGATGTGCAAAGTGATGTCCTCGTCCACTGAGAATGGAACTTGAGAATTCAGAGATTGTGGGTATATGAAATTGAAATAAATTGCATGAATTGCCTTACCCCAAAAGAATGACTGCAAGGAATCCTTTAACATTAACTCACCATAATTCAATGAAAAATAACAAATGAAATTTGTAAAAATACTTAGCTGACTAAAGCTAAGAGTTTCCAGCCTCAGCCGGTTGGATCTTCCTGGCCTCCGTGTTTTGTGATGAGTTCACTGCTCCAATGCCTCTCCGTCCTTTATGTAACAGTGAAACGGAACAGTTCACAGTACAGGTCTGGTCTGGTCAGACCAGGATTACAGAGTTCCGGGATTAGCAAACAATACTGCAAGGATTCAGGCTCCTCAGCACAACAGGTCCATGTCAACCATGGTGCCCACCCAGCTGGTCCCAATTTCCTCTAAGTTCCATCCATGCCTGTATCTGATCAAGTTCTTCTTAAAAGACACTATTGTACCTTCCTCAACTACCTCCTCTGGCAGCTAGTTCCTCATATCTCTACCTTTTGTGTGATTATATCATCTCTCAGTTCCCTGTTAACATACCATCTCCAATTTCCATTTGGTTTTGTTGTCTGTGTCCATTCATGTGCAGTCAGTTTAAGTTTTTCTGTCATTTGTCCCTCTAGTGTTTATGAGATCAGTCTGTGTATTTGTGCTCAATGACTCATTTTCATTGTTCATTATTCATTTTCCCTGACTTTTACTCTCAGATCCAGTTTCTTTTATTCCAAGGATTCTGTTACTTCCATGAGATTTCCCCCACCCTGACAGTTAATTTAAAATCTCATTCACTGCCCCGTTTGACCCGACTGCTTGTATTCTGGTCTCTTTCTGACTTGGGTCCAGCTCTTCCCTGTACCATTAAGTGACAGGTTACTCAGCGTTCCCACAGAAATAATCACTGATTTATATCCCATAGGAAGGGACTTTCACATGGAGTGATGGAACTTCCTACACTTATACAAGATGGGGTACAAATTTACCTAATAATTATAATGGCAATGAAGACTGTGCAAGCATTCATTATTTTTCAGTTAAGTGTAACAGTGAGAGAAATGTTATTTCCATTTCAGACACAGTATTGAAGAGGCCTGTGGAATGAACCGGCCCCATGCTCAGCAGAACTGGACTCATTGCCCAGCATTTAGAGAATAAATGGGATGTATTGCAGGGGCAGGGGAACAGTCAGTGTATGAAGATGAAAAAAAAAGACAATACTGGGAATCTGAGATAAAACCAGCAATTTCACAAAACACTCAACAGGTCAGACAACATCTATGAAAAAAGCAACAGAATTAATATTTCACAATGAAAACCCTGAGTCCTTTAGTCAGTTTCAACTCAGTGTGAGCTTGTCGGTGGAACAACATACAAGGGATGTAATATCACGTTTGTATCACCGCAGATAAAGAAACTCAAAGTAGAAAGTTCAAAGAAAATTTAATATCAAAGTACATATACTGTATGTCAAGATAAACTATCCTGAGATTCATTTGCTTGTGGGCATTCACAGTAAATACAAATAAGCCAAATAGCATCAATGAAAAACTACCCACAAAGATGGAGAAAAAAACAATGTGCAACAGACAATGAATTGTGTAAGTACAAAAGAAACAAAAAAACAAATAATAATGGGAGGTAAATAAGTAATAAATAATATTGGAACACGAGTTGTAGAGTCGTTGAAAGTGATTTTATGGGTTGTGGTATCAGTTCAGTGTTGGGGTGAGTGAAGTTATCCACTCTGGTTCAGGTTGAAGAGTTATAACTGTTCCTGATGATGTGAGACCCAAGGCTGGCTTTTTCCATTCCAGGCTGTGATGCAACCAGTTAATATACACTCTATTGTGCATCTATAGAAGTTTGTTAAAATTTTAGATGACACACTGAATATTCAAAAACTTCTAAGAAAGTAGAGGTGTTGCCATGCCTTCTTTGTAAAAGTATTTGTCTGCTGGCCTGCAGGACACATTCTTTGAAAAGATAACTCCAAGGAGTATAAAGTTTTCCATCTCTGATCCCCTGATGAGGACTGGCTCAGGAGCCATCAGCTTCCTCCTCATAACATAAAGGAAAAATAAAACTTTCCACAGTGAAATTGAAACCAGATATATTATGCTCATCTCCCTCATTCCAGATATTCCTCATTCTGCTCCCATTTGGAGGTCCATGAAATGGTGAGGGCTTAGTTTATCTCTATTGGGACAGGCTTGTTACTCAGTTCACAGGGAGATCCAGTCCAGGGTGAGCCCAGCCACTTCAGTCTGAAACAGTCCAAATCCCCAGTGTATATTGTGAGGTGTCAAGTTTCAGCAACACACACCCTGACTGCAGGTGAGCCACAACAACAACTGACTCCCTTTATTTACAAGGCAAATTCATTGATCAAGGTCAGGAAATAGCTATAACTCACAGACATTGATGCAAGAAGAAAAAACATTTAGATTAAACAGAAAAGAGAAATACTGGAAATCCTTAGAAGATGAGGCAGCATTTGACCTACTGAATACTTCCAGAATTATTTTCAGCATCTGCAACTTTATACTTGTGGACTAACAAGTCGACGTTTGATTCCTTTTCTCTGCTTCAAGGTTCTCCAGTTTGGAACGATTTTCCCTGTAATACGGAAGTTGGTTTTATTTGTGCCTACAAACTTCACTGTATTTAGAAGTCTCCAGAAACATCCACTCATCCTTTCTAGCGGTGGATTCAGTGCCTGATTTCTTTGTAGCTGCTCTCACTGTCTGTGGTGTCTGTACTCGCTTAGTTTCTCAGCCAATAATAAAGAGAGTTGCATCTTGAGCTGTGTGTGTTGTTGCTGTGTGAGTCCAGTTTCCAGCAGCCTTCCTCCCCACCTCGACACTCAATGCTGAACTGAGGAGAAGGCAGCACAGACTTTGCAAAATTAACTCTTTCCCTTCATCCGCACTTGATGTGATGGGTCCAGGTCACTGCACGTGGGAGTAAAGTGAAGGATCTGAGGAGGATGCAGAGGGGATTGGCTGGAATAGTTGCAGGGAATGAGATTTTATGACACTGACTAGTTTGCAGAAGAGGAAATGGGCCCATAAATACATTGCATAATTACATGAAAACCTCTGTTGTCTGTTCAAAAATCAATTCAACCAACTGCTTGTCAAGTTTGCAAAAAATTCTTGGTCTTTGGCATATGTCTAGATACAATAAAATCTGATAGAACACAAGCCTTGTCCAAATCTGATAATGAAAGTGAGAGAGACGGTGGGAATAACTCAACATTATACCCCTCTAACCCATGTAGTTTCTATTGTTTACTGATCTGACATTCAACCCTTTAAAGTCAGTCAGTAAACTACATGACACTGTGGTCTACACACTGACTCCAGGTCAAGTTTACTGTTTACATAAGTACGGTGAATTACAGATACAATGAAAAACTTGCAGCAGCATCTCAGGCATGTAGACAACACACAAAGTATATATCATGCATAACTCAAGTGGAAATTACAAATAAACCAACCTCAATTATACAAGACAGTGAAGAAACTGGCTGTGTAAAACAAGATATTAGTGAAACAATCACAATTAGAAACAGGATTCAAGTGATGGTCTGTAGTGTCCTATTGCTGAGGTGGTGAAGATCGGTTCAAGACTCTGTAGGACAGTAGCTGTTTTTGTGCCTCATATAGATGCTCTTGATGATAAGGACAGCCAGGTCCATGGTGGACTGGGCTGTGTCCACTGCTCTCTGCAGTGAGCTGTGGACATAACTCAGCACATCAGGGAAACCAACCTCCTCTCCACGGAGCCTGTCTACACTTTTCACTGCCTCAGTAAAGCAGCCAGCATGATCAAAGCCACCACCCACCCCACACATTCTCTCTTCTTCCTTCTTCCATTGAGCAGAAGATACCCAGCCTGAAACACATCCCACCAGGATCAAGGACAGCTTCTACTCCACTGTTATAATATTATCAAATGTTTCCCTGAGTATATTATGCTGGAATCTGGAGATGACAATCTACCTTGTTATGATCATGCACTGTATTGTTTATCTGCTCTGTCCTTTCTCTGGAGCCATTACACGTTATTCTACATTCTGTTATTTAGAAATACAGACACAGCACAATCTACCTCGTTGTAGCCTTGCACCTTACAGCCTGCCTGCACTGAACATTCTCTGTAACTGGAATTGGTTTATCAAGATACACTGAAAGGTTTGTCCTGTACTGCTGTTCATATCGACCAAATCATTACACACTGCATTGAGGAGAAATGAAGTAAAACAGTAACAATGCAGAATAAAGTGTAAAAGCTACAGAGAAAGTGCAGTGTCAGTAAACAATAAAGTGAAAGTTCATAACAAAGTAGATGTGCGGTCAAGAATACAAGATGTTCATTTAGGAGTCTCGTAACAGTGGGATAGAAGCTGCCCTTCAGCCTGGTTGTCTTTGCTTTCAAGTTTCTATGTCTTTTGTCAAACAGGAGAGGAGAGAAGAGAGAATGTGTGGGACGGGTGGGGTCTGTGATTATGCTCACTCTACTGAGGCTGCAAGTAGTGTAGACAGAGTCCACAGCTGGTTTCTGTGATGTACTGAGCTGTGTACACAACTCTCTCCAGTTACTTGGAGACACTTTCAGAGCTGTTGCTATACCAGGCCAATATGTAGCCAGATAGATCCTTCTATCTGCCTCCCTCTATTCTCAGGGTGTGGAGTGACTTTTACAATTTTCCAGTCCTCTGGAGCCATTCCAGAACCTAGTCACTCTTGAAAGATCATTATTAAAGCCTCCCCAGTCTCTTCATGCACCTCTTTCAGAACCCTGGTGTGCAGTTCATTTAGTCTTTCCCTGTAACATTTACACTTCATTCTGCATTTAGCAGATCGTGTCTAACAAGCCTGATAGAGTTCTTTGAGGAGGTGACCAGGCATATAGATGAGGGTAGTGCCGTGGATGTGACCTGCACGGATTTTAGTAAGGCATTTGAGAAGGTACCACATGGTAGGCTTATTCAGAAAGTCAGAAAGCATGGAATCCAGGGATGTTTGGCCAGGTGGATTCAGAAGTGGCTTGCCTGCAAAAAGCAGAGGGTCATGGTGGAGGGAGTACATTCAGATTGGAGGGTTGTGACTAGTGGTGTCCCACAAGGATCGGTTCTGGGCCCTCTACTTTTTGTGATTTTTATACACAACCTGGATGTGTGAGTAGAAGGGTGGTTTGGCAAGTTTGCAGACCACACAGAGGTTGGTAGTGTTGTGGATAGTGCTGAGGATTGTCGAAGATTACAGAGAGACATTGTTAGGATGCAAAATTGGGCTGAGAAGTGGCAGAAGGAGTTCAACCCAGAGAAGTGTGAGGTGGTACACTTTGGAAGGACAAACTCCAAGGCAGAGTACAAAGTAAATGGCAGGATACTTGGAAGTGGGGAGGAGCAGAGGGATCTGGGGGTACATGTCCACAGATCCATGAAAGTTGCCTCACAGGTAGATAGGGTAGTTAAGAAAACTTATGGAGTGTGAGCTTTCATAAGTCGAGGGATAGAGTTTAAGAGTTGCGATGTAATGATGCAGCTCTATAAAACTCTGGTTAGGCCACACTTGGAGTACTGTGTCCAGTTCTGGTCGCCTCACTATAGGAAGGATGTGGAAGCATTAGAAATGGTACAGAAGAGATTTACCAGGATGCTGCCTGGTTTCGAGAGTATGCATTATGATCAGAGATTAAGGGAGCTAGGGCTTTACTCTTTGGAGAGAAGGAGGATGAGAGGAGACATGATAGAGGTATACAAGATATTAAGAGGAATAGATAGAGTGGACAGTCAGCGCCTCTTCCCCAGGGCACCACTGCTCAATACAAGAGGACATGGCTTTAAGGTAAGGGGTGGGAAGTTCAAGGGGGATATTAGAGGAAGGTTTTTCACTCAGAGAGTGGTTGGTGCGTGGAATGCACTGCCTGAGTCAATGGTGGAGGCAGGTACATTAGTGAAATTTAAGAGAATACTAGAAAGGTATATGGAGGAATTTAAGGTGGGGGGGGGGGTTATAAGGGAGGCAGGGTTTATGGGTCAGCACAACAATACTGTGCTGTATTGTTCTTTGTTCTATGTTCTAAGAGGCTCCCGTGCTATTCTCAACGCATCCAAATTGTCACCTAGAAAACTGAGGCAACTGTTAGTTATCAGCAGTGGATTCACTGGAATGAATGGAATGCCATCCTGTTATTTTATCTATTTGTACCCAGGGGCAGAGTGTATTTTGGGTTCTGATTTGATGCAAACGTTTTCCCTTTGTTTAGGCCAAGTGAGGAAAGAAATTACAGGCTGGATAGAAATACCTAATGTTTCTCTCTCCTCTCCCACCACCTTTTACGTCTACCCCTCATCTTTTTTTTCTCCAGTCCTGCCGAAGAATGTCGGCTCGAAACGTCAACTGTACTTTTTTTGACGCTGCCTGACCTGATGAGTTACTCTAGCAGTTTGTGAGTGCTACCATAATTTCCCAGGTTATTCTGAGAGTCTTTCTTAAAGAATGGAACAACATTAGTTCTCTGCCAAACCTCTAGCACCTCATGCATTGCTCAGGATGTTTTAAATATCTCTGCTAGGGCTTTTGCAATTTCGGCACTATCCTCCCACTAAGTCTGAAGGAACACCTTGGAGAGTTATTAACTGTAGTTTGCCTCTCAAGACAGCATAGACACCCTCCTCTGTAATTTGTACAGGGGCCATGACCTCACTGCTGTTTTTTTTTTTTTATTTTTTTTAATTTTTTTTTTTTTTTAAAAAATAATTTTTTATTGCATTTTTAAATGATTACAAAGTATGAAAAAAAAAACAATGTATATAACCCATACCCCCTCCCCTTAACCCCTCCCCCCTAACTGCCCCTTAGAAAAAAAAAGAAAGAAAGAAAGAAAGAAAGAAAGAAAGAATGCCTGGTGGTTGGAAGATCTCCACATGCTCCATGGAGTTCGTAATAATTTTAATATGTATATTTATTTCTTTCCCCTAATAACCAATTGTTTCATCTTAAAAGCATCTATATATTTAATCCTATCTTTTGTAAATAAGGGCTCCAAATTTTCAAAAATGTTTCATATTTATCTCTTAAATTATAAGTAATTTTTTCTAATGGAATACAACCATAGATTTCTTTCTTCCAAGAATCTATACTTAAATGTGAATCCGATTTCCAAGTAACTGCAATAGCTTTTTTTTTTTTCTCGCTCCGACCACAAATCCGAAGTAAACCACAGATCCTGCGCCAGTTAGGTCTTGGATCTGACGCGTCAGGTGTCTGTACTTGATCGCTTTCTCTCTCCATCCTCTTTCTAGAGCGTTGTGGTGTCCATAAGTCAAGACAAAAATGGGAAAGTGATTTGAATATTAAAATTGAAGAAACAAATTGGTCAAGACTATGCCTTGACAGTATGACAAATACAATAAATGTTCGGTTAAGATTAGTGCAGTATAATTTTCTACATCAATTATATATTACACCACAAAAAATAAAAAAATTTAATCCAAATTTATCGGATCAGTGTTTCCGATGTAACCAGGAAACTGGTACTTTTTTACATTCGACATGGTCTTGCTCTAAAATTCAACCTTTTTGGACAAATTTAAGACTTTTACTGGAACAAATTACAGGAACACAATTTCCTCATAATCCAATATTATTTTTACTAGGTGATATTGAAGGGATAAAACCGAAACTCAAACTAAATAAGTATCAGAAAGAATTTATAAAAATTGCACTGGCAGTAGCCAAAAAAGCTACTGCTGTTTTTTTGCTCAATTTCTACAAACTGTGTCCATCGCCTAACAATGGCAACGACACTGAATGTGGACAACACTCCCACCTGCTGGCAATCAGCTGCAATGACAGTCCCCAATGGCAGATTGGCAATGACAGATTGAATGTGGACAACTTTCCCGCTTGGTGGTTTCATGCAGCAAAGACACGTCCCCTGTGGACAACACTCATATGTCCTGACGAAGGGTCGCAGCCCGAAACGTCGACAGTGCTTCTTTCTATAGATGCTGCTTGGCCTGCTGCGCTCCACCAGCATTTTGTGTGTGTTGCTTGAATTTCCAGCATCTGCAGATTTCCTCATGTTATTGTGCCATCACCTAACTGATGTCCACAGGGGATCTGTCATTTCAACAGATCACCAGCAGGTGGGAGTGTTGGCCACAGGGGGCTGTCATTGCAGCAGATTGCCAGCAGGTGGGAGTGTTGTGCACGTTCAATCTGTCATTGCAGGATCAAACCACCTGGTGGGAGTGTTGTACACATTCAATCTGTCATTGCCGCTTCAAACCACCAGGTGGGGGTGTTGTCCACATTCACTCTGTCATTGCCGCTTCCAACCACCAGATGGGAGTGTTGTCCGCATTTAATCTGTCATCACTGCATCAAAGCACCAGGAAGGAGTGTTGGTCACAGGGACCTGTCATTGAAGCAGATCGCCAGCAGGTGGGAGTATTGTCCACATTCACTCTGTCATTGCCGCATGAAGCCACCAGGATGGGCGTGTTGTCCATGGGGACCTGTCCTTGTGCAGGACACCATGAGGTGGGAGCTGCCTGACCTGCTGAATTCCTCAGGCATTTTGGGTTTGCTACCTTGGATTTCCAGCATCTACAGACTTTTTCATGTACATGAAACTCCACTGTGAAGTCTCTTTGAGGAATGTCTACCCTGAAGAAGTTTAAATCTCCTTTTCAGCGGAAGTCCAGTGAAACCCTGTCTCAGTGCTCCCCCTCTGTGATCTCTGCAGCTCCCTGACTTCTCAACCGTGTACTCACCCAGACAGTCGCTTTGCTTAACACATTCAAGCTAGCCTCCTTCCCCACCGACCTCACCTTTCTATTCTGGCCCCTTTCCCCTTCCTTCTCAGTCCTGAAGAATGGTCTCAACCCAAAACATCGACTGTTCATTCATTTGCATGGATGTTGCCTGACCTGCAGAGTTCCTCACGCATTTTGTATGTGTTGCTCTGGATTTCCAGCATCTGCAGACTTTTTCATGTTTAGGAGATGGAAGTGCTGTCAGAATCAAAGTGTCATAGAGAAGTACAGCACAGAAACAGGCCCTTTGGCCCATCTAGTCCATGCTGAACACATTTAAACAACCTACCCCCAATACTCGACACTGGGACCAGAACCCACCATATCCTTACTTTCAATGTACCTATCCAAACGTTACCTTGTTATGAGGCCGGCAACAATGAATATAGAATTGAGTCAGGTTTTATAAACAAACATTAACATTTATTAAAATTTGCTCAGTAAAAGTGAAAAGTGAATAAACGACTAACTTAATTGGAAGTTAACTGCTGTGCCACGCGACAGTGAGAATAGGAATAGAATTAGGTGGAGGATGAATGCGTGGCTGTGGGATTGGAGCAGGGGGCAGGGATTCGAGTTTCTGGATCATTGGGACCTCTTCTGGGGCAGGAGTGACCTGTTCAAGAAGGACGGGTTACACTTGAATCGTGGGGGGACCAATATCCTAGCGGGGAGGTTTGCTAGGGCTACAGGGCGGACTTTAAACTAGTAAGATGGGGGGGCGGGAGACTATTGGAGGAGACTATGGGAGAGGAGGTTAATTCACCAGTGGAGCAAGTAAATAGACAGTGTGTGAGGGAGGAAAGGCAGGTGATGAAGAAGGGATGCGCTCAGCCCGAAGATGTAGGGGAGAAGAAAGAAAAGGATAATAAATTTGAATGCATTGTTAGGGATGGAAAGAGAGGAGGAGATGGAGAGTATCTTAAATGTATCTATTTTAATGCTAGGAGCATTGTAAGAAAGGTGGATGAGCTTAAAGCGTGGATTGATACCTGGAATTATGATGTTGTAGCTATCAGTGAAACATGGTTGCAGGAAGGGTGTGATTGGCAACTAAATATTCCTGGATTTAGTTGCTTCAGGTGTGATAGAGTAGGAGGGGCCAGAGGAGGAGGTGTTGCATTGCTTGTCCGAGAAAATCTTATGGCGGTGCTTTGGAAGGATAGATTAGAGAGCTCCTCTAGGGAGACTATTTGGGTGGAATTGAGGAATGGGAAAGGTGTAGTAACACTGATAGGAGTGTATTATAGGCCACCTAATGGGGAGCGTGAGTTGGAAGAGCAAATGTGTAAGGAGATAGCAGATATTTGTAGTAAACACAAGGTGGTGATTGTGGGAGATTTTAATTTTCCACACGTAGACTGGGAAGCTCATTCTGTAAAAGGGCTGGATGGTTTAGAGTTTGTGAAATGTGTGCAGGATAGTTTTTTGCAACAATACATAGAAGTACCGACTAGAGATGGGGCAGTGTTGGATCTCCTGTTAGGGAATGCGATAGGTCAACTGACAGATGTATGTGTTGGGGAGCACTTCGGGTCCAGTGATCACAATAGCATTAGCTTCAATATAATTATGGTGAAGGACAGGACTGGACCTAGAGTTGAGATTTTTGATTGGAGAAAGGCTAACTTTGAGGGGATGCGAAGGGATTTAGAAAGAGTGGATTGGGTCAAGTTGTTTTATGGGAAGGATGTAATAGAGAAATGGAGGTCATTTAAGGGTGAAATTATGAGGGTACAGAATCTTTATGTTCCTGTTAGGTTGAAAGGAAAGGTTAAAGGTTTGAGAGCACCATGGTTTTCAAGGGATATTAGAAATTTGGTTCAGAAAAAGAGGGATGTCTACAATAGATATAGACAGCATGGAGTAAAGGAATTGCTCGAGGAATATAAAGAATGTAACAGGAATCTTAAGAAAGAGATTAGAAAAGCTAAAAGAAGATATGAGGTTGGTTTGGCAAATAAGGTGAAAGTAAATCCGAAAGGTTTCTACAGTTATATTAAAAGCAAGAGGATAGTGAGGGATAAAATTGGCCCCTTAGAGAATCAGAATGGTCAGCTATGTGTGGAACCGAAGGAGATGGGAGAGATTTTGAATGATTTCTTCTCTTCGGTATTCACTAAGGAGAAGGATATTGAATTGTCTAAGGTGTGGGAAACAAGTAAGGAAGTTATGGAACCTATGACAATTAAAGAGGTGGAGGTACTGGCGCTTTTAAGAAATTTAAAAGTGGATAAATCTCCGGATCCTGACAGGATATTCCCCAGGACCTTGAGGGAAGTTTGTGTAGAAATAGCAGGAGCTCTGACGGAGATCTTTAATATGTCATTAGAAACGGGGATTGTGCCGGAGGATTGGCGTATTGCTCATGTGGCTCCATTGTTTAAAAAGGGTTCTAGAAGGAAGCCTAGCAATTATAGACCTGTCAGTTTGACATCAGTGGTGGTTAAATTAATGGAAAGTATTCTTAGAGATAGTATTTATAATTATCTGGATAGACGGGATCTGATTAGAAGTAGCCAGCATGGATTTGTGCGTGGAAGGTCATGTTTGACAAACCTTATTGAATTTTTTGAAGAAGTTACGAGGAATGTTGACGAGGGTAAGGCAGTGGATGTAGTCTATATGGACTTCAGCAATGACAAAGTTCCACATGGAAGGTTAGTTAAGAAGGTTCAGTCGTTAGGTATTAATGCTGGAGTAATAAAATGGATTCAACAGTGGCTAGATGGGAGATGCCAGAGAGGTGGATAATTGTTTATCGGGATGGAGGCCGGTGACTAGCGGGGTACCTCAGGGATCTGTTTTGGGCCCAATGTTGTTTGTAATATACATAAATGATCTGGATGATGGGGTGGTAAATTGGATTAGTAAGTATGCTGATGATACTAAGGTAGGAGGTGTTGTGGATAATGAGGCGGATTTTCAAAGCTTGCAGGGAGATTTATGCCGGTTAGAAGAATGGGCTGAACGTTGGCAGATGGAGTTTAATGCTGAGAAGTGTGAGGTTCTACATTTTGGCAGGAATAATCCAAATAGAACATACAGAGCAAATGGTAGGGCATTGAGGAATGCAGAGGAACAGAGAGATCTAGGAATAACTGTGCATAGTTCCCTGAAAGTGGAGTCTCATGTAGATAGGATGGTGAAGAGGGCTTTTGGAACGCTGGCCTTTATAAATCAAAGCATTGAGTACAGAAGTTGGGATGTAATGCTAAAGTTGTACAAGGCATTGGTAAGGCCAAATTTGGAATATTGTGTGCAGTTCTGGTCACCGAATTATAGGAAAGATATCAATAAATTAGAGAGAGTGCAGAGACGATTTACTAGGATGTTACCTGGGTTTCAGCAATTAAGTTACAGAGAAAGGTTGAACAAGTTAGGTCTCTATTCATTGGAGCGTAGAAGGTTGAGGGGGGATTTGATCGAGGTATTTAAAATTTTGAGAGAGATAGATAGAGTTGACGTGAACAGGCTGTTTCCATTGAGAGTAGGGGAGATTCAAACTAGAGGACATGATTTGAGAGCTAGGGGGCAGAAGTTTAAGGGAAACACGAGAGGGTATTTCTTTACTCAAAGAGTGATAGCTGTGTGGAATGAGCTTCCTGTAGAAGTAGTAGAGGCCAGTTCAGTTGTGTCATTTAAGGTAAAATTGGATAGGTATATGGACAGGAAAGGAGTGGAGGGTTATGGGCTGAGTGCGGGTAGGTGGGACTAGGTGAGATTAAGAGTTCGGCACGGACTAGGAGGGCCGAGATGGCCTGTTTCTGTGCTGTGATTGTTATATGGTTATATATATGGCAATTTAACAAACAGCCAAACTCTGGAATAGTTCTTAAAGTGGTAAATTCAAACACAGTCTTAGACAGACAGGCAGACAGACAGACAGAGAAACTTTATTGATCCTGAGGAAATTGGGAAAGTGGTGAATTTGAAAGTCCAAGTGATTTATAAGTCAGTAAGGAGAGACTTTACTGCAACAATGTTTTCTCTGAAGAAAGTGTTGAATCTGTCGAAAGATGCCTTGTCCAAAGGTTTCACGACAAGGCAAATAAAACGGCTTAAAGAAACTGACCTTTTTGCTGCTGGAGGGTGAACACTGCACACACCTTCCTGATCTTGCAGGGAAGTTGATACAACTTCAACAGAACATGCCATCTTCTGTACTCAGTACATTGATTTATGAAGGCCAGTATGCCCAAAGCTTCCTTTACGACAAATTTCACCTCACCTCATTACAGTGAACCATAGGGCACTGAGGAGTGTGGTAGATCAAAGTGATCTGGGAATACAGGTCCATAATTCGTTGAAAGTGGCATCACAGGTAGGCAGGGTAGTAAAGAAAGCTTTGGGCATACTGGCCTTCATAAATCAATATATTGAGTACAGAAGATGGCATGTTCTGTTGAAGTTGTATCAGACATTGGTGGGGTCTAATTTAGAGTATTGTATGCAATTTTGGTCTCCTACCTACAGGAAAGATGTAAACAAAGTTGAAAGAGTGCAGAGAAAGTTTAACAGGATGTTGCTGGATATAGAGGACTTGAGTTTTAAGGAAAGGTTAGGACTGTATTCTTTAGAGTGTAGAAGACCGGGAGGATTTGATAGAGATGTACACAATTAAGAGGGTTATAGATAGAGTAAATGTAAGCAGACTTTTTCCACTGAACACAAAGTACACTGCGGTTGCTGTGGTCAAAGGAACACATACAACAAGCTGGAGGAACTCAACAGGTCGGGCAGTATTCATGGAAATGAGCAGTCAACGTTTCGGGCCGAGTCCCTTCATAATTTCCTTGTTTCTATTTAGAGCCTTTCTTAAAAGGTGCAACAACGTTGACTATCCTCCAATTCACTGGCACCTCTCTTGTCACAAAGGATGTTTAAAGGAAGGCTTGGGCCCTGGCAATTTCTTCATTTGCTCCGTGGGGTCTGAGAGAACACCTTGCCAGGCCCTGGGGATTTACCCACCCTTATTTGCCTCACTTTGTCTGCTAGAGCAACTCGATGCATTCTTATAGTCTTCCTGAATTATTAAAGTAAATATTCTCTTGCATTTCTTGTATTCAATAAACACCTCATTATTTCCTGTTTGCTGAAACCTGCTATGCACCTCCTTTCTCCTCTCAACCGGGGCCTCAATATCTCTTGAAATCTTAGGTTCCCTACACTTGTTATTTTTACCTTTTATTCTGACAGGCACACACAAGCTTTGTCCTCTCAGAATTTAATTTTTGAAGGCCTCCCACTTTCCAAGTTCACCTTTGCCAGAAGACAACCTACCTCAATCCTTACTGACCAGATCATTTCTGATACCATCAAAACTGGCCTTTCTCCAGTTTAGAATCTTGACCTGTGGACCAGACCAATCTCTCTGCATATTTACTTTGAAACTAATGGCATTGTGGTCACTGGATGCAAAGTGTTTGTCTACATAAACATCTGTCACCTCCCCTTTCCTACTCCCTAATAATAGATCCAATATTGCATGCTTTGTCATTGGGACTTCTACATACTAATGAAGAAAACTTCTGACAAACTCGATCCCATCTAGTATGGGACTCTCAGTCAATATGTGGAAAGTTAAAATCACCGACTATAACAACGTTATGCTACTTGCAAGAATCTATGATCTCTTTACAAATTCGTTCCTCTAAATCCCTCAGACTGTTTGGTGGCCTGTATACAGCCCTTTAATATGGTTATACCTTTCTTATTTCTCAGTTCCATCCATAATGCTTCACTTGTTGAGTTCTCCCATCTGTCCTGACAGAGCACTGGCATGACACTTTCCCTGACACTTTCCACTCCTCCTTCAATCCCTCCTGTTCTCGAATGCAACTCTGAAATATTGAGCTGCCAGTCCTGCCTCTCCTGAAACCATCTCATTGATGGCTACAATATCATAATTCCAGGTGCTGATCCCTGCCGAGCTCATCTGCCTTTCCTACGATACTTATTGCGTTGAAATATACACAGCTCAGGACATTAGTCGCACCATACTGAACTTTTTTATTCTTGAATATGTCTGAGGCCTTACTAACATCTGCCTCCAGAACCTCTTCACTCATTGTTCTGGCTCTCTGGCTCCCATCCCCTTGCAACTCTAGTTTAAACCCCACCATGCAGCATTAACAAACTTTCCCACTAGAATATTATTCCCAATCCAGCTCAGGTATATACAGTCCCTTCTGTACAGGTCCCACCTTCCCTGGAAGAGAGTCCAATAATCCAAAAATCTTATGACCTCCCTCGTACACCAACACCTTAGCCATGTTTTAAACTGTATAATCTTCCTGGTTCTGCCTCACTAGCACATGGTATGGGTGGCAATCCTGAGATCACAACCCTGGAAGTCCCACCCTTTAACTTAGCACCTAACTCCCCGAACTCCTTTTACAGAAACTCATAACACGTCCTACCCATGTCATTAACACCTACATGGACCACGACCTCAGTGGCTGGTAAGATGTTGGAATTGATTGCTAACAATGTAGTTTTGGGATATTTGCAGCCACCACAAGACCATTAGACCATAAGATATAGGAGCAGAAGTAGGCCATTTGGCTCATCGAGTCTGCTCCACCATTCAATCCGGGGCTGATCCACTTCATCCAGTCATCTCCACTCCCCTGCATTCACCCCATACTCTTTGATGCCCTGGCTAATCCAGAACCTATCTATCTCTGCCTTAAATACAGCCAATAACTTGGCCTCCACAGATGCTTGTGGCAACAAATTCCACAGATTTACCACCCTCTGACTAAAGCAATTTCTCTGCATCTCAGTTGTAGAAGGATGTTCTTCAATCCTGAAGTCATGCCCTCTTGTTCTAGAATCCCCTACCATGGGAAATAACTTTGCCGTATCTAATCTGTTCAGGCTTTTTAACAGTCAGAATATTTCTATGAGATCCCCCCTCATTCTCCTGAACTCCAGGGAATACAGCCCAAGAGCTGCCAGAGGTTCCTCATATGGTAACTCTTTAATTCCTGGAATCATTCTCGTGAATCTTCTCTGAACCCTCTCCACTATCAATATATCCTTTCTACCCTCGACTTTCCCTTACCCTTTATATATTTAAAAAAGCTTTTAGTATCCTCTTTGATATTAGTCGCCAGCTTCCTCTCATAATTCATCTTTTCCGTCCAAATGGTCTTCTTAGTTTTTTGCTGCAAGTTTTTAAAATTTTCCCAAACCTCTATCTTCCCACTAGCTCTGGCTTCCTTATATGGCCTCTCTTTTGCTTTGTCTTTGGCTCTGACTTCACCTGTCAGCCACAGTACTGTCCTTCTTCCCTTTGAAAATTTCTTCTTATTTGGAATATATCTGTCTTGCACTTCCCTCATTTTTCTCAGAAACTCCAGCCATTGCTGCTCTGCTGACCTTCTTGCAAATGTTCCTTTCCAGTCAACTTTGGCCAGTTCCCCTCTCATGCCATTGTAATTTCCTTTATTCCATGGAAATACTGACACATTGGATTTTATTTTTTCCCTCTCAAATTTCAATGTGAACTCAATCATATTGTGATCACTGTTCCCTAAGGTTTCCTTAACCTTAAGCTGTCTTATCACCTCCAGATCATTGCACAACAGCCAATCCAGCACAGCCAATCCACTCGTGGGCTCAACAAGAAGCTGTTCTAAAAGCCATCACTTAGATGTTCTACAAATTCTCTCCCTTTTGGTCCAGTACTGACCTGGTTTTCCCAGTCCACTTTTACGTTAAAATCTCCAACGACTATCATGACATTGCCTTTCTGACATGCCTTTTCTATCTCCTGCTGTAATTTGGCTGCTGTTCAGAGGCCTGTAAACATAGCCATTAGGGTCCTTCTACCCTTGTCATTGACACATGACAGTTGTCAGCATGAATTCTTTTCACCACTGTCTGGTGAAAGAAATTCCTCCTCATTTTGTTCTAAATGGATGTCCTTGCGTTTTGCCGTCGGGTGAGTGGTAAACCAGTCAAATATGATTCACAGTCTGACACGGTGGGGAATTGCTTGTAAACAGTTCTGAGGAACAGAACAAATTCATACTTAGAGATTGGCAGGTTATTCAGGGGTAAAATATTTTGTAAAAGATTGTTGTATCTGATGAGGAATTAACTTTTGGAGGTTCTAATCAAGTGTCAGTGAGGATAGAAGGTTTGATGTAGCAAACAAAGTGTTCAAGAAAGTCTCAAACGGTTGATTCAAGTACATCCAAGAGAAATAACTTTATGAAACATTTTGATTAGTCGACTCCTGGAGTTCAGGTGTCCGTATTACTGCACAGGGGAGGGTACAGAGGAGTTTCACCAGGACATTATCAGAGATGGAGTGTTTCAGATATTAGAAGGGACTGGATTTGCTTCCCTGATGTAGAGGAGGCTGAATGAAGACCTGACAGAGATTTACAATACAATGAGGGGCATAGATTGGGTGGTAGTGAGAAAATATTCCTCAGTACAGAGACTTCTAAAACCAGAGGACAAATACAAATACAGATACAGATACTTTATTGTCACCAAACAATTGATACTAGAGTGTACAATCATCACAGTGATATTTGTTTCTGCACTTCGCACTCCCTGAAGTGCAAATCTCTCTCTCTCTCTCTCTCTCTCTCCCCCTCCCTCCCCCCCACAACGGTACACCAGCAATTACCTCGACCTAAGCT